>NC_136707.1:4064943-4477443 GCF_947650265.1 Symphodus melops
AAAAGTTTCTTCTCTCACCTGAGGAAGAATTCTGTTGATTCACGCTGACCGGACTGTGACTCATCAATAGCTGGAGTGTGGTCGACCTGAGCAGAAACAAGCGCCCCTGATATCACAAGGAGAAACTTTGCAGCATGGAGTCAGTGTTTCTCTGTGTATGCGTGTATGTGTATGTGTGCGTGTGCGTGTGTGTCCTCACCACTGGCAAGAGCTCTGATGGAGCAGCAGTTTTTTGAAACAAGTTCAGACGTGGCAGCAGCCTCTGAATCATCCTGCGTCTCTTCTCCAGCGTTACTGAATTAAACAACAGAAAGATCAGAGAGGAACAACAGATTGCTCTAAGTCTCTTCATGGCATCACATAGAGGTAAAGATTGCACCACATCTTAAGTTTCTCTGTGCACTTGACGGATGTATCTGGAGAAACTGGAAATGGTTAAGGAAGAAGGGACATTATAGTGTAAAATAAATTTTTTAATGAACATATGTCAGAGTAAGTGCTGCTCTTTAACCAGACCAGATAGAACTCACTGCAATCTCTGAAGAAAACTAGCTTACTCAGTTAACTCCTGTTGGATTTGCACAGTCTGGGGGGAACTGTCAGGTGTATTAGAAGCAGAAGTGGGAGCTGCGGTAGAGGGAAGAATCTCAGACTCCTGAGACAATGGCGGCGTGTCAACAGTCTCCAAACAGTGCAGGAGAGGATCCTACACAAACAAGAGAAAAAGACAGGAATCAGAATACAACTGACCAAGCATGAAAGGCAACACTGTTTTATATGAGAAACGATAACAAAGTATTGCTACACAATGTAAAAGAACAGTTAGTGTTTGTTTAAATATGGCAAATGCTCCAAAAGTACACGGTTCCTTTACGGTTCTTGAAATCAACTATCATTCCGAGATGTCAACAACTACAGACTGGGATACAAAAAACTATAATTATTCTGTCTGCCACTGAGTTGCAGGTTAAAGTGCTCTTCATACATTTTTCCACTCTGATGAAACACATAATTATAAGGTTCACCTGTTGGCTCTGGATTAGTTTGAGAGGCTTCTGAGGCTGGATCTGTGTAAAGAGAGGGGGCGGGCTGGGAGCTGGGCTCAGTGTTGGGGTTGGGTTATTGGATTGTGAGGTACCACACCCTTTACTCAGTGTTTTGGCGTTTCCTCGCTCCTTATTGAAAGTGTTGACAGCCTGTGATGGGAGAGAGCGGAAGCCGTGTCAAAGCATTACTACACTGATGTTCAAAACTATAAAACAGTAAGGGACAAAAAAAAGAGGAGATCAAATACATTGCTCCCTTTCTTCGTTGCTTTACTTCCCTCTACTACTCAACTCTAAAATCAATACACGTGACTATTACCTGTCGGAGGAATTTATTGGCAATCAGGTTATCGGGGGAGACATCTGATTTGCTACAAGTGGGGCACATGTGCTCCTCGGAGTCCAGTAAGGCAGTGCGGATACCTAAATAAAGAAGAAAAAAACAATATGAACATTGTGGCAAATTAGTATTTCACTGAAATACAGTCGAAGCACCTGAAATGATAAAGATAAAAAATGACCATTTTCTAAGACAACATTGGGAATTCTTAAGCCGCTATCTTTTCACTGTTTAATGACAAGTTTCGTTGATAGTATTGATACTTTTAGAGAGTCGTAAACTGCTGAATGTGAAAACGTATTACAATACAACTGGTTCTTTAATTTGGGGAGTTACAGAGTAGCAAAGAGTCAGTCGCTCACAGTCATCACAGTAACTGTTTCCACAGCAGGGAATGACCACAGCATCACTGAGAAGGTCTCGACAGATCAGACAGAGAAGTTCATCAGGGACAGGATCCTCCTCATCTACGGCCTCTGGCTGCTTGTCCATAAGAAACGCAGGCTTCTCCTTCTTGCCAATGGCGTATGCTTCCCTACGTACAACAATTGGACAGATATTTGGAGGTCATTTTAAACCAATTTACTTTTTTTTCTCTTTGTTGTTATTAATAAATAAGATCAAATTCTTAAAAGGTGGGTATTTACAATTATCACATGATTTAGATACCGTAGATTTATTAAACATGTTCACACACATACAGTGAACATGGTATTTCATGACCGTGAGAGGTGCTGGTTGGCAGAAATGGTGTCCAAAAGACACAACCTGTTTTCAGTCTTAAAGCTAAGCTAACTTGCTGTTGGCCAGACCATCTAATTTCACAAAAAGTTATGAGAGTGGTATTGAGCCAAGCCAAGTCCCCCCCAAGAGGAACAATTTCTTAAGAGGAACAGATTTATGAACATTAACCCGTTTACTCACGCGTCGATGGTAGGGATGGCGTAACGCCCAGAGTTGGTGAGCATGGCTCCTTTCATACTTGGATCATCAACCTCAACCATAAAGGAGCGAGGAATTCCTGTGCTTTTCTTTATTCTTACAGGAGTGTCGGCATTTTTATCCTGCATTCAAACACAAACAGATATGTACACTTTTAGCTAGGATAAAAGTTAAGAACATGTTAAAACTCACACATGCCTAAGTACTCATAATGTAGTAAAACATAATAAAAAG
This sequence comes from Symphodus melops, assembly GCF_947650265.1. Classification (NCBI taxonomy): domain Eukaryota; kingdom Metazoa; phylum Chordata; class Actinopteri; order Labriformes; family Labridae; genus Symphodus; species Symphodus melops. The sequence continues at coordinate 4,067,506 of NC_136707.1, forward strand.
AAGTAGTAGAAACCACCGTTGCTCTTACCTTACTGTTGGGACAATTTCTGATGTGGTGTCCACCATTTCCACAGCGATAACAGGTGTAGTTTACTGGAAGAGGGTTACCAAACTTACTGTTGTAACTACAGAGAGAAAGGTATGAAGGAAGGATTTTTTTTTTTTTAGAAAAGCAGAAAGATAGAATAAATATTTAAATAAAAAGGGTCAAGGAGACTAAGGAGTTAATATTTAGTTTAGCATGCAAATGCTAAGGTGCTTCTCCAAATTCACACCAATCGTTTTCCCCTGGTGTCTCAACAGGCTGGGAGGCTCAAAGGCTTTTTTAAAAAAATCATACCTGCAGTAGGAATATAGATAGACCTTATTATTTCACTGCCAGTCAATATATGTAAAGCTAAAGATTTGAGTATTGGTTTTTGTATTTCAACGGTTATTGTTAGCATTCAACTGCTTCCTAACATGGCAGAAAATTTGCTAGATTTTGAAATAAAACCCAAGATGTTTGTGCCCTATTGAAAAGAAATGAGTTACATAACAATAGATAGGCATTTATGCCTTTTTCTTTTGTATTAAGTGACACTGATTATTGAAAATATTAGCTTCCAGCTACCTCTTTGCTAAGTGTAATGTTAGCTAGCTTAATGCTAACATTAGCAGTTGTCTAAAAGGAGCTTATCTGATTGCAAGTATGTTATTTTACTTTCAAATATGAACAGTTTTTTTTGTCTGTATCCTAACTGTTCATTGCTTTTTTAGTTGGGGCTTAATCAAGATGTTGTGAAATGATAAAAAAAAGCATATAAATTATGATGTGGAAAACAGCAGTACAACATTATGACTATTGAGCATCCCATCATGAGCGTGATGGCTAAACTTTGACAGAGAGGTGCAGACTTCAAGAACAAAAATGTTTTTTCTTTTTTTCTGGTGAAACAGATTAAGTTACACAAAAAACTGGAATTGAGAAGAAGTAGGAAAGAGTAACAGAAAGACTCACTTCATGGAGTCATAGGACGACTGATTCATCATGACCTTGATCTTATCCTCCTCAGACACATCTGCATCAGCCAGGTTAGTCATCTGCATGGACACAAAGGAATGTATGCAAGAGGAAAAATGGTGGATTTGTGTTTTTCTTCACCAAAAATTTAGTTGTAGGCAAACTATGAACAATATAAAAGGAGAGTATACCTGAGAGAAAAAGAGAGTTTCTTTGGAAGAACTCTGGTTAGCCATCTGTTAGAATTAAACACAAAACATAAAGTGATGACAGCCTCTGACTGAACATGTCTCAACAAATTAATGAGATCTCTGATGATATAATGGGCGCCATGTTTCGCTTGAAACCAAGATCATATATCCTGTTAAACATGACTGTTGTCACCTATTTATCATGCAGAGAGGAAACACATTTTCTTTCATAGATCAATAAACACCAGCATCCTGCAATGATTTCCGTAAAGGGGATAATGAATTGGTTGTCATCCGATGATAACTGCTTCAGCTTATCTCATCCCTTTGAAACTTGATTTAATGAGAAAAAAAATGACAATGACCCTAACAAATTGTCACCTGTTGGACCAAGGACCTTTCTCTACTATAGTGCCTCCTAGAACTCAGTTCTTTAGTGTTACTGACCACCTGTGTCTGTTTACTGCTGGAAAAGATAAGTGGATCACACAGGAAAAATCAATACAAGGACAGATGAGGATACTGTTTATCCGTTTGGATGGTTGCCCATAAGTTTGGACAATTGACCCAAATGGCACAACAACTATTTGATTTATTTGGTACAGACAGTTATGGCACATGAAGGAACTCAGTGTTCATCATTTGGCTCTCCAGCTCGCAAAACAAACAGATCACTATTTCTTATTTGTTTAATTATTTGCCCAAGCATCTGCAAAATGGACAACAGTCTCAACATTTTATCACGATGACAGCTTTACTATGTGATTACTGCTGTTGCAAATACTAGTATGCCTTAAGACTGCATTGACACTGTCATCCTGTTAAATATTAACCCGGCTAAACATCAGCATGTTTACACCATCAATCATCATTGTGAGCATGTTAACATGCTAACATTTGCATTTAGAGGCTATGCTGTTTGTAAGTACAGCCACTTTTTACCACTAAAGCAATGAAGTGTTGGTTCAAAGATATTTTATCAAAGTTTCAAGCAATCCTAAAAAATTGACTGATGACTTCTTCCAGCCGTTCAACTTTTCTACATTTACAGAAACTCATTGTGCTTAAAAGTTAAAGAATTAAGTTGCCATAAAAAATGGCCACCAAGCATCTTAAGAACAGCTTAATCTAAAGAGTGTAGCTTTCAAGTTACAACAGGAGAAATTTAGGATTGAGCATATTTGAAACTTGACCCAAGTTGAGGACTAAAGTTCAGGATATCTCTGCAGTTTTGAATTTTTAATTATAATTGTTTTTGTCGTTTCTTCCTATCTCTAGGAAAGTTCCATAATAAACACTGTTCAGTTCCTCTTTAAGCCTCTCCTAAGCCTTGAACCACATGTTGTCCTGTTATTACAAACACATAAACAATACACAAGACAGCTTCATACAAACAACTTTATTGACAAAAAGCACAAATGTAGAATTAAAAGCATGTGTAGTCCAACAGACTCACAGTACAGTGAGTCAGCAGACTCACAGCTGCAGACATTTCTCCTACTTAGAAACCAGAGAGAGAATCAGGTCAGGTCAGTGCACACTAATTCAGTCTGCAGTAAGTCAAAGCTGTTAAGATGTTTATGAGATAGTTGAATTGACAAGAACCAAAGCTGTCAAAAAAACAACGACGACACACCACTTGGTTTCTGAGGAGTGAGGTGAAGAAAGGCTCAGTGGTTTTTATTACTGCATCTAAAAGAAAATAATCTGAAAGATCATATAATACACTGTCTCTTGATGTTTTTTTATTTATTATAAAGAAAGTTCTGGTCACATGATATTGATATGGATAATCCCAAATAAACCCCTTTATCATAATCTCAAGACTTTCCATCAGCTCAGCTACCAAAAGAAGCTGAATGTGTACAGCTGACTGCACATGCTAAGTTAGCTTCAGCAGCTAATGGAGAAGTGACTGTTGTGCAATGAGCCTCGAGAAGAGACGGTTGGGTTTATCAGCTGTTAATAGCTGTCTTGAGCGATAATGCCCGACCCACCCAGACAGTTCCCACCACCTACTGATAAATACTGAGTTATTCCCAACAAGCAGTGCTGACTGGTGATACGGCAGCTTGTTAAACAAACAGCTCAGTGCCTTTATCAGAGTTATAGTTACACTATTGCACCTATGATTAGGATTTAAGCTCTTAACTCTGTGGTTCAGAGAGTTGGTTTAACAGTCTGTGTTAAAATGTGATTTATCTGTGAAAACTACTTCCCCTTAAATCACACGCAGAGTGTCACTTCCTCTTTGCAGAATGACTTTAAACTGCTGTTGAGGAACACAAACTTTAGATTCGTTACTTGTCTGTTTAAACCGATCATTCCCAAGAGAAGATACAAGACTTTATATAAAATAAAGACGTGTGTGTGTGTTTTGTGGAGTTGTATGAGGAGAGGTGAAGCATTGTTTGGTGGGCTTACGTACTGCTATGTTGGCTCCGTGGATGTGGCGTTGCTGCTGGACATCTGATCGCTCACTGTAACATACAGAGATCGTGAAAAATCAGAGCTGATATCACCAACATTTGTCATCATTTAAGTGGATTTCTTGTGTTTGCATTTATTAGAGCGAGAGACCAGAGGATAGATTTTAAAATAGTGGCCGTGTAACAGTAAACAGTAAATGTTCCTGTGACCACCACAGCACCCCTGGGTGGGGTTTCCAGGGCAGCTTAGTGCGGTGCCTTAACACAGAAGGAGCAAACTGTAAGCATAAACTAATCTTAATAAGCTAAGACCAGCAGGTGATTCTGTGTCCGCCACAAGGATCAAACTAGTCGCAGAGCAGATACCATCCCTGTTACAAATCTATAGTTTATTTCTATATTTCATATTTTTATTTCATTAAATATTTTCATATGTAATATTCTCTCTGATTGTGTCTATATGTTTGTTGTTCAGTGTGAAGCACTTAGATGTACGATGGAAAGAAATTTTATTTCACTATGACTGTGGCTCCTGGCTGATATAGCTCCATGTGCTCCTTTAATGTCTGTTTTTCTTGAAGGATTCTTTAACATAAAGTATCAGCTCTTTCAGGCAGGGTGGAGTCTTTTTAATCGAAGGGATTCAAATTCAAAAACTTTACTCGTCCCCATGGGGGGGCAATTCAAAGGCACACGGAGAAGCTTAGGACAGTTCAAGGTAGAATATCTTCCCCAATAAAACTACATCCCATCCCCGCCCCAGTGAAAATAAGGAAATACATTTACATGTTGCGTGTTTTGCTGTTCATGCCCGACTTGGCTCCGACGATGGGGATTCTCCGGACGATGACGGAGGAGCCTTTAGGAATCGCACCTTCATCATCTGTGTACTCTGAGACAAACCGATGAAGACAGTGTGAGATGAAAGTCACACAAAAACGGCTCCCTATTTGCCATTTATCGGAAACATGATGTACAACAAGATGTTGACAAGACGCCTTCAAGGGATGCATTAGCTGACTTGTTTTGTCAGAACTTTAGATTCAAATATTTATTCATTGCCACGTTACAAAAGAATAGCAAGAAGCAGTAAGTTATTAGCAATTCGCTTATAAAAACAACTGAATGAGTTTTTGCTCATAACTATTTGACTTATTGAATACTTGTCAGCTGTAGGTGAATTAACTGTTCATGTTCTTGTCAAGAGATTAGTGCCATTTACAAAATGCCGCAATGACTATTGACGTTTCTAAAGACAGGACTTCATGACTTCATTTCAGACCCGTCAATATTTACATTTACATTACTCCAAATCTACAAGGCCGTTTGAGTTGTTCCACAGTCAGTCAAGGCTCAGGACAAAGTGTGCCTTCTCTGTCTACAACAATCTGTCAGGAGGAAATTAGTCTGGCACATTCAAATGTACAGAAAACAATCACTTCTTAAAACACACTTTTATGAGACCATCTTTTTGTATGTTCTATTTTGAGATTATTTAATTTTTCACTCAAAAACAGTTTTTATCTCTCTTATTGGTTTTAGTTGTACTTTTGTAAATCAGTGGTTCCAAACCTTTTCTCCTCAGAGCCCCTCCTATTTGCGCTTTATTTCACCTGTGCAAATCTACTATTGATGACTTTAAAGCAAACAGAGCCCTGCGACCCCTTGAGCTCACAGGACCCAGGACCCCAGATTAGGAACCAGCAGTCTCAATCACATACAGCAGACATTCCCTTCATTTTTCTCTTTATTCTCATATGGCAGTAAATGAATGAACAGCTCAGTTGAACAAAAAATGTGTCTCTGAGGGCTGTACTTTAACGCAGTGTATCCTGGTAGTTCCTTCTGCCTTTTTTTAAATGAATTTATGGATCTTGCAGCATTTTTTCCATCAAAAAAAGTACCGGTAATTCCTATTTTGCTGGGTTTTTAAATTTTTTTTTAAACTATTTGTGCTTCAGTATGGACCTATAGCATATGGTCATATAGCCTATAGCTGGACTTGCTCTTGAACTCTACCGTTGCTATTTTTATCCCTCATCTCTCCTGGCACTTTCAGGGCTGATCCTGCACCATCAGGCCGTCTGATTCATAGACTGTAAAACACAGGAGCTTGTGGCGTGAATGTAGCAGGAATGTGGCCCATTCATCAGACTCTTTTGTTAAAGCTTGACTTTTCTGGACCCCCCCCCCTCCCTCCCTCCCTCCCTCCAATCCTCCATCCTGAACACTGACTCAGCACTCTCACCCCACACAGCTGTCAAACCACGACCACGTGTTTGTCCTCCAAAGTTCAAAAGTGTCACGATAAACACAATCTCATCGTCAGTAGGCCTTACACACAGCTGTGCCATTACCTTGCTTGGTCTGTGCGTTGGTGATCTGCAGGTCGCAGAAACCGGCTCTGAGCTTCTCCCTGTCCATGATCTGCTTCTTCAGACTCTTCAGCGTGATGTTCGGCCCGTCATGAACCACCGTGTTGTAACTGAGTTTGGAAGAAAATTTATAATGAACATGACTCATGCTGAAATTAAGGGAAACTCCTTGTACGCTGCAAGGACGCAAACAGATGACAGATCTTTTTACGATGATAGTTGTTGCTATGTCACTACAAAGTTTAGCTGGCTAGCTGTCGCCACTTGGTGCACAGCTTACAAGCTCGGTCTTTGACTAACAACTGGCTGATGAAGAGGCGTTTTACAGGATGACATTTCCTGGCGACTACTGAAACACCAGTGAGTCAAATACAAAAAACCCCCGCTCTCAGACAAAAAAAATCGCTTCTAATTTCAACTTTTATTCCTGCCAAAAGCTGCTCTCAAGCCGAAGTGTTCGCTGACAGAAACTACCAGCTGTTTCCACAAGCAACGGGGCTCGTCAGCACAGTGCGCACACCATCTGATGCTGCGTTCACGTCCCCCCCGGACATCACAGTGTTATCTGCACAAACTCACTAATCATCAGTAGACCTGTCGTTTACAGGTATTTTAGACTTACTGGGGAAGTACTATTATTCTTGTGCCTTTTATTTTAAAACAACTTCACCATGGAACATGTTTACTTTTTGCAAATCGACTTCAGTAAATCATTTAAAGTATTTTATTTTGTATTAATCCTTTGACTCTGCATCGACCCTAACACAATCTAGTGCAATCATATAGACTATAATTCAGCTTTGAATGCATACAACATTTTTTGTCAATGCACTTCAACCCACCATTCGGTTGACGTTTTACAAATTTCCCTGACTACACGTGAAAGCAGCATCTGAACTCCACGCTTAAAGCAGTGCACCTGTTTGCACTCTGGGGAAAACAGGTTGGCTAACTGAAAAGTGCACCAGATTTACACCTTGTAACAAGGAAGTACTTACTTACGTCCCTGATCAGTTTCTTCTGCTATAGATCCGACGCGCTGACATTTATAAACCACATTTAAATATAATCATAGTAAAAGCAGGCCTCAGAATCCCATGCAATCAAACTCTTAAATAAACACATGATGGAAAACACAGTTTGAAAAGGCTTATTTCCCAAACCATACATTTTACAGAGTGTTTTTATCTGTGAATGAAATAAAATTGTTGATAGCAGGTCTGTTTCTTGTGTTCCCTAAATTATCCACTATGGGGCGACACATTACCATTTATTATAGCCAACTGATGTGAGGCTGAGCTGTCCTGGAATTCATAATCTCAAAGGTTTATACTTGGTGACATTTGAACCCAAAGCCTGACTAAACATTCTTTGTGGTCCTTAACCTAAATGTGGCCCTGCATTATGTGACTTCACAGCAAAGCCTATAGGCAGATTTGCTTCTCAAACTAGTAAAATACATGATAGTATTTTGTTTAAACTGCGGTTACTTTGTAGCTAACCCGAACCAGGGATCTTTCCAGCAGAAACAAAATCCCATCCAGAAGACCTACACACATCCAGAATCACTCGCTATATAGTGGATGTCTTGTGATATATTTAGCAGTGTCTGCTATTGAGATTACAAAAAAGATGTAAAATAGATTCACTTTTTGAAAAAAGAGGATTTATTTATGTATTTTTTAATTTTTTATTTGTTGTACCTTTGTTTGAGAGACAGGACAGCGGAAAGAGTTGGAAATGGGAGAGAAATTGTGTTGAATGTCAAGTATTAAAGGGTCCAAAGGTCGGATTCAAACCTGGGGGCACCCACTTCAAGGACAATGGCTTCTGTACAACGGATGTGAAAACTGCAACTAGTTATGAATAATATCTTAAAGGATTCATGATATGCTTCTCGCTCACTCTTTTTCTCCTTTTACCTTAATCCCTCACGCCCTCTTATCGTATCAATAGTATCAAGACAGGCTAACTCCTTTGTTATTTTTAATTTAATTTTGAATTTTATATACTTTATTATTTCTTATGTACACACTGCACGCTGCCAGACTTACATCGTGCTGTAAACAGGTGACCGGTTAGACCTATGGACATAGAAGAGACTCCATAGCCCATGTTGATAGTTGTTGTAGAGTGACCTATTTTAAAGGTGAAAAAGTTATTGTTGCTTCAAAATTCCCACAACTTTTCATATGAGGTGCAACATTTTCTTTATCTTACATACCTGTGAGCTTGCTTCATTTTAAGCATGCATCCACTAAATGAAAAGAAATTAGCAGCAGCTACTTTTAGCACATGTCATAAGCTTGACACATTTAATTTAAAGGCATCACAAAGCCTACAGCATTCATGAAGGTGATAACTTTCTTCTTCTATGACTTCCCCTTAAAGTGTATAAGAACACATTTGAAGAATATTTACATGAAAAAAAAGTTTAATTGTCTTAATTTGAGAAAAATGTAGACCTGTTTCATCACTACAGTGACAGAGACAAGAGATGAGGAAACTAGTAAGCTAGCAAGAAGCTTAGAAAGAAGGAACCTTTTCTGACATCATCACCTCAGGTTAGTGATGACACACACACACACACACACATGTACACACACACACACACACACACACATGGAGGCACACAGGGGAGTCGAGGAGATCACAGTGGAGCTAGGAGACAGTGGTTTAGCGGGGGCTGCATGCTGATTGGTTGGATGCCGATAAATGGAAGGGAATGAAAGGAGAGATGAGAGAGGAGTGTTTGAGGAAGCGTTTTGCACTCGGTCTCCTCACTCTCTTGCCTGCTCTGCTCAGAGGAGGGATTTGCCCTATCTTCCCTGGCTTAGCGCACATTGTGAAAGCAGTGGGAGGATGGAGAGATGCAGAAGGAGAGAGAGAAAGAGAGAGAGAGGATAAAAGGGAAACAGCTGCTGCCTTTAAACTGATGTTCTTCTTATCGTGATATGATACAGGACATGTTCTGTGACTCAGCCATCAAAGGGCTGCTTGGAAACAATTACATCCTCAGATTTGGATAAGTGTGGGTATGCATGTGTAAACTCTAGATGGCAAATGACGTGTTTAAATGGGAAAATATTGCACTGCTCAACAAGGTGAAAGCCCATTTCTGAAAATGTAGGAATGACAATTTGACATCAAATGGGGAGGGGAGAGGCATTAAAAAAAGACCTAAATTCGGAAGAGCTGGGTTTTTCAAGGACCTCACATTTTAAATGAAAAAAAAAAAAATACATTTTGTTTCTTTGGGTCACGATTCGATATAATGTTAATCAATTTGTTCGATATTGATTCACAAAAACACAATCCCCCCAAAATCTTTCTACAAGGATTTCAGATGAAGTCCTATATAATAATAAAACCATAAATACAAAAGAAAAGCAAAAGCAAAAATGATATTTACCAGATGTGGAAATGAAATGTAGAACAACAGGTGCTTTATAAATAGGTTTGTTTTGTAAAAACAACACGGATCTACTGACACGAAGCTGAACAGGATGAATTCATTCAAAACAGTTCTATCTTTTTTATTTCTTTGCTGAGCTCAGGCTGTGACACCTGTTTCAGACTGCATTGTCTTCTCATTGGCCCTTTCCTGTCAGCTGATCGCAGGTACAGAGTCAGATTAGTCGACAGACCAAAACAAGATGGCAGCTTCCACATTAGAGCTGAATGAGTTCACAATTGTTACACCATTTTACCAAAACATAAATCATCACAGATTACATTCAGAATTCACAGTTTTGGGGAGATTTGGACAGTCACTGAATATACACTGATACACTTCTTAATGGGACAGAAAAGACTTGAAGACACATGAAGTTTATCACGTGAAAGCTGCTTTTTCACTCAGCGAGTGATACTGCAGTAAGTTTTTATGTTGTACTGTTTCATTTTTAAAGTGATGATGGAAAGAAAAAAAGTTTAATGTTGTAGAGGACAGTGTTGACCTCAGAGGGTTTTGAATAGTACAACTCTAATTAGGCTTAAAACAGAACTTAGTTTTTGACATTTTAAATACTGTAATGAGCTCATATAATGGACACCGCACTGAGTTTATAACATTTCTTTAAATCTAAAAACATGGAGGATTTAATTATAACTGAGAGTTTCATTTGATAGATTTCTTTAGCTTCTTGCATGTGCTGAATCGGGAGGCAGCCGCTGATATTTGACAGAGTCGGTGGCAGAAGCTGCTGGTATTGAGTAGAAGTTTCAGGTTTGTGCTAAAGGTGGATGCAGCTTCAAATTCTTAGCTGAGGCTGCAGACAGAGACAAGCGCTCACATTGCAGGTAGAGTTAGGGGCTTTTCATGAGTCACAGAGGCTGCAGTTGGATGCATTGCCTGCAGCTGTCTGTGGACTGCAGGTAGAGGTTGTTTGAGTTGTAGGTAGGCACTGGAAGCAGCTAGCTTTGTTGTTGCAATGGTGGAGGTAGAGGATGATGGTTTCTGTCAGAGGCAGCAGGTGCAGTCAGCAGATGCAGGTTGTTGGCAGTTACTGCATGTCGAGTGTACAAGTTATTTTTCTGTCAGAGGCATCAAGCATTAGCAGCAGCTGCTGGTGTTGCAGAGGCTTTGAGGTCGAGGCATGGAAGACTGTCTCTCAACAGTCTCTGTGGGGAGCTGCAGATTGTTTTCCGAGATAGGAGGTGGTTTTGGGGCTACAGCTGTGGGCAAAAATGAATAGGTGGTTGTGACAGTTGATGGATGCTGTAAGCGGCTGAAGTATGAGGAGGCATATGTTTGGGTTTCACAGTTTAATGCCCTTATATGGGAATAAAAGATCCATTTTAATTGATAATTTGGAAACAAGTGCACAAGCTTGCAGGGTATAAAGACATGGCATTCATCAATTTGAGAACACAGTTGCGAACATGTTTTGATAATGCCTTTATGTAATTTGAAAATGGAGAGTTTCCTAAATGATCTGTGGTTAAATATTTGATTTAATTTTGTCCCTCTTTCGTTCATCCTCTCCTTCAGCTCTCTTACCATCTTGCCTCTCTGCTTGAGCAGCATTCACAGCTCCAAGGCGTTTTTTCTCTCCAAACACAGCAGATTGTCACAGTGTTACTCCACTCAAGAAACACACACACACACACACACACACACACACACACACACACCATTGCTCTCTTTGTCAGGGACAGTGGTTCAGAGTGCTCTTCACTCAGTTTGTCCTTCTCAGAGAGCAGAAGTGTCTCTTGTCCTCAACAGCTCAATTTGCCAAAAGTTTGATAACCCCGTCTGTTACTGATCTGTTGCTTCGTGTTTTTAAGTTTAGACTTCGACAAATCCAGACAAAGTGTTTTAGTGGATTTTTAGGGAGCTGAATAAAAATGTGAAGTCGTTCAGAAGGTTGATCCAACACTTCTCAGACCTTAGATTTTTAACCAGGTCTGTTTCTTCTCAAATGAACTGTGTTGGGACGGAAAATTAGCCCAAATATATGACATTTTACTGTCGATGTCCACGCCATCCATCCTCAAATCATCTGAAAACAAAATGTGAGGATGATTTTGGTGAGAGACTCTCAGAAGAAATGTGGAAGTCGTCTGTGCCTGGGATCCACTCACCTTCTATGTGTGTCAGACATTCAGTTTGAAGTACTTCACAGGCTTCACCTGCAATGAATAGTCTGACCCTATTTTTTTTTTTACTGAATTTGATCCAACCTGTCAATGGTGTAACCAGCAACCAGCAACTCTTTTCCAATCATTCTAGATATGCCCAGCGATGGGAACCTTTTGGAACAGGATTTTCATGTATCATAAGGATATCAATCCATAGCCACAGTTGGCAGTATGGTGTGGCTCGGAGATCTGCACTCTGGCCAGAGTTGCCTCCTCTGTATAATAACGGGGTCAGTGATGTCATGGCTAATTTGAAGCTGGAAAAGCTAAGATCTACTCAAGGGCCAATCAATGAATTCTATTTATTTTGGGGGGCATTCCTAGACAATGTAATATTATTTCTATACTCCAACAAATGCAGTTCAATGCTTAAATGTTCCTTCTACTGTGTGGTTATATAAACCATCCATATCACGTGCAATTCCATATAATAATAATAATAATGATTATTATTATTATTATAATAATTATTCTCGAATAATGAGATAAAAAAGAAGAGGATGTGGCTGCAGAAGAGGAGACATTGGTCCCAGTTTCAGTCGTGCTTCAAGCAGTAATAATAATAATAATTATTATTATTATTATTACCTTGGGATGTCTCTGCAAGTCTAGATCTTGAGGAGACATTGCATGAAAACATACGTAAAAAAAGAAAGACAAGGAAAAAAAAAGATTTAGAATAGATAGATAGATAGATAGATAGATAGATAGATAGATAGATAGATAGATAGATAGATAGATAGATAGATAGATAGATAGATAGATAGATAGATAGATAGATAGATAATTAGGATATCAAAGCTGGTAGCGAAGCTCCCTCTGAGACTGATTCAGTCACAAACAGCTGTTAGAGCAACATCCAACTGGGACACACACACACACACACACACACACACACACACACACACACACACACACACACACACACACACACAGATTCTCTTATTTGCGAATATCTATGTTGGCAGATCTTGTGTTTGTATTTGTTTGAGGCTGCAGTTTGAGGCTATTGCATATATTTTTGTCCCAAATAAAAGATTCCCTCTCTGACCTTCAGTATTCAGAACAAAACACGCTCTGCACTTACTCCTGTTTTATTTTTAGAGCACATAGATATGGGGCATTGCTGTTTGTTACAGCACTATACAATAATCTGATATTTGATTCCTGCAGGGAGTTGCTCAGTGTCTTTATGGGCTATTAGCACAACGGCCCATTTCCTCTTATTAGGCCAATGAAGCTGAAGAAAGCAAATTACTACAGTAGCATACTGCTCGATGGGAGGGTGGGGTTTTCAGATGGAAAAATGTGGCAGAGAGGGAAATGGATAAGAGGATCATAGAGAAATAAAAAATGGCAGCGAGTCAGGGTGAAAAGGGGAAATTGGAAAAATGAAACGTGGAGATGGTCACAATATCTTAGTGTGACAGAAGAGACGAGCAGCAGCAGAGATTTAGAGACAAAATGGCAAATATTAAGGCAGCTAAGAGGAATAAAAGCAGAGTGGCAGAAAAATCCCAGTGTGGCGGAGACTCTCCCATAATCCCGTCATCCACTCTTATCTCTATGACGACGACGTGGAGCTCCATAGGTGACGTCACTCCTATGAATATTCATCAGGTGCAACTGAGCTCTTCATCCAATCCTTCCTTCTTGAAGTACATTCTCCTTTGGTCTTGATGCCATATAGTATAATCTCACAACATCCAAAAACAGATCTGACTTAAAAGGGGATTTATATATAACATTGAATCACCAGTATTTCAGTGGAATCACTCCAATGTCAGAAATGCATCACATTTCAAAATATGTATTATGATCTTAAGAACCCATTTTTTTCTTGTTTATATTTTTGTTCGAGAAATGTGACCAATATTAGGGATAAAATTAGAAATAGTACTTACGAGTTTTCTCTCCAGACTTTATTCAAGAGTTTCTCCTGCCAGCCCTTTAGTGTTTTTCTATGGATGACCTTTCATCTGTGGTGGCTAAGTGGCTAATATCCTTGTCTGTTAAATCCAAACTAACCAACTAGTTTACAGGTAAGAAAACAGTCAAATGTGAGCACAGTGAGTTTTTGTGAGTTTTTACAGTTTTCTGAGAGTAAATCCTGTCATATAGTTTCCCAAGTGTGACTAACATTAGCAATGCTAGCACCGCCACCCTTCGGTCTCTCCTGCAGGTTAACATCCACATGCCTGTGCTAAATGTGATTATGGCTGCTCTGCTCGACAGGCCAGTTTAAGCTGACAAAGCCCACATACATTTCTGACTCAATTTTCTGGATCCAAAATACTGCCAAACTGTGCAGTTCCTACGAGATGCTATTAAGTCTCTGTGCTTGTTTACATCCTAGCAGTAGAGTGGGGAGAGCAGGCCCATTAGCCTGAGCTGCAGCCAGTCTATGGTTACAGCTAGTGGCGGGTTTTTTGATGCCGACTATATCAAGGAAGATTATGTTCCATTGTTTAGTTGATTAATGCACACATCCCCAGAATAAATGTTTGGATTAGAAGTTCTGTTAAGGTTCAGAAGTAATTTCTATGACTTAAAAAGCCAAAAATCTGATGAATTTAGATTTATTTTTCTGATTTCCTTTTCTGAACCTTCGTAGGTCATCCTTCAACCCCTTACATTTAATCAGCAACATCAAATGGGTCATCAGGTGTGCAGCCACAGCTTTAGATGACACACATTCTGGAGGTTTTGTTAGCCAGTGATGAGTTACACTTGTTACATATTTCCTCAAAATCATGTAATCAGTGGCTTCTGCAGCACTCTGTGAACAGACGGAGACCACCTGATGTGACACACGGTTGGACCCTGCACATGAATGATACAACGCTCTCATAGGTATGCAGGAAAACTATCAGATGTACCCTTTTCAATCGGAAAGAAAAATGTGGAAAAAGTGGCAAATACATGGTAAGCAATCAATCTATGTTCACACACCTGAACGCATATGTACATGCACAATTCTCTCAAAGCTTTTCTCTCTTTATCATCTTAAAACAGATGAAATCTGGCACATCCTCCTGTCTCCTCATTAACTTTTTCCCTCTTCTTTTCATTTCCCCCTCTTTACTCTCATCTTCCTCCCACCCTGTTCCTCTTTGTCATTCAGACATCTGTGAGGTGGCTGCGGCGATAAGCACAGGGCTTATCTATCGGACAGATAGAGACAGCACCGCTGATACACATCACATGGTTAGTATGCATGTAGGGAGTGTGCAGATTATATGTGCACTTCACATTAGAGCCCGACCAATTTATCGGCCAGCTGATAATATCAGCCGATATCAGTGTATCTCTACAGATCAAAGATGGATTTAAGAAAGATATCGGCCAATGTATTGGTATTACTTTTCCCCAATATCAATAATTCTGTTGTGGTGGCTTGAATTGTGAATTGGGGCGGTCCATTGTCTCCATAAGGGTTTGTCACTGTGGGAAGATGGTCTGTGGGTTCTAAGATTGTTGTAGCTGTGACTAATGAGACTCTACCACTGCACTGATGTTACGTGAGTTTATCTTTCCTAGTCTAAAACAGTTACCAGTAGCAGCATCAACACCTCCATGGTGGCACAACAGTGGGCTCCTGTGAGCTCTGTTTTATGATAGTGAATCAAATATTTTATGTGGTTATTTGATGTCAGGCTTATAAATCACAATATTTATTCATCGCACAGACTGGTGTATCTGCACATATATGATGCTGCTTTCTAGGAAGTGTTGAAAGCATTTCCAAAATACACATCAGTTTAAGTGTCTTCAAAAGAGTCAGTGTAGTGTGTAGTCTTTTTCAAAAAGTTTGTTGTGGAAAAAGACTACAAACCAAGCATGTTATTCCTTTCTCCCCTTGTGTGTACATGCAGCATGTAAGAGCAGATCACACAGCTACACATCAACCATTTACACACATTCACACACAAAACGAGCTCACCACAGGCACTTTGAAAAGGTGACTCTTTATTTTCTAATTATTATACTGTATATAATATTCTTTCTCTCTATATATAGGTATTCATATTTATATCATGTAAGTAAAAGTGTGCTTTAATCCACAGCATGTCTCTGTGTCAGACTGCTGTTAGTTGGAGGTTTACATTAGAAAGTATACAGTGAAACTGGCTGGCAGCTATGTGTGTGTGTGTGTGTGTGTGTGTGTGTGTGTGTGTCTGTAAATGTGTGTGTGATCTGTGAGTGTTATACAGTCAGAGCGCCTGTGTATAGAAATACAATGTGAGTGCCAGCATGTTTCTGCATGCGTGTGTGTGTATGTGTGTTTGTGTTTGTGAAGGGCTTTGTGTCTCATAATTGGGCTCAGAGAAATGGAGCAGGATAAAAAGCTGCCCATTGACACAGATTTCAAAGTATCCTCTAAACATACCAACCCATCACCACACTTCTAAGTGGATCGAAAATATGAACCACAATTCTAGGGGGGGATTTTGTTTGTTAATGCTACTTGAGGGTCCAGGTGCACATTAGTCATTAGCCTTTCAGAGTTTTTTTTTTTTCATCACAGAAAAAAAGCCTGGTTGTTATTCACCTTCCATATCGGCTCCTGAAAAGTTTCACCTCAGAGCACTCTGCTACATTAACTGCAATAAACACTCCCTAAAAAAAAGTTGAGGCTTTTACCATTGCTACACTCGCTAAAAATACCCCTCCATTCACATTTTAAGCTCTGCCTTTACGGATGTTCTAAATTTTTTTATTACTCTGTTTTTCTGTGGTTTTTCCATCTCTGTCACTGTGCGCCGCTGAAATAGAAACTCGAAATCCAACACGAAAACAATTCAAAATCGGCTAATTTATCCATCTCTTCTCCTGAGTTTGTAATCTAGTGTTTGTTAACAGTCCTCAGGTCAGTTTTGTGAAAGTCAGGTTACATCGCACAAACTTTACATCAAATAAGAACACTGAGAGTCTGTGTTGCCTTTCGACGCTTTAGGCTACAGCGCTTCAAGCAAAATGCTAATGCCGTCAGCATAAAAAGTTGACAATGACATTGCTAAGATTAGCTTACTTGCAATTGTATGAGGCCTCATTCAATAACTGTTCTTAGTAAGAGCACATTATGAATCTGACTTTGATATTTCTTTTGGACGTACTGGAAAACAAAATAGTCCCAACTGTGAGCGTGTTAGCATACTAATATTTGCTAATTTGTGTATAACAAAAAGCATGGCTAATGCTAACAGAAATTCTAGGATTAATGTGAAAAGCTACCTAATTTCTTTAAAACCCACTCAACAAATATGAAGCCATTTCACTTAAAAATACAAATGAATGTGTAATGTTGATTCTAGAGGAAAATAATGTAAATATCAATAGAAAGATTCCTTTCTGTAACTTTTGCTGCTCTTTTTGCTCAGTAGGCTGGCTCTTCGCATTACATCATGACTCAGTGAGAAGTGATGGGCAATTTAGTGTCTTGGGTTGAAGCCTTGATAATGGCACAATATTAAGTCACATTCACCTCGGATTAGGTTTAAATGGTCCAAATAGAGGTGACTCTTTGTAAATATCTGTGGATCTCTTTGTAAAAGACTCGCTTCAAAACACAATAGGGAGAAATCTTTCACATGTACCATTGCTGCTACTCATGAACAATTTATGCAACAGGGAGCCTGAATGCACCTGATACAGAGTAAAACTCTCAATGCATGTTAAAATGTCCTGCCATTTCTGGCCCTTCATCCTTGGTCAGTCAACCGTGCTGGGCTTGAGCATGTTCTGCATTTCAAAAACGTTTCCTAAGCTTAGGGCTTGAGGCGAAGCCATTAAAAAAACAAAAAAAACCCAAAACAAAACAGATTTTAATCACTCTGTACTTCCTGTCAAGATAATACATAAAAAAATGCAAGAAAGGTACGCAATTTCTCTAGCTAACGGTTTAAAGTTTGGTACATGAAAATGAGAGATTGTTAAAGTAGAGGAAGTCTGAAAAACAGGCTTAATAGGCCTCAAGGCCAGAGTAAGTCTTGATATCATGTTGCGAGCTTTTAATCTTCAGACCTATGCAGACAGCCTCTGTAAATCTCCCTGTGAACAGATGCTTTATTTCCAGTTGACATTCGTGCACACTGATCCCTCTCATTATCTAGAAGAGGAAAAGCTGTCATTTAAAAGCCTCTCAAGACAAAAGTGAATGTTCCTTTTTCTGTGGCAGATTTCAGGGAGTTTGGAAATATGAAGACAAGCAGGCTACACCAGGTGATGCTGACTCAAGACCAGCTGTCATTGGGAATCTGATAGTCTATTGTCTCTGCTGCTATGTCCCCTCTGCTGGTCCTGAATCAACCTCACAGAAAGTGACAAAATGTGAGGTAAGAAGGACAGATTTAAAATAAAAGGCCAACAGTCAAGTCAGACCTTCAAGATGTGAAATTACTTCTATTTAAGTAACCTAAACTGCTTGATTAACCCATAAACCGCTGACTCCAGAACAGTCCTTTTACCTTGTATGGCTGCGTCTGCTGACGAATGATTGGGGCAGTTAGCTCTGAAGCTGATCCCAGTACAACCATTAAAGGTCGTGGGAACGCAGAGGAGGTTATACTGGAAGCCCCATGGCTGATCTGGGGGCTTTCTGAAGGCAGGACAGGCAGGCACTGGGTGCATGGGTGAGGAGAGGCTAACTGCACACGCCAACACACACACAAGCACACACACTCACATGCAGGCACATAACTCCACCTGTAAGCCCTCCTCACACAGTAACCTTGTACGTGTCAGTAGATGTGTGTGTTTGTGTTGTCAGAGCAAAGTGTATAGCGTATATTATAACATGTTTTCCATTAAAATTCACATTTCTCACACAGTTCTCCTGGTCCTCCATGTTTGATTAGCTGGCTCAGAGTACTTGTAGTTCCATCAAGGAGCGACACATCAGCGACAGAAACAGTTTGTAGTCCACCCCCCCAAAAAACAACAACACTTAGAATGATTCCCCCCCACCACCCAAACATGACACAGTGATTTTGTTTCCCCACATGGCATCACTCAAAGCTAAAGCTGTGGGTTTGTACTGTATGAATGCATGCCATATGTTTGTGACAATTTTTAAGTGTGTGTATTGCTTTATGCTGTATCCTTCTATACTTATAAGGACCTATAATGCACAGCAGTTATCTCAAAACTCTTCCATCCAAATTTACTTTTTAGGCTTTTGAGTTAATTTGTTGAGTTCATAGTCCCAACTTGGCATTTTAGTCTAGGCAGTTTATTCCTACAGAATTATAGGGATCTTAATATGAAATAAAATAAAAGCATTTGTGCTTTGATGTTAATTAACAGTAATTGATTATACTTTTTCTTCATATTTTTGCACTTCTTTAGATGTATTATTCTCCGGTTTGCAATTATATTATAGTACAGGATTTTGTTTCACAGGACATATTCCCAGTAAAATCTCCATATGTTGAGGAATACACAGCAATTAAACGTACTACAATACTACATGGTAGTTTTGTAAATACAATAATAATAAACCCTGAAAAATAAGATAGAATTTGGAATCATATGTAAAAAATCTGATGGTTGATCAGGGCCTGCATTGTAAGAAATGTAGAAATGTATTAGAAATAAAGTTTAGTGTACAAAAATAAAATCATTTTGGTGGCTTTGGTTCAACTTATTGTCTTTTCTTAAGGCTGTAATTGAGCTGTAGTATAGTGTACTATACTGTATTCAATTCAAGTCAAAAAACTTTATTTGTCCCCGGGGAAAGAAGTATAACATTTCGCTATTTTTCCACCGAAAAAAGAAGCTACATAGAAGTATATATTTTTTAAGGACTGCTGCTTTTGAAGGCTTCATTTTGTAT
The DNA here is from genome assembly GCF_947650265.1 of Symphodus melops. NCBI lineage: Eukaryota > Metazoa > Chordata > Actinopteri > Labriformes > Labridae > Symphodus > Symphodus melops. Next base: position 4,086,981 of record NC_136707.1, read on the forward strand.
ATGTAACTCTTTGACAAGCTGTAAACAAGTCTTTCTCCTGTAGTGCATTTGGCATATAGGTCCTCAGAAGTATAGTAGATTTCCGTTAAATGCATGTATGTGTGTGTATTCTCATCGTTACACGACCTCCGGCACCTGTGAGGTTAGCTCAATGTCCATGAGAGATCGTTCGAGCGCTCCTCTTCTCTTCCTCTCCTCCTCTCAGAGGCTTCAGATGTGATTGAAACAAACACAATCGCACAAAGCACATCAAAGTAGAAAATGAAACTAGATTAATAGAATATTACAAAGACTACCACCCCTGCTATCCCACTCTGCTCCCCTCTCAACCCCCCCAGTAATAGATTAATAATAACTATAATGTGTGACAGAGTTTATCATCCTCTGCACAGTGGCACCTTTTAGAGTTTTTTTTTTTTCTTCTTTTTACTAATAATACAATTATCTGTTGCTGATATCAGAGTATCAAAGCTCTATGGCGTAAGAAGATAGACAGAGGTCTCAAAAAGCACCCTGTGCTCTACTGGAGTAAACATCAACACACAGCACAGGCTTTTGGGCCCTCACACCCTTGTAAGGCGTCTTAAAAGTTTAGAGTTTAGGGTGCTATTTGAGACTTGATTAAAGATATAGCAAATGTAAGCACTGGAAGCAGATGGATATGGCATGCATGGTTTAGGAGGTCAATGCTGACATGGCTCATGGATGCGGATCTGAAGTCTGACCCCTAACAGACCCCCAGAATACCGGGGGGCCTCTGATGTGCTGAGCTACATGGCTACTTCTGCTGAGTCACTACACTGCAGGAAATCCTTTGAGAAGAGTACTTAGAGATGTGAACCTGTGATCTAAAGCTAACCTGGAGGCCATGATCTACAGGATACATTTGGAGTAATATTTGGCACAAAGTATGATTAACAATATTTTGCTAATATATGATCAATCCTTAGGCTAACTCATATAACTTTCAATAAAGATTTGTATCCTACTTCTGCCTAAGGCAACATTTGTAATAGCGAATTATGTCAGAGCGTTAGCCGCCTAAGCTAAAAGTAGCAAAAAAAAAGCAGCTAAGGCTAAAGCTAACGTGAGCAGAGGAGTACAGTTTTGTGTTTTCTCTTCCTCTGCTCCTCTTAACATGTTTTATCGTTGGTTAGCTATTCAGCTGGTTTAAAAACGCTTGTCCTGTGCAAATGTACTTTGCCTTTTCTTCTTCTGCTCCCACATAACACACTTTAAGACAACGCCGCAGCGCTGAGCATAAAAAGCCCTTGTGTGCTCCTGTCCTTTAAAAATTAAAAGCCCTTGCTTTTCGAAAAGCAGTTTTTTTTTACCCCCCTTTCACAGTCCGTGACAACTGCTGATGTTGTAGTTAGCTTGCAAAATTAATATTTACACGTGAAGGACAGCGAAAGCTCATCCATGGTGTTACATGTTTGTCCCTTTAAACTCCATTTATGGTGTAAAAAGACACAAGATACAACAGCAGTGTCATCAATTAAACAGTGACTATGGTTTAAAAATGTTTTTATTATCAGGGTCTGCATGTAGTGATGTGACGGTATCAGCTCAGTGTTGTTTCAGGTTTAGTTTATACAAAACAGTGCAATGGTGGCTTTGAGGGGTGGAACAAAAGTGGGTTTGTAATTCCTCTTTGAGCTCACTTTAGTCCCAGAAAAAGTTGGAAAAAGTTAGCATTAATGTCGTTGCTACTTGCGCTCTCTTTCACCCAACTTTACCTTTTTTCGAGGACTGTTTTGTTTCTTCTCACTTACAGCCCCTCCTCCTATTAATGTATAATCAGTTGTTGCCCTTAAAGAAAGTAAGCCTTCATTTAGCAATGATTTATATACAAAGCAACAACACTGGTACCTGTTGATGTTTTTTTGTGATAGAAAGTAAAGTAGCCTCTTGAAAATGAAGCCGATGTGGAAATGCTTTTTCCCCCCCAAATGCAGAAGAGGGAAAATCTACTGTACAAGCTAAATAAGGCAGACTTCATAGTACTACGACTACTTCTTACTGTTTTATTAGCTCAGTAAACATTATGACAGTATGCACCAATCACTAGATTTAGCCTTCTTCAATACAGATTGATATTAATTTGGCAAATTATAGTCTAGTCAATTTGGAGCTACAGAAGGCTTTATTAAGGGTATGCTAGATATTTTATTTTTCAAATATGGTCATTTTTGGCAAACTCGCAGTTGTTTCAGTTTGCTGTGATAATTTTCCAGTTTGTCTTAGAGAGTAAATGACTGTATTTAACGTGACTGGTCATTGACACCTCACAAAGATGACTGCTTACCCTTTATTGCCCTTCTAGTTCTGAGGACTAACGTCTCTATAATGCGTGGTAAATGCATTTGGTTAGCAGTATACAATACAACTGTTTGGTGTTTGAACCTTGATAGAAACATTTGCATGTAACTAGGAGACAACGTGAAAGGTGTGTGCAAGTGTGTGATTGGCAGATAGATTCACCGTGTTTAAATGTTTGGGAGTTAAAAAGGAGGAGAGGCTGTGTGTGACAGCCAATTAGATGGAGCATAAATCTAGAAAAATTAAGAATATTGCACCGGTCATCTCCCAAGTCCATCTATTTGTCATTGACTTTTAACAGATCCTTCTTAGGAGAAGAGATGTGTATTTAAGATTTAAGTGAGCATTTTATTCATTTCTGCAGCTACAGCTTTTGACACTTTGTTCTGGCAATAGAAGAAAACTTTCTACTAAATTCATCTGAAAGATTTTCACTAAGAGGTAGTGGGCAAACATAAAATATGTCCATCTGTTAGTTGAATGTCTTTTGGCTCCACCTTTAAGTATATTCACAGCTCAGCGGTCTCCTGAACCAACAAACCTCCAGAAACCCTCACTAGTCTACACACACACCAGCGGAAGACAGCACCTAAAGAGAGACGGAGAGGGTGGAGGGGATGTGCAAAGACGGTGGCAGTGAGGTGATTCATGGGGCTGTACAGGAAAATGTGGAGGGTGTAAGGTGACAAGTGAAGGCGCACACATAAACGGACATGATTATCTCTTTAGGTGAAAATAAATAAATAAATAAATCTGAAGACGACTTTTGTGGCGAAAAACAGGGGTTAAAGGAAGCACCGATGATCTTGAACTTTTACCTTCATTAAAAACAGTTCTGACCTAGGATCAGAGAGATGGGGGTCCCCAGGATGGAGCTCAGTTCAGTTTCAATTTGGATTTGAAGCAAGCTTTTCCACAGCCAGATAAATCAATAAATATGAAAGGAAATATATAGACGATGCGTATAGAAAAAATTACCACTAGTGCCACAAATGTGCTGCTTCAATAGACAGACTTTATATTTAATTTCTACTTTGATTTGAGCTGAACTGAAAATGAATCAACCCCCATCCTGAGGCAATAGCTTCCACACTTTTTTGTCTTTTTTTTTTTTTTAACCTTTTAATAAACAGAGGCTAAATCCCAAACTCCACATGGACTCACGGACTTTGAGGCACGTTTCCTCTTAGTGTGTGAGTGCTTACTGCTGTCCCACTGTCAAATCATCAAGTGCGTAAGGGCTCTGATGCAGACTTTTCAACGGCAAATGTTATTCACTTTCTTTGCGCATTTTTGCTGACTTGCCCGCAGGACTTAATTTGGGTTTGTTAAAGACGCGATCTTCAAGCCCCCCAAAATGTAAACACGTTTCTGATTAAAGCAGTATGAAATAAAAAAAGGTTTATAAAAAGAACTAAATGTAAACAAAGCTAGCATGGACAAGACGAGGGAAACAAAAAACAAGTTCAGGTGATGATATTTAGCCTACTGAGAAACTTTTGTTTTATACTAATATCACAAAAAGTGTTTTTTCTGAATTTGATAGAATATATAAAACTGTAAAAAAACAACAACAAACATTTACTGGAGCTGGGCTTTTCCCCCAAATATAATAGCGCGTCTTATTTCTAGGCAACGTGTGATGTCATGATCGTGAGTCCCATAATACATTTTTACACCATCTCAAGCGCTCACACACTGCATGCCTGACGCCATTAAAATCCGTGAGGGTTCAGTGCTTCGGCTTCAGAGTGGAGATTGGGATTTGGGCCACAGACAGCTTCTCTGCACTAACGCAAGACTGCTGCTGTCCGAAAGGTCAGGAGGTCCAAGGTCAAAAGGTCAGAGATCACGTACTCTCTCACCCTCTTCCTCTTCTTCCTTTAGTTCACATTATTTTCAGATTTGAGGAGAAGTTGCCCCAAACAGCAAAACCATCAACAATATGCTTTAAAACTTCAAGTTTAAAAGAGGCCAATTTCTAAATCAAACGTGCCTTCATATGTCAGAATTATCAGGTATGACTACAGTGATACGTGGTAAAGTGGAGTCGGGAACAACTTCTCCGTCAGTACCGACCCTGCTACACACACTGACACTCTCACAGGGCTCAGGATTAACAGTTCAAAGGCTTAAAGTTCACAGTTCACAGTCAGTTTATCAAACCCCGTTCCCTCCCCGTCACCCTGTGTGTCCCTGTTTTCATGATCCTCCTTCGAGATTTTCTGATTAGTTGGTTTCTGTAGTCACACCTCTCACACAGGTGTGGTCCTGCGGTTGGGGTCCTTGTTGTAGTCTTTCGTGAGCGTGCTGCTCTGGAGGAAATCCCTCTCTGAGTTGAGAAGGCCGCCCATGCTGCCGCCAGGTTTGGTGCCAGCATTTCCCGCCTCACGCGGGTTCAGCGTGTACATGGGCATCTCAGAGGCAGCGGGCCCCGTGTAGCCTCCTTTACCCAGAGGGGAGGCGTCGCGGCTAGGGACCTCAGAAGAACGAACGCTGGAGCGGCGCCGGAAGCGGTAGCGATAGGAAGGGATGCGGCTAAAGGCGGACTTCTTGATGAGCTCTGTGCGGGACTTGGCCCGTAGTTTACGGTGCTTCTCGATGAACATGTGCACAGCCAACACGCCCACCATCTCTGCCATGATGAAGGAGAGGGCTCCAAAGTAGAAGGACCAGCCATAGGAGTAGGACTTTTTGCTGTCGCTCTGGCCCGGGTCCCCAGAGTTTGCAGAGATATAGACGATAATTCCTATGATGTTACTGAGCCCTGCAAAGAGGAGAAAAAAAGGAGAAGATGATCAGAATTTGGACTGAAATACGACCAGATTCACCAACTCATCATAATAGCTCAGTGCCTCAACAGCCTGTCTTACATTGCCTGTTTGAAGTCGTTACAATGGCGGAACGGAGTCAGAGTAACGACTTTGGTGCTGAGGCTCGTACTGACACGTCTGACCTCTCGAGATTCAACGACCAAACACTACGTTAATTCACCCAACAATCATCATGACCACAAAGGTGCAGGGATACTGGAGCTTTGATTCAGCCAGGAACTCAATGTAAAAGGGGCTAATGTCAAAACTGTAAGAGACCGTAACTGGTTATTTAATGAACACAGACAAAGAAGTTGATGAAGAAGAATCAGAGAAGGCTGTTGCCGTGCCAACAAGATTGCAAGTGTGGAGCCCCAGACAACATTGTGAACAGACCCATACAAGACAATACCAGGTAGGCCTACACATTGTGCAATATAAACCTGTAGGATGACTTCATTTTATTAATACTGAGTAGATAAAACAACGTGAGCATTGAAAAATTAGTCATTAGCATTTTCCCACCGAGCCGTGGCAAGAAGGAAGCTTTAATATTTTGTTTCGCATGAAACTTTAGCACTTATGATATTTAACCCTTTCAACCAAAGCAGAGGAGGAGCATTGCTTCCCAAAAAATCCAATCCAAAATCCATTTTACAAAGAATAATCGTGTGTTTAAAGTTTAGAGAAAGTCCCACTTTCATTGGGAGGAGAGAGACGGGAGTCAGCCAAGGAAAATAAATGAAGCAACGGCTTGAGAGCATGAGAGAGAGGCAGAGAGTCACTGAACACAGCTGGGCTCTCTCATTCCATATCATTAGTCCAGAAAAAAGTGCTCATGCAGTTTGCTGGAACGCACAGGAAGGGGACAATTAGCCAGCAGTAATTAACCAGAATAAGCCCCACACTATTGTGGTAAATAATTACCAATTAGGATCCATAAATCTACTACAAAACCCAATGGGACCCAACACATCCCACTAAACAGCAATTACAGGAGAGTATACGCATGTGTGTGTGTGTGTGTGTGTGTGTGAAATGTATGTGTTTAAAAGGAATTATGTGTCAGCATCCATGTGATGGATTATCTATGAGCATGAATGTGTGTTCACGCTCTCATCGCAGCAGCTTCATGCTGTTCTGTCCGATTGATTAATCAGCTGCTGGATCTTTACTCTCTCAAACATCACGCAGCGTCTTCTGTGAGCTTTGGGCGCCTGACGGGCTTCTTCCGCAAATATTTGAGTGCCACCCCTTCCTCTGTTTAGAGTGGCTCTGCAACGACACACACACACACACACACACACACACACACACAAGCAGCCCCTTGTCGGGATCTCAAATTCAGCTGGCATCCTCATATAGAATTCAAATTTACTCGAACCTGTAAGCTCGGCCTGTCAGACCGCTTCTATCGTGCTAGTCGACTATCACTGCAGAAAAGTTGGCAGCAGTGTTATGTTTAATAGTAGAGATAAACATTGCGACAATTTAGGGGTGCAGCACCAGCGATGTATCGGCTGATATCAGCACTGTTTACAAACATCTGTAAATAATGTGTCATACACCATTATCAGTCGGTGGTATGCTGGCCTGCGGTTTGTTCTGTTGAACGTTCATCAGTTGCCGTTGATATCATGTTCTGATTACAGAGATTACATTATAGTAGCCTCTTTGAATGTTGCCATGTAGTTTACATCCTGAGCTCCCTGGTGCGCCCTCTAGAGGTATCCTCCAGTAACTGCATAGTTAGGTATATGAACAATTGTGTACGTGACGTAGCCAGTTGTGTGCGTTTAATGAAAGGTTGAACAGCAAGTTTATCTCTGGCTTCAGGACAAACAACATGTTTTCTTGCAAAAAATAAATAAAATCTACAACATGTAAATATAAACTGCACAAGAAAGAAGAAAGATAACATTGAGGCACAAACCAAGCAACTCAAAAAAGAAAAGAGAGAGCAGACTAACCTGCAGATACGAAGAAGATCCCTGCACTGAGGATGACGTTGTGTCGACTCCGGTAAAACTCACTGGCAGCCACGCAGAGCCCCCCCAGAAACAACAGACCCACACTCATGATGGGGAAGATGCTGGAGGCTCGCACAGCTCCTGAACACAAAGACGAGTGGGAACCCAATTAGAACACAGAACCGTCTTTTCAGACTCTGCACAATGACAGAGATGAAGGAATGCTTGTCTTGGAAAAAAAAATCAAAAAAATCATTGAATATTTTCAACAATTGGCGACAATTTGTAGCCTGACTTTCCAAACTTAAGTAAAAACGTTTTATTTCTAACTAACAGCAGGAGACATTAAACCCATGTGAAATATGTCAGTTTATTACACTCACAGGACACACAAATAGAAACCCATGCTCAAACGTCTTGCTGCATGCTTGACTGAGTCTGAATCAAGATCATGTTAAGGCATTCAGGAGAGAGAGAGAGAGAGAGAGAGAGAGTAAAAGATGGAGAAATAAACGAGACAGATGGAGAGTCACACTGACACATATGCGAGGCAAAATAACGACGAGCAGAGATGATGACAATGAAAACGAGGCATCAGTAGGAGTGAAATGTTTGTCAGAAGAACTGCATGTGTGAATGATGTGAGAACATATCGGTGAGTATTTACAAACTGCTCTTCCTGTTGTGCTGATTCAGTTGGAAAGCTCAACTCTAAACGTATAACTGTGACATTTCTGCGTTTGTGTTTCTTCATGTGGCTCTTTCTTCTTTACATTTCAAAACATTTCAAGCTTGACATGTCAGCTGCAGCGGCCAGTGGCGTGCGGCCTAGTGTGTAAGCCCCGCCCCTGTGGCCCACACCCCTGGGCAGTATGTAATGGCGGTCACTAGGTCCCTGCTTCTCATTGGCTGGCAGGTTCTGAGGCCTGTGATCTAATTGGCTGCCTCTGGAGATGTTGCTCTGTGTTCAGTGGAGCAATGAAAAAGATGCACACAGGCTGAATCTTCCCCCCTCCCCCCCTGCCCCCCCCCCCCAACCTGTTTTTTTCTTGCTCCGTCCATCTTTACGCTGTGTTTACTGTGAGAGAAAAACAGACCAACCCCCTCCTTCCCTTCCCTCCCTCTCTCGTGCTTGTTTTCTTTTCATCTTATTACTTACTCTATTACTTACTTTCTAGAAATAACAATGATGTACAAATAATATTGTACTAATAATGTACCTGCGCTGAGTAACAAGTAGTAAATGTTTTTTTTCGAAAAAGTAAGCTAAAACTGAGGCTGGTCATTTTTATTTCAATTGTGGTGTATGCTTTTAATGCACGTGTTGTACTTGGGTTAGCGACAAACTCACGTAGAAGATACTCGGCAGCGTCTGCTTCATAGTCGGCGTCCTCTGGGAAGTGATCAATCTTCTTACACACACCTCTGAATGTTCCTGTTGGGGAGAGAAACAGAAAAGTTCAGTTAAAAGGAAATAGGACTGTTAATCTGGTGTTTATTTTTAAAGGTCCTGTATCTTACTTGTTTTTCTTCTTCTTAAGTTTAAATAAGTCTCAGAGCTCCCCAAAACATGTTGGTAGTTTCTTACTAAAACATCCCCCCTACCCTGTACTTGGTCATGTCTATTCAGAACAGCCCGTTTCTGTGCCTGTAGCTTTAAGTGCAAGTGAGCTGAGTTTGACCAAACCCTCTCTGTTATGGTTTGGGAGGCTCGGACTTTCATGCACCATGCCTAATTGTTTATAGTGAGAAAGCAGACTCAGAGGGTCAATCTGAACCGGTTGTAGTTTAAGAAAAATGGCCATCAGAAGTAACTAATCTCATTAAAACACATTCATATGTCCCTGACAAAGCAGTGTCAGGGACACTTTGGATATGTGGCTGCAGGAGCTGACAATCAAACCCTCGACCTTCCAGTTGAGAGATGACCAACTCTACTCTAACTGAGCCACAGCCGCCCCTAATGACGTCACTGCTGAAGCATTGCCTATGCCATTATACTCAGGCCTACATCCAAAAAGTGTGAAAGTATAGAGTAAGAAATCATTGCTTGTTTAAATAAGAACCAAAGCCTTAATTGGAACACGTTTGGAAAGAATACCTGAGGCCAACTGGAGGCAAACGTGTTAGTACACAGTCAGAAAAGACAGATCGTCTACCAGGAGGACAGAGTCAGTCAATCTGACATCACGTGTATCGGATTTAAAGTGCATTACCCAATTTTAAGCGTTTTGTCAATAATCAATCACATTTTGGTCTGATTGTGTTACACCGAGGTTGAAGACATGAATACACATCAGAAGCAGGTAAAAAAATGGCAGAAAAGAAAGAGAGAGTCGTAGAGGTAGGGAGGGAAAGAGAGTGAAAGACGACGGATGATGCAGGACAGAGTGGAAGCCTTCAGGGCATGTGTAGAAAACACCAATGAAAAGCATTATGACACACACACACACACACACATAACCACAGCTACTAAAATACAGACATTAAGCGTACACACATATCAAACAGGCCCATTGCACTGATATATGAACTCCATCAATCAGGCATGTAAAGCCTTCTGCATCTACATTGTTTATATCAGTGTGTGTGTGTCAATTGCTGTGTGTGTGTGTGTTTGTTGTATTGACTAGGATGCAGTATCCCACGAGTGTCCCGTGTGTCAGGCAGAGAGTGAGTCATCCTCTTTAGTGCGAGTCCTTCCCTAATACACACATATCTGTTGGCGTGTGTGTATCCTCTTCGCTCCAACCCATCATTCAGTCCCATTCACACATGGTCAACACCACAGGGGATGTGAAAGAAAGCTGTGTGTGTGTGTGTGTGTGTGCTGGTGTGTGTGGACTCAGCAGGGATGAAGGGGAAGAGGAGAGAGAGCGAGATGAAGGAGGATGAGGAGAGGAGGAAGTACTGGTTGAAAGCGGTTTGGTGGTAAAACGACGCAGGAGAATTAGAGAGAAATTGGAGGATAGAGGCCCGAGATGAACAACGAACGACTCAACACTAATTGCTTATTTGCATATGAAGAGCTCCTTCCAAGTACACACACACACACACACAAATTCATTCATAAATTGATTCATCAGCTCGTGCCGTGAGCAAGGATAGTGACTAAACTTGGAGTTATACTTTGACAACGAGACTTTAATATTTAACAAAAAACACGAGCATTTATATTGTATGGATTTTTTTTCCATCAATTGTTCATACATCAGTACCTGGAACTTGTGGCTTTTTTAAGTGCATGTCCACACAAGTCAAAATGAGCATGGCAGAGTATGTTTACATTTCTCTCACTGTTCTCCTAGTCCAAGGTTTGGGGCATCACAGGGACACGATACGCAGAGGTGCTGCTTGTCACCAGCAGGTGGCTGGGACTTCACCTGGAGGTGCCTATGTGAATGTCCTTTCAAATATAAAGACAGTCTCTCTGGTGGACCTTGTGATTCAGGTTCCAGCTTGATTAATCATCTGAGGTTAAGTCATGGTCTTCAGAACACCTGCAGTGGAAAGCAGCAGTCGTGTAATGTTGTTTGTGCAATCGATATACTGGGATGGAACATTTTTCGAGGGTCTTTTCAAGCAAGGATAAGTAAAAGTTTCCATTCTAAAAAGCCAGAGTACAATGTTCCTTACAGCTAAGTAATTCCCCGTGTTGTTGGTTTTGGTTTTCTCCTGAGAAATGTCAACACCAAAACGTAAAGCTCTCCTTTCTCCTTGAATGTGGCCTCTTTGGACTGCAGTAACGCACAGTATTGTAGCTGTAGCAGTTTAATGTTGAGGTGAAAAGCATCATCAGTCAGAGCTCTGCCTCGTGTCTGTCCAACACAGAATTCATTATACCTCCCGCCTTTTAATGCATCAAGCCATACTGATGAATGTCTGTGAAAAATCTGCACACAAACGCACACCAAAGAACACACAGATAGATGGCTGCTTTTATTTGCATCTGAGTGGCTGAGAATCTAAATCACAGTTGGAAAAACACACACACACACACACACACACACACACACACACACACACTAATCACCTCACACTTCTTTGTTAGTTAACAAAATGATGTCACACAATAACTCAATAACTCAAGCGTATAAAACACACACACACACACACCACCATGTAAAAATCATGTAAAAATAGTTTAACATTTAGCAGGTTTAAAAGCTTAAAAAAAATTAAATGACAGTCAGACCACGACCTACAAGGCAACAGATTGAATGTTGCACTACTAAAACTGTTTCTTCTCTGCAAACAGAACAATGAGTCGTAGAATAACATGTTACTATGTCATGTGAAAGGTCTAAAATGTAGTGCTAGTGTTCCTCAAAAATGATCTTTCATTTCTTTTTTGGAAAACAAACAAACACATTACCTCTTTTTTTTTTTTTTTTTTGAGACAGAGCACCCAAAACACTTTTCTTGCAGCTGTTCCCAGATAAGTCCTTGCCCTGGACAAATTGGCAAACCTTTTTTTTTAATGGTGAATTTTTGGGTTTTTATTTATTGCCTTTATTACTGGAATATCTCCCTTATGCTTAAATGTATAAGCACCTTTACCAGTCTATTAACAGGGTTGATAACTGTGATGTATTTGTAATGTTGTCCATTCATTAGGAACACAATAACATTGCTTTTACGTTCTTAAAAATGAACCCAGACCCATTTCTGAAACCAAACGTGCATGTGTGTGTTTTCATTCATTGGTTTACACTTGTCACATGTTTTTCAGCCATCACTGAGGTTTTGAATCGGTACCTTCATATGCTGCATCAGTGAGTGAGTCAGTAACTGTCGCAAAGGCTTACTTCAAGTGTCACAACCAGCCTATGATCTCATCAGAAAGAGACCGGTGAAACACACACACGCACACGCACACACACTTCAGAAGAAGTAGGCCAAACTATTTATTGTAAATGAGCTCCTACAGTTTATTAATAAATGTATCACAGAGACTGGCTCAGAGATAAATGCATTACTTTCATGAATTAAAAAGCTTTCAGATGACTGTGCTTCTGATAGCATTCCTCTGTCTCTCCATTTTACAGTTCTGCTTTTCATATCTGTTCTCTGAACAACTCCATTTCCCCTGTCTCGACTCCTCAATCTGCTTTGGCTACTTTCTTGCTTTTCATCTACCAGCAGGTGTAATGTGTGATAGCACGCTGATTATACTGTACCCGCAACTGCTATGGTTGTTTTTCTTAAATATCTTCACAAATATCATAAATCTTTTCAGAAAACATCAACAGAGGAGAAATGAGAAGGCAGTGATGAGACTAAAACCTAAAACCTTTCAGAAATGCGTTCATCGGAAGTCTTTGATTCTCTTTTGCAGTTACACAGATGCAGCTTATGCATAAAAAATACACAGTTACATGTAGCTAAATATCAACCTTCACATCTCTTTTAAACTATCTTCTTTCTCTTGACTTCCCCGTTCAGCTCACTGTCTGCTTAGATTTATCTGCTTAATTGTCTTTTTTCCACATTACAGAGCTGATTCTTTCAGGATTTATTCACACTCTCTGATTTCCTTTCATCTTTTACTTTCATCTTCTTGTATTTAAAACTATCCAATAAAATACATGACTGCTATAACAATTTGGTATAAATTAACACACATCTTCTGGATGTTCACAATGGCACATTAAAAAAAAAAAAAAGACGATTGAACTCTTTCCATACTGAAACACTTATGTATTGATTAGGGATGCTTTAAATGGACTAATATCCTAGCTAGTTTAAAGTAAGTTTAACCTACTAAGCTATAGATAATGGAACACTGAGAAAACACAATTTATTTAAAACTGTAAATTAATTTGGTATGTTGAGTGAGGCTAACGTGAGCAGCGCTAGCTCCGCCATTCTTTGGTTCTCTTTGCAGCTTCACGTCCATGACATCACTGATGTCCCAGTCGATACGCTAGTTTAGCCTGACTTAGCGTTAATGAACTTCATTAATTAATACTGCAAACAGCTCTTCCTACAAGGTGCTTTACGTTCACTGTGCTTGTTTACATCCTGGTAACTGAAACTACAGCCAGTTTGTGGCTACAGCATGACTAGTGGCAGACGGCTGTGTTGAAGGTTGAGCACAACATTTGACTGGCCAAACTATTGATAATACCTTTAACAGCATTGTAATTCTGTTGCTGACGAGGGTGATGACCTTTAATTGTTTAGTCGACTAAACGTGCACATCCCTGGTGTTATTGGTGTTATGTAGATTTAATCAGGAACATCCCAAAGAGTCCTTCAACTGGGAGAAAACTGATTTGTACAAATAAAAGATGAGGCGGGGATTTGAACTCATGACTAATGCTGGAGTTCTTGTTGTTCATTCAGGCTCTCTCTCAAGAGAGCTTCTCCATCCCTAATCAGTCCATGTGTTGGCCGAAAGCTCCGTAGTGGCCTCTATAAACCCAAACACATGCACACACAAACATGCGGAGAATATAAAGCATTTTGTCAAACAGAGGAAAGAAATAGGAGGGAGTGAGCCAAAGAGAGGAAAGGGAAGTTGAAAAGGGGAGCAAATTGGACTGCTTGTTTCCTCAGAGCGCCTCTGACAGCTCATTGTGGGTGACTGTGCCTCTTCCTCTCTCTCCCACCCTGTATCTACCTCGCTCGCTCACTCTGATTACCTCTTTCCAGGCAAAGAAGAGAGGGAGGAAGAGGCTAGTTTCCACGGTGATGGCTGATGAAAGAGAACGAGACAGGTTCTGCTTGGTTGCACACCTCCCCTCTTTCTCGCTCTTCTTATCCCCCCTTTTCTCAATCTGTTTTTTTTTTCTTCAAACGCCCATGTTCTCGTTCCCCCTTTCCTTCTCCAAAACATTTCTTTGTTCCTGTTTCAGATTTTCTCATCCCCCCCCCCCCCCCCCCTCCCCCCCACACAAACACATACACACGCACTCTTATTAACTAAATAACCATTGATCCATTTCCAACCTAGCTTTCATCTTCTCTTTCTCTCACAGGCTTGTTTCAGGCAAATAGAGCAACACTGTGAAATTTATATGGGAACCCATATATATATTTATATATATTGCTGAATGCATGTTGATCTTAAAACACTACACACCAACATGCAGACTTCAATCCTCTGATGTGGTCGTCCTCAACATTTTGAACATGGCTGCAGGCCTTGGCTTTTCGTGAAGTCCCAAAACCATGACCTCTTTCTAACCACTTTCCAGATCAACCCAAAGGTGGCTGATATGGTTCTTCATCATGCAAACATACATAACTTTTTTTTTTTACACTTTGCTTTGTTCCTGTGTTAGCCCCGCATCCCCAGACCAGCTTGCAAGTAAAAATGAATAGAAAGAAATCTCATTTCATTTTGATTTCCCAGGATGTCACTAACTGTCACTGATCAAATATACAAAAAAATAAGAGCTGCAAGTCCAGTGTAATACACGACGTGACATGGTAGCCAACTCATACCCTTACCTGTACGTATAGTGAACCACTGTCCACTGAAGGGGACCATTTTGTTTAGTGCTGGTTTGATAGAATATTCAGAAAGTTCAATATCAACCATATTGATGAAAATACCACAATGATGCTGAGACCCACTTCATGTTGGAGAAACACTTCTGAGTGGCCTGACCTGAATCATGTCAGTTGGAAAACTACATGAACAACCACTGTAGACACAACCACCAAAAGCTCTCTGAAAATGCTCGAGATACGACGCAGGTCTAAAATGTACTTTTTGTAATATTACTTAGAGAGACAATTTATTATTCCACGATGAGCAAGCACCTGGCAACAGCAGGAATAAATGTCTCCCTCTAAACAGGCAGAAACCTCGAGCAGAACAGATCCAGTGGTAGATAGCCATATTTATTCATTCAACCTTTATTTAATCTCGAGATATCACAGAGAGCATGCCCTCATTTAAAATGACACGACCAGATGGGCCGAGAGAGTGGACCAGAGGGAAGATAGAGGGAGAGAAATCTTTGTGTTCCCTGGCTAATTAGATGAGGCATTCTGATAACGAAACAGCAGGGGGGGGGTTCTTAAACAATTTCACAACGTTCGAAGAATATGTCATCTTAAATTGCGTTTCATTGTGTGCCCTT
This sequence comes from Symphodus melops, assembly GCF_947650265.1. Classification (NCBI taxonomy): domain Eukaryota; kingdom Metazoa; phylum Chordata; class Actinopteri; order Labriformes; family Labridae; genus Symphodus; species Symphodus melops. The sequence continues at coordinate 4,102,182 of NC_136707.1, forward strand.
ATGTTAAGATTTCTCGTATTTGTAACTAAAGTGTCCAAGAAAAATAGTCCACATACGTTAAGTCATAGTATATATAGTCTATAGGTCTTAAATCCTTCCGAGCTCCCTATATTACCACATTTCTGCACTTATTATTGCCCCATCCTCCCTGTCAAACATTTACTCCACCATCCTCTCTCTTTCGGCTCTTTCCTTCCTCCGCCTGGGTTGATCGTTTTTTGCCCCCATCTACGTTTAAACCCCTGTTTCTTCTCTCTATTACCAGGTGATCATTTAGATCCCTGGCGCGGTCAAACACTCCCCAGAGATTCACCTGAAACCGAGGCCATGCTCAGCTCATCCATCACTTTCCAACTATTACCACCATCCTCCCTTGTTTCTCCCATGCACATTGTGGTCGCCTCTTCATTCATGCTCTGTCTCCGTCCTTTAACCCCCCCCCACTTCCTTCCCTCCTCAGCTCCTCGCTCTCGCTCTCTCGTGCTCATTTATCACAGCAGGAGCTTAACACTTCAGTACACCTGCACAGACACAAAACAGATTTACTGAACACAAAAATTACCAACCGAACAAAACATGCTAACTGTTTGTTGATAAAGAAAACCCCAAAAAGGTTTCTTTGCACACCAAACCATGTTGTTAACTAGGATTTAAACCTCAAAGTACACGTTAAAAAAACGTATCCCTGTAAAACATTTGTGTGATTTGTGTCGCCTTCTTACTTGAAGTGCACATTCTGTCCCTGATTCTTATAATGTGTACACAAAAAGTCTTCTGTTTTCTCGCAATATGTCTGCCTATATCAATGTATTTATGTTGAATCACACTGAGTGGTTCCATTTTCAGGAGACAGGGAACTTTAAAGATCGGGACTTCTTTCTGGGCATAAACCCAATTTCTGTGTTTGAGTTCTACTTATTTTTCCTTTGCTGAAAAACAACTTGTTTGAAGTATTCTGCTTTTGGAGATAAGACCAACTTAAACAAGCATTAAACCGCTAGGCCAGATATGGATAATATTAAAAAAAAAAAAAAACGGTAAGACTTTAAAGATTTCCCTGTTACCTGATTTAGAGCACTAATCTTACCTTACCATCAATTTCAATACATGTGTCTATAATCAGGAGATGTTCTGACACAAATTATAGGATAAGATGGTATTGGGGTGCTTATCTCACTAATGAATAACGTTTAATGCAACAGCCATGTTCACGTTTTCTTCAATAGCTAATGAAAGCTAAATAGCTGTATGATACATGCTGCACAGTGCATATGCATGACTGCTCTATACATTTTCTACAAGAACACTGCATACATGATGTTTTCCAACCCCCTCTGTCATCCCATCTCTCACTCAGCTGCTCTCTGATGTAGCGCGGAGTACGAGCCCGCACGTACGAGTCAGAGACATCCATTTCCTGTCACTTTATGAGGCGTTTATGAATTATGAAACTGTGACAACTGGGGACGTGGAATGAGCAAAGGGGGGGATAAGATGGGCAGAATGAGAAAGGAGAACTAATTCACTTGATCGTGTATGTGCGTGTGTCAATGAGTGTGTCACATGTGGGCCTGCATGTTGGCGTGAATGTGTGCATGCACTGACATTGTGCTGACATTGTGTTAACTTGGCGTACTGCTCCTGCAGCTGTGCTTATTTGGTGGCTTGGGAATATCCTCGAATTTGTCTATTTATTCATTCAATTATAAGTCTCTGTATGTGTACGTGTATGTAAATGAGAGTGTGTGTTCACTAAAGCTTATACCTGTGCCATCTGGCCCTGTAATAGCCTTCTATGCCCCCTAGAATGAGATGGTTATGACTGGCTGCATCACACACACACACACACATCCACGCACACACACACACGCTTCTACTTCAGGCAATGCATCTTTTTCATGGTAATTGAAAACAAAGTTCTAAATGCAGAGTATTTTCAGAGGATCAAAGTCAAATCATATACAGTGAGGGATGTCTGAAGGCCTAATGAATGAACAATCAAAACAGCTCCACGTCTTTGACCTCACAAGAATATAAAGGCGACACAACCTCTGTATATAATCTTTTTTTTCAGACATTTTTGTAAGCGACTTGTAATATCAGGGGATATTATTAAGAAATGGATCCCTCATGACGTTAGTGTTTTACTTTAATATTCTCAAACTATCCCCCAGGTCATGACATCTCCTCGTAACATTTGTGACCATCAAAAGGCTACAACATAACAAAGTTCATGCTTATTAAAACGTCCCTAAAAATGTACGTGCGTGTGTACACTGCACATCCATCTTTTCATTTTGTTCTTCCCGTGAACCTGTCTCCACGCTCTGTAACCTGGATTTGCACCTAGAATCCTGTCAAATCGCTCATTTATATTTCGTCAGTGCAGCTTCTGTAATTCTCAACGGGAAAGAGACACGGGAAAAGACACAGAGGAAACGCCAAAATAAAATCCCTTCTGAGATAAAATGACACAGTCCTAATTGAAAATAAATGATCTCATGACTTCTGAATGGGTGGAATATGGAAAGTTATTACCAAGGAATGTTATTAACTTTCATCAAATTAATGACATTGCTATTGTGCTATCTGCTATTATCACACATAACGAGGAGTATCCTGGTAATACTAGTCCCGTGCAAGTGAGGAATTAATAGAAATGTGATGTACAGTTTCAGCCTTTAAGTAGCTAAAATGTTCCAACAATAATAACGCTGGTTGTGCTGTGGAAAAGCATGTCATTTTTGTCTGCATGAGAATGTCACCCAGTTTAAACCAACACATGTTTTATCCTTTTGCCAACACGGTTAACAGCCAGAGGAGACCATATTGGCTTCCATAGAAGGGACTTCTCAGTCACAGTTACCCACACCACCTCTGAATGAACATTTGTTTGCAGTTATTCAATCTATACACGCATCATGAACACAGTAGATGCATTTAATTCATACACTTCCCTGACATTAGGTTAGAAAGCAGCTGATTTCACCTCTCCTCACACAAACAGACTATCGAGTTTCACTAGGATCTATGTTATCTCAGCAACATTTGGAAATCCGAAGGGAAGGGTTAAGGAAAGGCTGAAAAGACACAGCATGCAGAATGAGCCATGGTCAAAGCCCAGACTCAAAACCTGTCTCAAAAGCAGGCTTCAACTACTTACAAATGAAAGTTTACTGTAACAGATCTAATGGATCTCCTCAAACTATCACTGCCCCATTAACCTAAAGCCTTGTCTAGACTCATAGACAGAGAGCTTGATGGCAGATGGCTGTTAACCAATGTGTCTGGTTTTGTTGGAGGTTTCTGCCTGTTAAGTTTTTCCTTCATTAATGGTTGATTCATGTTTGTACAGACTGATTGAGGATTAAATGAAGCAGACAGGCAACCTGGGTTTTTAGACCAAACATGATGTGACAAAATGATGTGGAGTTAAAACTGTAACAAACAAGGCTGTTCTAGTGATCTTATTATAAGTTTGACCTTATTTTGCATTAACTTTACATTTCTATGGGTGAGGTTAGTGAGTTGTGAATGGTAGGCTACACTGGTGCTACATTACATATGACTGATGGAGATGAATGTGGGCACAGAGGCAACCAAAAAACACACTTGTTTGAATATGGATTTTACAGTATCACGATATACAATCTAATTTCTCGAAGAATATTCAAGACAATGATCTCAAACTACTTAACCACAGATTGCAAATGTGTACAGTGTTGTCCTTTTTGATTTGTTTTTTTCTGTATGCAAAATCATAGCAAATGAGGAAAACCTCAGTGAGTTTTGAGGCTTAAATAAAGGTATGAATGAATTTGGATCCAGTCCAGGTAATGGCCACTGGATGACTCAAGAAAAAAAAATTAATTGAACCCACTTTCTCTCCAAAAGTATAATGTCAAAACAGGTTTTTCAACGGCGGCTATTACACTCAGAATTGTAATAGGATAATGTGATTTATCCACAATAATGCAAAACACTTTGATTTCTATTGCACATTTCATACCAAAGTAACCTGAATGTGCTTTGCTGAGAGAACCATACTTGATCCCACACAAGCAGGCACTTTTACAGCAGTGGCAAGGAACTCCTTTTGACAGACAGAAACATTGAGCAGAACTAGACTTATTGGTGCACAACCGTCTGCCTTGCCTGGCATTAATGGCTTAAAGCAATGTGTGATCAGTGAGCTTCTGCAAAAGTTGACAGGTTTCTCAACTGTCAGTGGTTGCCAAATGCACACTCAAACCAAACACCAACCATGGCGATGCCATGCTTCCCAAATTTGTTGTCTGCTTTCCAACTATATAACGCAACAAGATGATCTGGCTCGAAAATGAAGATCCAGATCTTCATAACACAGTGTATGAGAGTTCCCAGAAACAGTGTGCAGATGTAGGTAGTTGTTAATGGTGCAGCTGACTAATAACCCTTCCAGCTGTCTGTTTGTGCCTGTTTTATTTGTGCCTCCAGCTATGTAGTGTGTTGACAACAACATCACATTAATTCATTTTCTATTTTATTGTGTTGCAGAGGAACTGAGGCAATTGTGAACTCAGGGAAGGACAGCTTCTAAGGAACTGAGTTTGGGGGGATTATAGGATGCAGACACACACACGCACGCGCGCGCACGAACACACGCACACGCACACACACACACACAGACACACACACTGGGCACACCGCCAGTGCTCTTCTGGTGTGAGACAGACAGAGGCAGACTCCAGGAAAAACAGGATGGGTTTTGTGTGCGCGCGCGCGCGTGTGTGTGTGTGTAAGTGTGTGACTTAAACAGACATCTAGAGACACGTTCACGCACGCGCACACTAGCAACTCATACACATACATACACACGCAGAGAGACAGAGCGCCAGTCAGTCAGACTGATCACGTACCTTCCAGACAGCAGGTTCGCCAGAGGCCGGAGTGCGTCATCACCTCCTCGTTCTTGCGGCTCGTGTCGTTGTCACCGCTGTTCTTCGTGCGGCAGACCCCGCGCGAGTACAGCCAGTAGTCGGTACCGACGGCGATGGTCATGAGGCTGAAGGCGGCGAACGCGCCCACCGTCGTCACGAGCATCTGGACGCCGCGGTCACACATCAGCATCTTCATATAGGCGGCTCCTGTTTGACTTATTATTTTTTCTCCTTTCTCTTTTAGGTTCACCCCTTAATTTCCTTAATATCCCGCGAGACTTTGTGAGTCAGGGTAAGGGGGTCAACAGAGAAGCATTTCGAATATATAAAGGCAGAAATTACAGGTGAGGGTGTGAATTCATCAGTACGGAGCGATGAAGGAAACACTTGCTTTGCTTGTCCGTTGACTTGACAGAAGGCTCGTGGCAAAGGGCGGGAAGGTGGGAGGGCGGCGCGTCACTTTCTCGCGCATCAAAAACCGGTTTTCACCACCACCAACGACACCACCATCATTAAAACACGCACACACCGGGGGGGTTTAACGACCACCGGTTGTACCCAGACTGCCTGACACTGCCCTCACCCAGTCAGTGCGAGGTTGCCACATTCCAGCTCTCCTTCCCTTCTTCCATGTAGCTGTCAGTCCCGGAGTGAGTCGCGTTTCAGCCGCGTTGTCCGCAAGTAACCACGAATCTCCTCTTCCTTCTTCTCTTCTTTACTCCCCGTCTTTCACCTTCCTTCCTTCCTTCCTTCCCTCCCCTTTTTCTTAACTTCTGCTCCTTTTCCAAAACAGCCCACTTATTAATCTGTTCACCATTAACAGTCTTGGTCTGCGTGGAGGGACTCCATCTTTAAAACAACAACAAAAAATGGGTATCTGTTGGATGTGAGCGCACAGTATTGGTAGAGATGATCTCGATTGTGTTTCTAGTCGAACATGGTTCATGAGGCGGTTCGCCCCTCACTCACCGCTGGATTTCTTGACCGGTGAAGGTTCTCCTTCGACAATCTCTGTCTCAGCAGCGCCAGAGGCGGTCGCACAGTGGATTTATCTTCTCTTGTTCGGTTTCCGGCTAAATTGCTGAATGAATGGACGAATGAATAAAGCCCATACCTCAGCTATGACGAGAGGGTGGACGCTGACCAAGATCCGTCGTGTTTCCTCCTCTCCAGCTGTTGACTCACTGACATGTTTTCCCCCCCTTCCTCCTCGATGTCCAAAGCATGCAACTCTCTCTCTCTCTCTCTCAGATTCAGCCTATTTAAGACATCATCTGCAGTGGAGAGAAACACGGCACGGTAATTTAAATAAGCTTTAAATAGGCACCAACAGAATAAAATAATTTATCCAACCAAAAGAGCGAGTCTTCGTCTTTCTGTCGCAGCTGAAGTTCAGTCCCCACCCGGACAGACGGTCAGATAAGACGCCTGCTGATGGAGCCTGTAAGACAGCTACACCCGCCTGGGTTTGCTCCCAAGAAACGTGCCCGTTGGTACAAATGAAAAAAAAATGACAGCCGTCGCCTCCTCCTCCTCCTCCTCCTCCTCCCCCCCCCCCACTCCTCCTCCTCGTAGCCTTCCTCCTCCTCCTCATCTCGGTCCAACCAACACAAACTAAAACTAACCGCGCGTCTCGTCTAACTCCGCCCAAAGCCGCACTGCTCAGGTCGGATTGGACTCGGGGTTTGACAGTGCCTTTCAGGAGCTAATCGTTTTCAGTGACTGTTGTCCGTCCCGCCCACCGACGCAACGCTGTCAGTGGACTATAAAAAAAGGAGGCTCCGTTGAGAAGCTGTAATATATTTTTCCTGTGTTTTATAGGAGGGCGAATGATGAGAGAAACAACTTTCTATAGCCAACATATTGCCTACCATTGTTAAAGCACAGTGGCCTATTGAGAATGTTCTCAAAGCAGGTGGGAAAACACATCATTAAAGATATTGGACTAGTGAAACAGAAATGATGATCAGATGTGTTTCCTAACCACCGCGCGGTGCCGCTTGCCGCTTTGGGAGCGTCTCCCTCTCCTGCAGAGCTGTCCGTGGTGCTGAATTTAAGACGGGACGCGCGTTGGCGCTGTCCATGGTGCTGAGTTGTAGCAGAGAGTTGTTGTATTCTCCACTGTGTTTGCCGCGCAGCAGCACCCTGCACCGCGCTGATTAGAAGAGAGAGAGAGAGAAAGAGAGATTGGCAAGCGATGCATGAAGAATCGCGCCCGGGAGAGAAGCAGAGACGCCACTTAAAGAGCCACGGACCGTTTTTAATGATTCCACTCCAGCGAGGCTTCCACACAAGGCGGTCTGAGCTTCACAGTTCACTTAACACGCAGGAGTGCGTATGTGTGCACAACGATTTGCGCGTACTGAAAGCGTGTGGCTGTTTATGTCTGCGTTCACTTTACATTGATGTGTACAAGGACGTGCATGGACGAGTGTGTGTGTGCGTGTGTGTGCCGCAGGCGGCTGAGCAGATCTGACTGTTTTAGAGCTCATTGTGTTGCCTGTTTAAACAGCAATGAATGAAGCTGTCTTCCTCACCGGATACCAATACAAATGATTGGATGAGGGGACTGCAGGGATGGATAAATGAACGTTTCCTCTGTTATTTGTACGTTTTTATTTACTGGTAGTGTCTTTACCTGTTGTCTACCTTTAATGAGAAAACAAACACAAAATATTTATAAATGAGAACGAATAAAAGGCCACACACCGACAACTGACACATATACAACAACATAGAGACTGTTTCAAATTTCACCAGTGGTGTAATGTTATTTTGTGGAACAAAACACAATAGTATAAGCAGAGTGGTTATGCGTATCAATGCAGTAGCACTAACTACCTGACTGACTGATTTACAGGCTGACTGTCAGGCAGTAAGTGACTTAAAGATGGCATGTGTGATGGACTGACAGAGCAACAGGGTTGTTTGGAATTGGAGTTTGTCACTCTGACTGTAAAATAAACAGAGGAATTAAGGTGATTAAAAATAATCAGAAAGGTAGAAAAGTGGAGAGAGAGAGTGAGAAGAGAGAACGAAGGATTACAGTTTATAATTAAATAATTGCATGAACAGATCAACAGAGAAATCCCTGACAGGTCCTATCATCCTTCTCACTTGCTCTGCTAGTGTGTGTGTGTGTGTGTGTGTGTGTGTGTGTGTCCGAGGCCTTTGCCTGCCTGCGTTATCTCACAAGGAGACTCATTAACATAGAAATGACTTCAGGAAGAGAAGTACAGCGTTTCACCTCGGCTGAGAGACAGGAGGCAGAAACGGAGGCTGGAGACGGGAGGGAGGGCGAGTGACAGCACAGAAGGAGATGAGGGACGAAAAATGAGAGGGAGTAAGAGGTGAGAGAGGGGTAAGGAAGGAGAGATAAGGAAGGGAAGGATGAGGAGTGGGTAAGACATAGGGGAGGAAGGTGTTGATGAAGGGGAAAAAAATCAAAGACTGTTAGAAGAAGAAGGGGAAGGTGAATGGGATAACAGCAGGGAGGAGGGAGGAAGAGGAAAGAGAAAGGCAGGGTAACCCTGTCTCCTAGAAAGTACCTTAAAATAGTTCTAACATATTCTTCAAAATTGCAGGGAGGTCGATGTGGTTGATGGGTGTAAGTTAAGGAATCAAAGAACATTTTGTTTAGGATTTTGCCTTTCAAGTAGGAATGTAGGAAGTAGGAATGTTCAGATGTCCTCTTTTTCTTTACAATATACTTTCCCAATAACTGAATTTTTATATTGTTCAATACTGACTATCCCTCTGATACCACTGAAATAAAATTGTGTACCTATTATTTGTAGGAAAAAACTAAAAAAGTCAATTTTGTCAATTAAGCTGTGTAAGTCCAACTAAAACTAGATAAAAAATGTCTCGACATAGAAACCCACAAAACTTCTTTTCAGAGTCTTCTTGGATTATGACTATTATGAATCCTACGGAGGAACCTGGGAAATGAAGTTTATAGTTGAAGTGTCTTGTTTTTGACCTTTGTCTTTATTTCGCTCTCTTTCCACACTTCTCGCTTCCTTTCCTTCCTTGGATGTTGGCTGTAAAACAAGAAGATGAGAAGAGAGGGACAGGCTGGTTCTTGAAGAGAGTAGGAGGAGGAGGAGGAGGAGGAGGACTGCAGGGCTTCTGCTTAGTGAGCTGGAACCTTCTCATGCCTCTGGCCAGTTCTCAGAGACTGGGGGAAAGAGGAGGAGGAGGAGGAAGAGGAGGAGGGAGAATAAGTAGAGGAGGGGGGCAGGCAAGAAAAGAGGAAGAAGGGAGAGGAAATGAAAAGCCACAGAAATTAGAGAGTGAAAGATAAAGTGTTTGGAGGGAGAGACGAGGAGGAGGGAGTGCATAATGATTGACACAAATATACCGCAGAGTGAGAGAGCTTGGTACATTAACAGTCAGAGAGACCTACAAAGACAGGTGCTTTTAAATACACGCTTGAGTGTTACAATATGTATGTGTATATATGTCCTTGCCTTTGTGTGGATCTGTGTTTATATTTGTTTGTTTTTGTGTGATTTACCAGATGGGAATGTCTCCCGGGCGGAGAGAGAACATATGGTGATGAGGCATGAATCTGGCATGATAATGAAATGTCAAAATGGTGATTTATGACTTCAACATCCACAAATACATTTCAACTGTTTTCTCTATGCTATATATTCTGTAAGTTTATTAAAAGTGTGACATTTTCTGATTTGTGTTGGAATACTTTTGCAGCAGCAGTGGTTTGTCTGGAATCTATAGACTGGGGAATTTACACGGGATTGGCATCAAGTGTTTATGTCTTATCGTACAGTTTTTACATTCCTGTGTTTAAGTATGTTATCTGTGCAATAACCAACTCAGTGTCAACATTACAGTCTTCCATAATTACATTTACTGATGCAATGATTGAGATATATCCATAAAACCGTAGATGTTGAGGAACCGTAGAGGAACCGTATGTGTGAATGCAAACGGACACATTTTTCACTCAAGACTTCACACAGAGTTACTCCTGCCAGCCCTCTCGTATTTTTTCCGCAGCAAGTCTGATTAAGATGATGTGAGAACACAGCAGGATATAATCCTGAGGAATCACCTCATACCAATGGGACATTTATAGACTGCTGCATGGTGCATAGTGTATACATGCGACCGCTACTATCTTAGTGCACATCATTTTACGTTTCTGCTCGCCAGTACGTCCCTCTTCGCTCTTTTGTTGATGTTGTGCTTCTGTTATACTAAACATAGCGTTGAAATAAGGGCAGATATTCTTATAATATCATCGTCTAGGGGCCTCTGTTGTTTTGTATGCTACATCCGTGTTGTTTTTTTTACGTCATGTCTTACATTAGGAGGTGCATATGTGAACAGGTAGGTTTCTCACTAAAAGTAAAACTCTTTTATAAGCAGCTAAAGAGGTACATGTCTGGTGCAGCTGCAAGATCTGGCATTGCGCATGTAAATACATGATATTTTCAACTTTTCTTGGTGTGGCCACCTTCATCGTATATCATAAATCTGGCTTAACAAGCATGCCAACAGCAGCATACTCTTCACTTTAGCACTTTAGCAATTTAGCTTGTGGACAGCGTTATCTGTAGATGGAGGTTGTTGCTTCATTTCTCTGATTGGATAGCTTCATCTGTTGCCCAACATGACAGGACCATCAAGGCTTCTCAGGTGCATTTAATGTCATCCGACTGTCTGTGAACCTCTTGGTGGTCTTAAAAAAAACCCAGCCGATGGACATCATGGAGAGCCCTGACTAAAGCATTTTTCATGTCCTTGCAAAAAGAAAATGTGTGCGGTTGTGTGTGTGTTTGATTGGGCAGAGGACTGACAGTTGGATTGATTAAGAAAGAGAGAGAGCATTATATTGAAGGTGAAACAGTGTGAGAGAGAGAAGTGTATCTTAATTGTTAGGGCCTGTCTCTAATGGTGTGAAAGTGTGTCTAATATGTTTGCCTAATGAAAATGTGTATAGGCCTGCATGGGAAAGAGAGAGAGAGAGAGAGAGAAACAGAAAGGGAGAGATAGTGAGAAATAAATCCAATAAGCTCCTCTGTCATGCTCCCCTCTTTAGCGTTTTTAAGATCCACTGAATAAAATAAATAGGAGATTCTTTTTGCTTTTGTCACTTTCCCCTTTTCATCTCTTTTCCCAGTGTGCTGCAGTGCCCTTCTGTCATTCAGTACAGCTCCCAGCTTCCCTTCATCCCTTTCTCTTCATCAGAAACAATGGCTATCGTCTTTGCTTGCAAGTTAACTCAAGCATCAGAGCAGAACCACATAAACATGGCAGCCATTACATAACACAACTATTGACACTTTGGATTTCTCTGCATTTTGAAACATTGTACATGGAGAACATGTCTTTTTTTTTTTTTTAACCCATAAGCAGACACAAGTGATGGATTACAAATGTGTTTAAATGCTAAAATGTAAGATTCTATTGTAGCATGTTTGGCTGGCTGTCTTTGTCCCCACATCTAGCATAACTTTTAAGACAAAGAAGTATGTCACACTGATTATGTTTAGTAGTAAAACCCACAGAATCCACCCACCCAGAAAAGAGGAGGTGATACAGCTTATCAAGTAAATGCTAGCTTAATTTGCTAGCTAGCTAAATCAAGGCGACCTTCTTTTAAAATCTGTATGCTTTGGTGTTCTTAGAACTGGTGTAAGAGCTGTTTGTTGTATTTTTTCTCTGGCTATTGTTATTTTTCCTTTTTTTTGGTATTTTCTTTTCAAGCATTCTGTTTTTTTAAAATTGTGTTCTATAAATAAATCTGGATCAGATAGAATATGAATTTGAACGCACCATCATAAAGCACTATTAAGCCCAGCGGACTCACAAACCTGCCCTTTGCTTGAGATGATGGCCTGTGGCCTGCATTGCTGTGTGAACAGGCTAATGTTGAAGTGCTGAATTAGAAAACACTCTCAACTTCTTTTCAATGTAAAACAACTGGGTGCTGAATCGCAAAAAATATTCAAACAAGAAGAACGTGTGCCAATAAAATACAATTTCAGAGTGCTGTCCTAATCGTTTTTCTAGCAGGCTAATATTAGCACACTTTGGTTAACGCATAGCTTCATATTGCACATAGATTGACACAGAATGACTGTTATCTAAACACACTTAAATGTCTTCTAAATAGGCATTGAGTTGGCCTATTATTCTTCTTTTCTCTAGTAAACAGCTTTAGACACAAGGCCATCGTGTTCGTGTAAACTCAACGTAAACACGACTCCGACAACAACACAGCGGGACTCACACTTCTCACTCAATGTAGAAGTTATAACTCAGAAAGACATTTACAGAGAATATACTTGACTTCCACTATATTGTAAAATGTTGCAGAATCTGCAGTGCCACTTCCAGCCTGTACACACTGTTTGTGTTTGCTTGTTTTGATGTGCCAGAAGAGGATACAGAATGTTTAAGAATTAATTGTATCTAAGCTGAATAAAAGGACAAGAATCTCAATCAAGGCAACTATACAATATTTCAGCATGATTTATTATTCTACAATCAAAAACATCACAATACACAGTTTCTTATCAGTAAACTATCTCACAAGACATATTCTTACTCTTCTTTTGCAGTATGTTTTGCATGTAAAAACTTGAAACAATCTTCAGTGTATTGATATTTTACTTGTTTAGCACATTAAGCCATCTAAAATCACTTTAAGCACTAAAAGTTCATCAAATGTCAAGTTTAATGTGAATTAGCCTTGGCAAGGCTACACATTGCAAAAGAAGAAGAGCTAAATGTTAAGGAAAGCTTTAAGGGACACATCAGGGAGAGTGATGCACAACAGGCAGCGACAGAATAAAAACAAGCAAAAGGGAAAATGGACCTTTGAGTGGAGAGAACAAAAGCCGAAAATGGTAAGGAGGATGGGCTGTGCTTATTGAGAGGGGTAAAGGTCAAGAGGAAGGAAAATGAGGTGAGGAAAAGACAATGAGGAGGCTGAATGAAAGGAAGGAGGAGAGGAAAAGGTCAGAGAAGAAAATAAAATGACGAATGAAAAAGGGGCGATCAAAGAAAAGGTCGGATAGAAAGAAAAGAGTGAAGGAAGGATAATGACACTACTCAAGAGTTTGTGCACTTTTGGCCAATATGCTTGAAACCTGCAGAACATAGAAAACTGAATTTGTGCTAAAATTATATTAAAGTTCTTTGATGTGTTTGGCCCTTTTGATACTTCTATTGCAAAACATAATCTAACACTTCACCACAGATGTTAAAACTCAAAAACTCAGAGGGGAATGGAAGACTAACAAATTGAAAAACATTTGTATTTGTACAAATCAAGCAAAAACATGGCAATTTTATCATATTTTCATAAATAGTCAATATTGACATAAGACATACTTTTATCTACACTGACCGACATAAATCTAATGTCATTATAAATGTATGTGTAATTAAGTGATAATTAAACACTAGTCCATAAATCAACACTTAATATAAGACAAATCTATATCACTGAGATATGACAGAGAAAGAGAAATTATCACATGCATGCATAGTAAAACTCCTAATAGACTTTATGTAGGATTTTAAACACCAAAATAACAAAAACAAAACAAAAAAACAACAACTGGGTAATGATTTAAACCCCCCTGATTTCATATTAGCTCCAAGCAACAACCTCTGGTGTTGAAAAATGTCAACCCTGCAGGATATGCAAAGTCAGTGCGGAAGTAAAGAAGAGAGAAAGAAAGAAAGCTGTTACTTAAGCGTCCACTTGAGGCTGGCTCAAAGGTCAAGGGAATTCCTTTGACTGTATCAAACATGGATGTTTGTAAATAAAAAATTACAGCCTGGTTCAAAAAGTCTGAATATTATTATCGTGTGGGTGGAAACCATTCAGGGAATTAAAGTTGAATACATCTTCTGTTGTGAATTTATTGAGGTGAAGAGGTATGTACTGTATATATAGTTGCTTTATTGGGCCGTAATTTACAGGACTGACAGGCGGGCAAATTATACTTTGTTTTCCAGGAAGCTTCAGTCCCATCTCAACTCCACCTTATGTCTGTTTCTAGAGAGTTAGAGTTAAAGTTAGGTTAAGAAGGCATTTCCAAAATGGCAACTGCCATCGTCGGGCTTCAAAATGCTTCTTCATAAAAGGGGTGATGTCACTGAGAGTAAGTCCATGTCTTTTACATTTACATCTATGAATTACTCTGACATCTAAGTGCAGGAAGAGAGAGGCTGCCAGAGATTTCCTATAATATTTATAAAGAAAGACCTGCAATAAATTGTATTTTGTTTAAAATACATCCAAGTAATGTTACACATACTCAGTGGTTCATTCTGTCAAGCTGTCGAGTGCTTTTAAACGCTGTAGGGTCTTCTTTCCACCACAGCAGATGCTAATAGTTCGCAGGTTTTTATTTTACTATAACGTAATATTTACAACCTTAACCTGAGCATATACAGCTGTAAAAAACACACACAATTGTACTTTATACTAGTATACAACATCTAAATGATGGAAACAGACTATTAAGTCAGATTCAAAAAACAATTCCAATATGTGGATGTGTTTGGAGGAATGCCGTGTTTGTGTTTGTAACACAGTATAAATATGTACAATATATGCTATATGTGCTGTATACATGTAGGTAGTGCTTGTGTTGGTTATAGAAGGAGGAAGTCTATCTAGGCCTGTGTAATGGACCTACAGTATATGTCTCTTGTGCCTCCAGGAGCAAACATTTCACAGTCATTGTCTGCCTTGTTACGCTTCACTTCATAATTCCAACCCTCAGTCATGGATTGGACTGTATGGCTCAGTGTGCTGCGTGTGTGTGTGTGTGTTTGCGTAAGTACAGTATGCGAATCTTGTTGGCATTATAGCCCATGTAATGTGGTTTGAAGCTTGAAGGCAGATTTGTTGAATTTGAGCTGAATTTGAGATAATTGGCTTCATCCAATGTAACCTAACGAACTGCACAAACGCGTACACACATGCTGTATATATGTTGAAATATGTACGATGAAAAAGGGACGGTTTTTCAGAACTTGCACAGACACTTACAAGCCCATAGTGACAAAAAGGGTTTGGGGGAGGAACTGAAAGTAAGTTATTGAAAAATGCAGCATTGCTGTTTTTCATTATTGCTGTTTGGGAAATTGCTCACTTGGGGGTTGTCAAAGCAGCTCCTTATTCACTGTATGTGCATCTGTGTGAGTGTTTTCTAGTGGTTGCTATACTTCAAAACCCTGTGACGCCACGTCATATGAAGCTCCCAGTGAGTCCTTGTCAGAAGTATGCATTAGAGCCAATCAAAAAAATAAATAAGGGAGGACACAGGGAGGTGAACGAAGAGAGGAGCATATTCATCGGTGGTTGCATTGTGTGAATTGCTGTTGAGGAACAACTCATGTTTACACAGGCTGCCTGAAACACAGAGCTCTTTGATGGCTCACTGCACTATGCAGCACAGAATTCACTGGTGATCCTACAGATTCATATAGTAGAATTTATTTCTTTTTTCAAGTGTAGCAACGTCATGTAAATAAAGGGATCAAACTGTATAAACTACTTACATTCTGACTTTCTAGCAAAAAAAAAAAAAAAAAAAAAAAAGTTTTCAATTTGGTCCCATCAGTATCTAAAAATATTTGCTCGTTAAGAAGCAGGCATGTAAAGTTCTTGTTTGGTTTGGTTTGGGTTCAGAAGTCATAAAGCTGGAACCCCAGCTGTTTAAAATGTTTTAGTCGGTGTTGAATTATTAATACCATATTGGTGATGATTGGTTGATGTGGCCCCTGTGAATTTTTGCAGACTAGATTAGAATCACTGCTGCAAATAAAGAGCTTGAATCCACTGACTTGAACATGCAGCTACACAGGGTTATTTCAAGTCCAGAAGGCAAGTCAAAAGTTAAAGGGGGTTCTGACAGTCACAGAAGTACCATGTGCATCATTATGCGACGACTTATGATTGGTTGTCTTAAATATAACAGAAAAGTGTTTACATAATGTCCTGAAGAAAAAAAACGTCTTTTTGGCACACAAGACTGGCTTTATGGTGTTTGGCCTTCCCATTTTAAATCGATATTCTCCCATCAGTCCTACCTGCCTTCCATGCTTCCATCCTGCATAATTAGAACAATAACTTTTTAACTTATCTTCAAAATCTTTGGTATCCAGTCTATTCTAAAAATTGGATGTGATACCTTTTTTTGTGCTAAAGTTGTTAGACTAATCCCAAAGTGACTCATGAACTGAACAAACATAAATAATTAAAATGTGATTGTGGTTTCCTTTCTATCTTCTTTGAAACCTTTTTTTCTTCTAACAGTCCAGCAGCTAGTGTGAGAGCGTGGGTTAATTGGGAGCCACATATTCAGGATTAGTGTAGGAAAATCCGAGGAATTCGTCCTGGTCCAAATTCATGATGAAGAGCTTGTCTGTTGGCGTCAAGTCTGTCGGCATTTTGGTGAACTCCTTGTCGAAGTTGCAGGTGTCGCGACGGTTCTTCTGCAGGGGGTGTTTATGAGATTATGAAGAAGAAGGAGGGGCAACACGTTTTGGAAAAGAATGGGATGGATCAGAAAGAAAAGACAAAGCATCATTGTCATACACCTACAAGTATGATATCATCTGCATAGAAGCAAAACCGGGAGACTAATCACTAACGAGTGCTATCCTGCGACAACCCACGGCGTACCCTGTTGTTATTGTGGCTTTATATATAACACATTCTATGTAAACATTTTTCCAAAAGCTGTGCATATTTGATTTAAGAACATGTTCTTCCCTTTCATTCTTGCCTCTCTCCACCAGCCAATGCCTTTTTAAACATTACCTCTGTAGGACCAGGATATTTTCACAGCTCAACCATGAGCCTCTCATTGTCTGCTTTGACAGGTACAAGACTGTAGAAGACATACTACACCTGACCTGACAAGAAAAGATGTTGGTACAGAAGCCCAGTTGTGCTTCTTCACTCAGTTCATTCTGTTGCTTATAAGAACCGACTAGAAAAAAAGGATTTTCTTGGGTTTTAACACTAAAAATATTGGGAACTGGCTTCTTCTTTCTGTCTTTTTTTCACTGCTGTATAACAGGTAACAGCGTTGCAGCATCTTCCTCGTCATCCGTTATTTGTAGCCACGTCCCAAACTTGTTGTTATAAAGATTTTCTAATGGGAAGATGTTGCATTAATCGTGATGAAAACAAGTTAAAAGATAGAAGATAAATGGATTTGATTTGTCAAATGTTTTTTTTGGATGTTGTTCCAAGGAACGAGGAAAAAAGGGAAGAGTTGAAGATGAGTGACAAAATCAGAAGGATTATAAACATATGCTAAACTACATGGAGAAAAAAAAGAGAGACTGTTGAGTACGAGCAACAGCGACTGTGACTTTGTGTAGGAGGTAAGGGAAACTGTGTGTGTGTGGAGGTTTTCTCTGGGGCAGGGCATTGTTAATGCACTGCTTGGCTCGGTGGGTGTATGGACGGAGGCAAGAGGAGAACGAGAGCAGGATGTTAAAGATGGAGGAGTGTATGTTTGTGAAAGGGGGGAGGGGCGAGTTAGATGCAGTAAAAGATGAAATGCCGGTTCATTCTGTAACACATGGTTTGGGATTTTATCCTTATTTGGGTATAATCATGCTATACGATGTCATGGTTCTGTAAGGGTCTGTGTGTGGATAAAAAAAAAAGGGTGGTGGTCATGTAACCGTATGCCACATAGTGCCTGAAGCATGTTTTCCAAAGAAATAGAATGTGTTGAGAATGTCTGTAGGTTTTTATGTGATTTTTCTGAGTGAGCAAAACAAGTTTTCAATTGAGGTTGTGTTAGTTAGAAGAACGGTTACTTTAGTGTCAATCCTCACCGATGTGGTCCATTTGAACTTAAGTAATTCTGCCAAGAGACAATACATTCCAGTCTACTTCCTGCAAGGTGCATCAAAAACAGGTGCAGTACACGAAAAAAAAAAATGCTAAGAATTATATAGTAAATTCGCATTTCAATGTAATTATAAGGTCTGCCTTTTAACTTGTAGCATGTGCACTGCTAAACATTTGTCCCTGTCTATGTGGTTTAATTCTAGACCACTACAGCCAAGATAAACAGTAAGTTATGGTAACGATGTGTGTGATTATCAAACTAAAGAATTAAACATTGTTACACTCGCTAGCCGGCACCAGAATTAGTTGATAAAACCAATTAATCAAACTTTTAGGATTTCATGCTCACAATGCAACGCACATGTTGTGTTTAATCTGTAATGCGAGCACCCGCTACTAACCGCTGCACCATATGGCCATAATGCTTTACTACCAGGATGTAAACGACAGCAAAGTGGACGGCTCGCGAGAAGTGGTGAGGTAGAATTTTCGATCGAGAATCTAGAAAATGATGTACAGTATACAAATGGTGATCTTAGAGAATCCACAAATTTAGATGCATAAAAATCCAGTCTTGAGTCAGTGCACCTAAAACCGTAAAGACAAGAAGAGCGAGAGAAAGATAAAGACAGGACTGACGGAGAGGAGAATTTTCAACGCTTCAACACAGTTCAAGTTGTTATGGAAAATGTTACTCCATTTGTACTACGAAGGTCTCATAGAATCTGTCATATAAAATGTATCTGAAATGTCTTAGAATACTACATGCACAGCATATTGGGTGTTTTGTTTCCCATCATTTCGTTCCCTTTATTCTGTTTCTCACACTCTGTACATGTGGGAAGAGTCACCAAGGCTCTTTCTCACTGGACTCCATCTCCTTCTCAGCCTTGGGAGATGGTAAATAGTCATGTAGTCTCTTTTCTCACACTAGGGGATAGATTGTGCCCTGCCAGGTGGGCAGTGGCCCTATGTGGCGTGATGGGGGAGTGATCTGTGTAATGTGATGGAAATGTATAAGTTTTCATGTTTGCCTTTTCTCGGGGCCTCTTTCTCTCCTCACCGTGTGAGAGAGGGGTCCTCGAACGCTTATCTTGCCTTCGAATAAATGTTCATTGAGACCAGAGCGATCTTGGGGTTCTTTTCTGAATAGATCTTCTCACTCTTTATTTTCACTCTTTGGTAATGGGAAAAATTCCACAACAAAGTCAAGCTGGTTTCCAGTATATGACCACAGTGAGGCAGACAAAGGCAGGGTTGGTCACAACAATGAGAGAGACAGAGACGGACAGGAGAGAATTCAAGGTCACAGGAACCGAAAATCAACATTGCCTCCTACCTTCACCACCCTGTTAGGATCTTCCTTCATCTGCAGCGACACACTTGTCATCGCTGGCCCAGATCCACCTCAAGTTTCCTGGGCATGAGATCCACGAGAGGGCCTCATCTCAAGAGACGACTGGTATCACATTCATTCAATTTTATTTGACTCCGTCAGTCTACAGTGAAAACGACCTCCTGCAGTGCAGCCAAATATCAAGCTGTTTCCATGCGCGTAGAATGTGATAATAACCAAACAAATGAAAATACAACAGATCTGCTCAAACACACTATATAATTAGTACTCATGATTTAAGACTATAGTTGAAATTGCAAGTTTTAAATCATCCTCCAAATTTGGGTCATCTCTATCTTCCTGTCATCAACTGTCATGACCTGACTTTGCTGTATCTAGACCAAGTCCATAAAGCATGTTTGTCTAAAATATCTTTGTGAAAGCATATTCAATTGATAAAATAATTTCAGTCTTCTAGTACGATGCTGCTTTAACGTTTAACTTGTTGCCTTTAGCTAGTTAGCTCAGTTAGCAGGCTGTAAACTAGCGTATTAGTTTTGGATCATGAGGAAGTCAAGACTTTCAAGCCCCCGTTGTTTGAGACAGAGGGGTTTACATTCTGGCTGGCAGAGGCCATGGTATGAAAACCAGAGCTTGGCAAGCAGATAACTCAACTGCACTAAGCTGCCTTCCAGTAAACATGACAGGACTGGAACTGATGGGAACCAGTCTGTCAACAGGAAATTCAGTACCAGGGTGATTGGCAGTGGCTCAGACCATGACTCTGATATTCCACCATGACACTGTAAAACCCTTCCCCAAATATATTTGTGTGTAAATGACCTTATGCTATTAAAGCATTCTGGTTAACATGCTAACAAATGATTATTATCCATTATTATGAGTATTAGCCTATTGGACAATTAGCCATATTATCTGTTTCAAATGAAAATGGTAAAACGAGGTGGGGTGGTGCTTTAACACATTTGTGACATCTTTCAGTGGATGTTAATAACATCTATCAACCCACTTGTGCAGAAAACGATCCTGTTTATATCAGTGCAGCTACATTTAATTACGGTACTGTCAATTGAAATAGCGTTCAGCATTTGACCTCAAAATATAACTCAAGCACAAAGAGCAGTATACGTGTTTTTACATTTCCAAAACTACGTAAATCCAAGTCTCATGCACACAGGTTTAGAAAACCCCCCAAAACACACATATAAACCCTCTTTTAGCATACACACACACACACACACTCACACACACACAGCTGCCAGCCATGTAGGCCAGCTCATAACGTGTTCCTTCTCAACACGCTTCAATAGCAATCAATGCTGTAAGGCAGAGAGACAGGGATATGGAGAGAGAAAGGGGAGAAGACATGCAGCAAAGGATAGGCAGTGAGATAAACATCAGTGGCCCTTGGTATAGATGTATAGATAGAAAGCTTAGAGTAGCATGAAGGTAAAAATACCCGATTGTTTTTCTATTCGTCATGTTCTAGAGGCAGTGGTTCTAATAGAGAAACATGAATGTAAGTCTTTAATTTAGTCTTTGCCTCTTCACACCCCCTTCTCTCATTCTCTCTCTTCCTCTGCGTCACTCCCCTCCACCTCTTTCTCTCTCTTTCACCCCATCTCTTTTCAGTAACGAGAGGATTAGCGGGAGACGAGCCCATGTCAGCTGAGGATGTGGGGAGAGTGGAAGGCACAGAGGAAAAGGGAGGTGAAGAGGAGAGAAGGGTGAATGAAAGGCGGTATCGAACGCTGACCTGTTTTGGGCTGATAAGCACAGGCAGCTTTGTGCTGGAGCCACTGGCTTTAATTTGGGGGCCGCAACATTTGGAATTAATTATCACTTGCACTCCAGCACTGCTGCGGCTTACTGTGTACATGGCTATTACATCCTCTCCAATACAAACTTTATACAGCTTATGTTCTGGTACTGGTAGCCATAGTACTGTAATGATAAATTTGCATAAAATTGAGCAACACAAAAATGTCAGAAAAGTCAACAAAGTGATGTGTGAAGGTTGCCCTCTGCTAAAAACTCTTCAGATTATGATAAAAAAGAAACTGGAGAACTTCCTTTTTCGATGTAAAACATAGCTGCAACCTTTTACATATACTTTAATTGATTCAGCTGACACGCAATCTTGAGCCATTTGAAGAGATTTAATTTGTCAGCCACAACCCTGTGTCCACCCACCAAAGGGTGCTCCTGTAGCATACTGTAGGTTAAGCTTTGAAAAACACGCCCATGTACCTTTTGTTCAACTCCATATTCTGCTTAGCAAACTTTTGTAGATTAAGTATCATTTCATAGCTTGATTTTCTCTGCTAAAGCGATAATGGAACCGTTAATTAAATCACCATTAATTCATTAATTTATTGGAGTTAGAGATGATCTAAACATCAACGATTATGCATTTTTAACAGTTTAACTTACCCAAATGTGAGCCAGTTAGTTTGAGAAAGGCAGAGGGAAAATGAAATGGTCCGTTATCCATTAACACTGATGATTTCCCGCCTTTACTGCATCATTGACCATCGATAGAAAGATAGATAGACTTGGTACCAAACCAGGAAATTGTGGAGGAATTCTTCTAAGATTGTAAAAATGGCTTGACTGAATTGTGGCTTTCCCCGTTTCCCACACCCAGGTGCAGCCCATTACTGACATGTATGTGACTATATACATACACTGCATATCTGTGTGTGTGTGTGTGTGCCAGTTCGTACCACGTGGCCCAAAAGTTGAAAGTCTTCAGTTTCAGAGTTGTCCTGGGAGAGACATAGCAAAGTACATACAGTATGGTTATGGTACGGCCCTCATATGTTGTTCTATGCTACATCTTAGCCAAAGGTGCTCGATACATCTCACATAGGAGCCAAAAGTCTTGAATCTTGTGAGTGTAAATTCTCCATTCCAAGGCCAGGTCTAAAAAACAAATGAAGGGAAATGGCATTGGCATAATTGCCTAAATGACAAGTATCCCGATGACAGTACCGTAAATTCCGGACTATAAGCCGCTACTTTTTTCTCACACTTCGAGCACTGCGGCTTCTACTCCGGTGCGGCTAATGCATGGATTTTTTATGGGGGACAATGAGCTTCTGCCGCAAAAACATTTGACTTCGTCACGTCGGATCTTAATATCAGTCATTTTGCGCTTCATGCACGCACCCTCATCATGGAAAACACACGGAGAAATAGATATGATGTAGCTTTCAAGTTAAAGGCGATCGACCTGGCTGTCAAAGAAGCTAACAGAGCTGCTGCACGTAAAGATGACACTGACAGCGACAACAGAGACTGAGGAAGTGAGTAAGGAAGTCATTCTGAGGCAGTGAATGGATGGACTTTTTCTTGTGAAATATATTACGGTCATCTTTTTCATCAGCCGTGTTACAGACACCGTCGGCTAGGCTTCGTATTGTAACGGTTCATGTTGTAAAGTCAGTAGTTGATAATGTGTTCATAATTCCGATTATGTGGAGAGTCAGTGAATGCACCAGCGAGAACGTGTTGAGTGGCTGTATGAGAGAACGCTGGGGGAGAGAGTTGGATTGTTTCTGCAAGTTATGTTTGTTCTCTGCTGTAAACGGCGTGGTCACGGCCGACAGTGATCGGGTTATTAAGTTATTATTTGAACGCTCTCGTCGTCCTTTAACGTCCGTACGGACGCTACAGTATTTGCGGATGTTACCGGTAGCCTACGTCTGTGTAAATAGCTCTTGTTATAGCGTGGACACCTGCGGCTTATAATCAAGTGCGGCTTATATATGTACAAATACATTTATTTACTTATTTTTAGCCGGTGCGGCTTATATCTAGGTGCGCTCAATAGTACGGAATTTACGGTACTACTTTATTAGGTGCTACATATATTTTTGAAAGCTTCTAACCAACTGTGACACAACTATACTGCAAACAGTAATTGTACTTAAATTGTTTGTTTTGCACCAGTATAACAAGAATCCTCTGCACTGCCATTTCAGTAATACTCTGCACAGAAATGGTTTAGAACAACATATCTATTTTCTGTCCAAACTTGTAAACATGGCTTTATAGTAGAGATAGTAAATGGTGCAAGATACAGTAACCCCTATTAAAAGTAAATGTGCAGCTAGTAAGAGCAGCAGCTTGACTAAAGTGGATTGGGAGCAGCTTTAGAGGCAGCATGAAGCAGATGAGTGGCTCAGCAGGGCTGTGTGTATGTAGGCCGTGTTCTGCATGTTATTTCCTTGAAGTCATCAGACCTACTCTCCCCCATCAGAGAAAGGCTCTTATGATAAGTGGCAGCCATGAAATATGCACAGCCTGTCGTAGCCGCCTGCCTCGCTTCACAGAGCCGCCCTACGTTTCCTCCTTCCCACTGTCCCTTCTTACTACCGCGTCTTCTCGCCTCCCGTCATTGTTGAATCATTTCCCTTCTCTTCCTTTATATCCATTTTCCCTTCTCTCTCCCATTTACTCCTCCACCTGTCACCCTCCATCACTCACTAATCTCTACCCTTTGCATGAGCCCTTCAAATTATACACAAAGAAGATGACATAAAGAGAATAAACACCCTCTAATACATCTTTTAAATCTTTTATTTTAGGTATGCCTGTATTTCCTGGAAAACAAAAAAAAAATATTTGGCACATGGAAAGCATTGTGAAAAGCAGTTTTTCCTCTTTTTTTTTTTTTAAACGTTATTTCTTATTTTCACACACGGTAGCTTGGATCACACTTTTGGAGCACTGCCGACACAGAAAACATGAATTATCCAAATATGTTAGTTGAATTTGAATTCTTAATTAATAGAAAAGGTAAAAGCATTTTTCATGCAGAGTTCATTTTGCTTCTCCGTCAGCTAGAAGGAGTCATAGAAACAGAAACACAAACCCTGGAGTAAATCTTTTTCACTCGCCCTTTGAAATACTGATAACATGGTGTATAATTATATATCAACATTTGACACTGTTATATTTTTTTCTATAGGTATATATAGGTATTTGTTCCAAAAATACAGCAGACACTGACAGAAAAAATACAGACGCATGAATGACATAGACAATGGACACATATCTAGCTTTATGCTGTCAAATCATAAACTGTTTTTTTCTGCTGACATAACGGTGGACGAAATGTAAAACCATAGAAGCTGCTCTTCTGTGCTGAATTCATGAGCAGCTCATTGTTTAACATTAGAGAAAACAGACAAGACCAGCCTTATCCAGTATTTCCCATCAATTAATCCAATTGAAATTGATTTCCTCACATCACAGGTCTCAAATACACAAACAGCCTGTTAAATAACAATCCCCCTCCTACTAAAGTTCAATACCAAGGCAACTAAAGTAATATGGAAATCCTCAGCTGTGGCTTTTTAAATCTGAATGTTTGTTAGTCCAGAGGTTTTGGCCCTTAAATTGAATACCGAGCTTTTCGAACACCCTTGACCACTTCTATAATCAGGCTAACCAGCCTCACAACAGTTTGTGAAAGAGTCATAGTGTAAGGTTCACATACCGTACATGCACAAAAATGTTACATGTATTCCAGCCAGTCACAGTATACTATTTAAAATAGAAGTATGGTTCTGATGTTGGACAGTAACACGTGTGGAAACAAAGTATATAAAGATGGATAAACTTAGCTTAGGGTTTCAGTTACTGTAGGTACCATGAACAGTCTCATTTGTCTTATTTTTAAGTTACCTGGAAATGATGGATTTCAGTGGAAATCATCATTTTACCTCAGGCTAACTAATAATAAGACACCCTGGCTAATTTAAAACATCAATTTTAACTTTCACACAGGACCTGAATAACCTCCAGTGTGAAAAACTAAGGGATCTAGTAGAGAGCCCTGGAGGCTGCCATCAGGCATTTGGGCCTCCAAAATACATGTCACAAACTGCTGTAAGACTACCTTGAGTCAGGATAATGCAGAGAAAACATTGCTAGTTTCTAGAAAGCAGTCAACTTTAACTGCATCTGACACTTTCCAGCAATTGTTCATGTTTCAAATGTTTTGGAGTGATGAAAACAATCCTACTTCTGCCAGGGAATTGCAACCGATGTTTTGGGAACCTATATTTACAGAAATCAATTTTAAAGGAAAAATCTGATCCCCCACTTACCATACCACTTCCATAAAGTCTGATATCAGACACTTCTTTAATAATGTCCTTGACATGCTTTTGTAAATTGAATTCCATGTCTGGATAACTTTTATTCACATCAATTAACTAGATGGAAATTAACCATTATTCTTCTCCTCCTGCTCATACTGCAAAAACAAATTGAATGCCCCTACATATATAAACACTAGTGAACCATAATGTGCCCCTCTGCAAGAAGCTCACTTGATGTTCCTATGTGATGAAGAGTAATGTGATATGTGGAAGCACTTCAGCGGCTTCCACACAGCTGCACCCGAGTGTATACAGTGCCAACATTCTCTCTTTCCTGAGATAAATATGCTTACCCATAAGCCGCATAACCTCGCACTCTTTGCATGTTAATTAATTACAGCTCTAACCCGAGTCTTCTGAAGATTAGTTAGGTAGCTTCCTGTCAACAATATTATTGCTAGGTGGGGAAAACAAAAGATAAAAGGAACACCGAAAGGTTTTCCTGCTTCACAAGGACGAGTCCAAACTCATGCCCACAACTGCTGCTGTTTGTAGTTTGGATGGAAATTCTTATTGCACATGCAGACAGCTCGAAAAACACAGATCACAGTGAACTCAAATCTTCTGCAACACTTCTGCATCGGCAAAAGTTGACCACGAAAGTAGGGCTGCATGATATATTGGTTGTCCTACCTTTTTGATGTCAAATTTAAGTTCTTTTTACCAAGTCAGGGAACTTTTTGAGACGCAAAGGTACTTAACCTGCCTTTGGAAAACAGGACATTGGTGCAACTTTCTTTCCAGGCCATAGATTCTAACCTGGATAACACATTTAGTATCTACGTTTTGCTTCTCAGGGGCATCAAAGTGGAATTTGCAGTACTGTTAAAGAGTTTTGTCTAGCTTTTGCTGTCATATAAGCACATAGTGTCTCTGGTCTTTATGTTCTCTTGATTTACTACAGAAAAAACACTGTTTTCTTATCTTCCTCCTCCTTTTTCTGCCACCGGCGGAGCAGCTTGTTGGAAGTAAAGCTGATCATACAAACACTGTTTGATATGATTTTAAATAGTTTAACGCCAGGTGCTGGGAAGGCAGGTATGGACGTACAAATGTACAAACTAAATTGTTCGATTTCACAAACAGTACTCCTTCACACACTTATAAAACATACACATGCACACACATACGCTGTACACAAACGCCCAGGTATTGGTATCATGCACAGAAACGTACTGCTCTTTCATTGCTTAAATACTAGATAACAGAGAATCAGAGTATAAGAAGTAGAATCATCTATCTATTCAATTTACTAACTCAAAGCTTAGATCAAGACTACATTTCCCAACAGCATTTAACCATTACAACCCCTCTGCTGATGAAAGAAGAAGAAATCTGATATCTGTCTGATCTTCCACTGTATAGTTTTATATGTATTTTTTCACCATTGGAAAACAGCCACTCACTAGTAGCTGGTGAAATGGAGATCAGATGGTAAAACGCTGCTGGGAGACAGAATCCAGGGCTACCATTGATATAGAAACTCATGCACAAGTTTGTGAAGCATTCCAGTTTTAGCTAAGATTAGGATAAACACACAGACGCTCTTATTATTATTATTAAAACACTGAATAATAAAATGCACACCAGAAATACAGGCCGAGCTCAGGATGCGCTGGGATAGCCGAGGAATGACTTAAAGAAAAGTTAAATCACAATTTCCACCAAAAATCTAGAACATTGAATGCTGCAGATATGTTGTATGCAGATGATGCGGTTGTGTATGTGTCTGGGCTAAACAACTGAAACGTAAATTCAGGTAAATATACTTGCGTCGGTTAGGAGTTCATTTATCACCATTGAAGCAAAAATATTTTACATTTTATCTCTAAGTTTGAATTAAGAATTTTGCTCATTAAGTTCTTTTCATTACTTGGATTTTTGTGTGAATTAAGCTAAAAAAAAAGATGTCAAAACTGTGAGCAACACAAAGAAGTCAACAAACTTGGAAAAGTACCAGATTTGTTCACATATGACCTAATTATTTTGTGACTCATTTAAATTTGTATTTTCAATGCTGCAATAGAGAGCTACATGCATTCAGGCCAAGACAACATCCAGGCTGCAGCAGTGTGAACAACAAACTTGTTCAAAGCTGACTCGACGTGTCTGTGAGTCAGTCTAAGTCATGGCTTCTTGGTGCCTGTAATAGCACATATCATTTCAGGGATATTTAAAGTGGACATGTTTGAGTGTGTCTGTTCCAGGGACAACTGTTATGTTATGTATATGTTTGTGTGTGTGTGTGTGTGTATTTGAGAATGTGTGTGTGCGAGTGTGTGTGCATGTCCATGTGTCCATGCATGAGCTGAAATCAAGCCTGCTCGGTAGCAGGGGTGGCTGCAATAGTTCCTGGGAACTCTGGGTTGATAAAGGAGAATCCCTGGAACTCGTCCTGGTCCAGGTTCTGAATCACTTCCTCATCGGGAGGGGTCAGCACCGGTGGGTGGCGTGTGAAAAAACGGTCAAAGTTTTCAGCATCCCGTCCACACTGTTGAGGGGGGTGAGGAGGGATGGCGTAAAGGGGAGGGTTGGATTGGGACGGGGGGGGAGGAGTGGGGATGGAGAGGAATGGATGGAGGAGAAGGAAGAGAAAACAAAAGAAGGGGAATGGTGGGTTGAACAAGGGTATGTGATGACAGTCCTTGAACAGTGTTTCAAATATCAAAACAAGGTGCAAGTGCCTGGGGTGCGCTTGATTTAACTGTCTGCATATTAGGTACTTTTTGACCTTAAAAATGCCTCTTTCAGGAGAGAACAAATCAAGCACGCCTCAGGTGTCTACATTCCTCTTTTAAATATTTGAAACATATTCAACTTCAGTTTAAAACAGAGCAAGTTTACTAATGTCTCAAACGTCCTGTGGCAGTGCACTACATTAGACTATTTTGGTTATTAACATTTTATCCAAAAAGCTTCCCAACATGACCCTACGCACATGGCCAAATTCTTTTTCCATCTAGATGTGTTTTGGTTGTACCATACTGTATTTAATTGGAATATCCAAATAGTAAAACAAGAATAAGCTCAAAGCGATAATTAGGGTGTTATCCTGGAGTAATTGTGGGTTAATTGTATGCTGCTGCTGCTGAGATATGATAAAACAAACAGACAAGAGGCTAGTGTGCTACTGAGCTGGGACAACAATGTCAAATCTTTTTAGAGATTTAAAATATTTTTTAGATCATGTTACTTTACATTTTGTCATTGAAGAAGATTACAACTATTTTTGCTATTAAAGCACCTACTAGATCCATCAGACTTTTGGCAAACCTAAAAATCTAATGGACACTAACATATAACAACATTAACATTATTGTGCAATTACTTTAAAACTATATTTTAGAACAAGGAAAAGTCGTGGTTCATTTAGGTCAATCTTACCACCCATTCTACCTCCTGGAGTCCTCCAAAAAAGCCAATATGCCCATGAGGTTAGCGTCCATCCAAGTACATAAAACAAGTTATTCACTTGAAAACTATATTTTCCTGACAGTATGCCTCATGGGCACTTTGGGCTGAGCAATTCCCTTTTTTCCCTGTCTCCATCATTGCACTGAGCTTTAATTAACACAACAAGGATTCAGTGTCCTCTGACTACATTACCCAGAGGAAAACTACAAACTCATTAAATCCTTGTTACTTTGAAAAGCCAAATGAAATTAAAGCAGACTGTTTAGAGTTTGGGGAAATATGTGAAATGAGAAATACACCAGGGTCAAAAAGTATTTGCTGCTAATTACTTTGTTTTAACCTGTTTGGGGAGAAAGGGGGAGATTTACCACATTGGGGAATAAAATGAGTGCCACAACACCTATCTAAGAGTTGTAAGCTGATGTTATAACAATCGTTTTTATCATTAACACTTTTACTTTTTTCTATACCAGGGAAGTATCTGGGTTTAAATTTAAACTTGAAGGAGTTCAACTCTGAGCCTCGTCTGTTACAGGACATAAGAAAGAGTGGTGTAATTCACCTTTTTATTTAAGTTTGACAGTAGTGCACTACAGAACAGGTTTCATTTGAGACTGAGCTGCAAAACATGCAAATTAACAGAAACAAACATGAAAAACCTTTGAACACAGAGAAAAGGACAAATAAAAATGTGTTTATGAAGGGACGATGGGTTGACGTGCTGAACAGAGACGTTGGTGAAAGACTGATTAATGGATTCAATACAGAAAAAGATGGATGAACGAGTATAAGTGAAGACAACAGATGTACATGACAGTAAAAGGTGTTGGCATAACTGTTCTTTGACTGATGAAAACACGGAAACAAAAACTCCCAGGTTAGACTGGATCCTTGGCTTAGATCCTTTTCGGTTCAGCGCAAAAAACGATTTGCAACGTTTTGTGTCAAATTGCCCTCTTTACCCCGTTTTTCAAATCATGTAGGGAATCTAACCCATCACATTTATGACCACTCAAAGTTTTCTTACACCGCAAGTCACACTGATCGCGGAGGCTGCTTGGTGAAGTGAGCGTCAGTATTAACTTATCCATTCATTCACATTCATTCGCTGCTGATGAAGCAACTCCAAGGACACATTGGACATGGTGCTGCAGGAGCTGGGTATCAAACCCCGACCTTCCGCTTGAGAGATGTTCAACTCTACAAACTGAGCCAGAGCCACCCCAGGATCTCCACGAATAACCAACTAAATGATTCAACGTTGTTGCCTGCACTAGTTGTCACTGGAATTTCTAGTCAGTAAACATTTTGGGGTTCAAAATGCTGGTTTGATGTTGCATGTATTCTGTGACGACACCGCCCACCGCAGCCACAATGACTTTGAAAGCATCAAACAACCTTCATCATAATCATAATCAGTATTATCCGAACGAGAACATTATTAGAGAGCACGGTGAAGAAAAACGGTTTGAGAGATACAGACGGCCCCTTGCCAAAACAACGCACACACACAACTTGAATAAGCACCGGAGAAGATCAAAGAGCCACCTTCAGATGCCAAATTGTACACTAAACTTTTATGCAGGGTAAACACACTGGTTCGTCTAAACATCGGAACACTTTGTTTTCAGGAGGAAGAAGAAGAAGAAAGACAAAAAGAGAGATTGTAAGTGACAGAGCAGGGAGGCGAAAGACAAAAGACTTCAGAAAGACGAGATCAAACAGAAAGAAAAGAGCGATAAAGAAGGAGAGAAGAAGAGATCAGACAACATATGTGAGGAGTTACATCAGAGAAACACCTCAGTGTTAAAACGAAAGCAGTCCTGAAGGTGACCTCCAAACCCACACGGGCAAAAATGTAGATTTTTCTTTCTATATAAACCCACAAACACAAGCGTGCATACACATCGCCGCAAAACAGATTTACTTTGGGCGCTTTTGTGGACATAACAAAGACTTCAAACCTGCTCCATCTCACCCCTACCAGCTGCCCTTTACCTATTGTAAATAACCAATTCTGTAGCTGATTTGAACTTTAACTCCCACCTCTTTAATGCAGGACAGATTCAGTCAGATAGAATTCAAAATCTGACCATTACTTCAAGTCTGAGGAAGATTAGAAAACGTTTCCCTCTCACCGACACCACACTCCAATCACCACCTTGACCACTGACCCAAAATCTTGTGTTTTTCCAAGATGTCTCCTGCTGGATAAGTGGTCCCCACTTAGCCAGTCTTAAGTCTGTGTCCCCAAAAGTAGGTTAAGTCAAACACACACACACACACACAAACAAAAAACCCCATTGGGCCAAGACAGCTGCATAAAAAGCTCAGAAAAACTCCTTAGCAGCAGTTTGGCCTAAGGCTGTGTGAGTGTGTGAGAGATAAAATCATTCTGACTTGAGTTAGGATCAAACTAATTTTGTCAAAGAAAAACATAACAGGAGAAACACAAACACACAGTTGTTTCAGGTCATTGTGGCTGACATTGCAGAGATGTGCTAATAAAGTCTTAAGAGTCAAAAAGTAGGTGTTCAAAGTCAATCTAAACCTGACGAAGGCAAACAATTTCATGCTTTTCAGCAAACTGGTGACAAATATGTTGTTCAGTTCAACAACTGATAACGATCAAACCAACAAGACTCAAAACTCTTTAAATGCTTCAAATCTCCAGAGCCACGTTTATGCTGTCGTCAATGTTTCCTTCAGCTTCAGTGTCTTTCTCTTTGTCGTCACCACCAAAGTTCACATTCAGTTCCTTCCTTCTCTGGCCCATGTATTAGATCATCACCTCACAGTTATTGCCATCATGGTCACTATTATTACCTGACTTACCTGTTGCAATGACCCATAAAGAGGAGGGGAAAGACTCAGAAGCATAAAAATTGAAAGTGAAAAGACGAGCAAAGTAACAGAAGAGCGAGAGAGAGAGAGAG
This sequence comes from Symphodus melops, assembly GCF_947650265.1. Lineage (NCBI taxonomy): Eukaryota > Metazoa > Chordata > Actinopteri > Labriformes > Labridae > Symphodus > Symphodus melops. The sequence continues at coordinate 4,133,852 of NC_136707.1, forward strand.
AGAGAGAGAGAGAGAGAGAGAGAGAGAGAGAGAGAGAGAGAGAGAGAGGGAGAGTTGTTGTTGGAAAACAACGTGGTTAGAATCTGAAAAGGTAGAAAAATATTGTTTGAAACAGTCTTACCAGGAATTTACTCACAAACAGGGATTAAACTCCTGGTCTCTCCTGTCCTAATTACCCCTTGGCAAAAACCACTTCCATTATAATTTCTCTTCGGGGTCAAGTGGGGTTCAGACTTACGGCTCGAGGTTTGAATGGCGGCTGCACTTCTTTGTTCTCAAGTTTCTCCCAGTCCATGTAGCGGAAGAAGCTGTGGTCCCTGATGTCTCGTTCGCCCTCCGGACCACAACCAAGTCGTTTCGCTGGATGTTTTGTCATCAGCTGCACAGACAGGGAGAAGAAAAAGAATTACTACAACTCCCTTCTTCCACCAGTCTATGTGTAAAACGTGTAAGAAAGAAGAAGTATAGTATGAAAGCCAACATGGTAATGAGCAAATGAAAAGTTAAGGGATCAGCAAATACCAATCATACAGAGGGATTATTTCATGGTGGTCCTGGTTTAGCTTGAGCATTGAACAGTGTCTTTTATTATTAAAGCCAAACCATGAGTAGTGTTGGTACGTTAACCCGCCGCTGTAACTCTAACTGTGGTTACAGTTTGGTTGGGCGTCGGCAAAGATTCGACCTTCAGGGCTAATGTGCGAAAGGAATAAAAATGAGCCAAAAATTGGCGCTCCTCAAGTGGCCACTTGTTATTGGCTCCAAAAGCGAGTCAATCTCCATTAGGCGGTAAAAAACGAACATGGCAGCAGCCAAGAGCCTTCTCTCAAAGCTTCAAAATAAACAAACCGTGAGACTGTACATTATTATACAGTCTATGATTGAGAGGGCAGAAATGATGTAACGTTAAGGAAAACATCATGGTGAGGGCTTAAATAATTTACATTAATTATTATCACTCCCATCCCAAAGATAGGCTCAGATCTCTGACATTTTGACATATTGAAGATTTGTGAACCAGATTTGTGAATCAGAATACAATTGAAAGTTGGTATTTAGATTTCTTTAATAATTGCATTGCGTTAAGGTGTGGTTTATTCGTTACATTTACGAAAGTTAAGCTTGCAGTAAACTGAAAGACAGTACTCTATCTGACCTACACGCAACAGTGTGCAACTGTGATGCTCCTATTCTTCCCTCTGCCATCTTTAAACTTTTATTTGATTTCTTCCTGTCTCCTTTCCTCAGTTTTATCCAGGATTCATTCATCTTTGTTCCTAACCAAACATTGTTACAATGATTATTATTTATTCAATGTCTTTTTCCTCTTTCCTTGGTTTTCACCATCCATCAGTTCTATCATGTATCTTTTTTCTTCCCCCCGGGGACCAAAGAAAAGTCACCAAACCTTTGCCTGCAGATACATGAATAACTGTTGTTGTTTTTTTTCTCCCTTTTTTAACCACAGCGTTATTTTTTCTCAGGCTACATTAAGGACTGTTTACGATGTCTGTGCACACAAAACCTTAAGAACAGCATCAAGCATAGTGACGCAAGTGTCAGTGTGTGTGTGTGTGTGTGTGTGTGTGTGTGTGTGTGTGTGAGTGCGAGTGTGTGTGTGCGTGTGTGTGTGTGTGCCTCCCTCAGGAGCAGCAGTCATAACTCATTACATTACAACTAAAATAACATTTTCCACGGGTCATTCAACCTTACCAACCTTACACATCACACACACACATGCACACACACACACACACGCGCACACACACACACAGTTACTCATCTAAACATTAACATACCAAATCAGTTTTATTTTTTTAAACGTTTGGACTGGAATATTTTTCAAAGAAGCAACAATCACTTTTTCTCACAACCTTTATTTTGTTCTCTACATTGATGTCATCCGTTTTTTTTCCTGACTTAAGTGGGGCACACTTTATACAACAGCTGCTCTTCTACAGTAGATTAAGCATCTTTTAGGACCCCTTTAGCAACTTTATTTCACAAGCGTCTGGCAACAAATCTGGGGGCGTTTTTGGCAGACAGCACAGATACAGCTGCCACTTTCATCATCGCGGCTCTCTTAGTTCAGTGGACCACAAACCTGTGAAATAGGTCACTGAATGCAGGATTTAATGGCACACGTGAAAAAAAGAACAGGCTTGTTGTGGTGGCTAGGTTTCAACAGGCTGCATTTACTACTTCCTGCAAACTGGGTTTACCTAGTATCTACACAATGAGCGTGTGAGTGTTGTGGGCTTGTTTACATGCCGTCTCACTGTACAATCAAAACAGTAATAAGGAGTTTTTACAATAAGGCAATGTCATCATTTTTAACGACCAGAGGCAGAGCTTCTGGATCAGAATGTTGCCCCTGTTTAAAATCCTATTTCTCATTGGAAGCGAAGCCGTGTGCAGACTTTTCTCTTTTTTCAGCAACACAGTAATGCAATGTGATATCACAGACTATCTGTGTCCCAGTCGTCATCGTCTTTACATGTTGTATAAAGACGATGACGACAGAACATCATTACTGCTTTAAAGATGAAAAAGACGATTGAATTTGTGATTTTTCAAACCACAACCTTCTTCTGCCAGGGGGTATGAATCATGGCTTTGTTTTTGTTGACTGGGGATAGAGGTATGGGGTTGGTAGCCCACTTTAGCTCTATCGGCTGTTGCAAAGGCTGATAAATATGTAGTGTTTTGTTTTTACATGAAACACATCCAATTGTGGAATCCAAAAACACTAGCAAGCCCTTTCAAGAGGACTGCAGGCTGCATCTAAATCCTCCTGGTGGAAAAATGTTTTTAGAAGTGCCTTCTCCATTATTCTATGTATGTTTTGCTCTGACATACAGAAAGGAATGAGGCGCATGCTTTCTGAACAGCAGTGGAACTATGATTGTGTGTGTGTGTGTGTGTGACTGCCTGTCTTCGCATGTGTAGGAACATTTTTGCAAATGTTTTCTTCTCTGTAGCACCATTGAAAGTTAAAGACATCATGTATCTCACACTAACAGAACTACAGAACGTGTGTGTGTGTGTGTGTGTGCGGATATGTATGTGTGGTTGTGTCCCATTGCAGGCTATGAAATATGGATGCTGGTCAGGGTGGAAGCAGAGGAGTGGAAATGTCTCTGATCACTCCCTTTCCACACATACATGTTCACACACACACACACACACACACACACACACACACACACACACACACACACACACACACACACACACACACACACACACACACACACACACACACACACACACACACACACACACACACACACACACACACACACACACACACACACAGTGTACATGACATGATTTCAGTATTTTATAGTATGCTGCCTTACATTAACTCTCCAGCCTTTATTGGTGCAAAGGACCCATCTACCTTTCATGCAAAAAAAGGTAAAAGATTGCACGGGCTGTATTCACAAGGTAGAAGAAGTATTTTGCCTGTTGTTTCTATTTACTGTTTGATAGATGGTCTAAAAGCTAATAAAGCTAAGCTAAAGCTAAAGCTAAACCCTCGTGGTCACTCGCAGTCCTCACTGTATTCATGGTGCGGAACTTAAACGAATGATTTTTTCATATTTCAAAATGGAAATGTCTTGTAGCGTTTGTAAAGAACAGCTTCATGTTTTCATAAACACACACACACACATGCACGGACACACACATATTGAGTTAACCCAGGCAGTGCTGGCAGGCCGCAGTGGGAGATGTGGGGGTGGACGAAGGCGAGCTTTCATGCTCCACTGGAGATCAACTGTTTTAGCACTACAACCTAGTCATCATCACTAATACATAACAGTCTGTGTATGTGTAAGTGTGTGTCTGTGTGCATACAGTATATATTATCTATTTATCAAATATTGCTTATAGGTTATTTCTGCTTATTCCATGGTGTGGCTGAATATTTGGTTCTGATAGGATGCATGGTATAAGATCATTTCAGACCACTGAGCTCCTTCAGGGTTTTAACTGTCTATTCACCAGTCTAACTGCATGTGCTTATTATGCATCAGCTTGTGTCAAACATCAGTAACTATTGCAAAGAGGACACAGCCTAAACCTCCATTCATTATTCATGCAACTTGTCAACAAGCTTAAACATTTATATCTTTATTGAACTCTCAATGAAACATTTAAAGTGCGTCTTCATTTCTATTCTTTAGTAGATTGTGATGGTCAGGCCTAAACTCGTGAGAAATAAACACCTTGTTTGGAGTTATGCCTTTAGAAAGAAGAGATGTTATATTGTATTGTGTATGCATGAATATCTCCTTGTTTTAAAAGCAAAAACAGGTTGCTTGTGAACAGAAGTACTTGTTAAATGTGTGTGAGTGTGCAATCTGTGTGTGCATATTTGATAAACATTAAGTAAAGTACAAAATAAAATTGACGTTTCGCAGCTCGAGAGCGGAGTTCAGTTCGGTCCTAAATGCTAAAGAAATCACTACAGAGAGAATTTTCTCCTTATAAAAGGACTGAAAGTGTATCGAAACAATCCATACATTCTCAAATGTGTGTGTGCGTTTGTGTGTGTAATTTGGCGTGGTCAGTGATGCGTACAGTAGAGTCAGAAGATGGTAGGTGGTGGTTTGAAAAGAGGACTCGCTCTGCTTATAGCTGTTATAAGCTGAAACCAACACACACACACACACACACACACACAAACACAACACACACACACACACACACACACACACACACACACACACACACACACACACACACACACACACACACACACACACACACACACACACACACACACACACACACACACACACACACACAAGCCAAGTCCAGTTGGGAAGTGTCAGGGCCTCATCTGGTACCGGCCACTCTTTTCTGAAGAGGAGTTTCCACATTCAGTTCTGCACACTGCACAAGCTTTAGAGCAGTGAAATGTTTGTTTGTGTGCGTGTGTGTAGCAGTAGAGGGAGAGAGAGAGGGCATGCTACTTTGTCTGTTTGCATGGGTGAGAGAGAGAGAATATAGAATTATGAGAGGTGAAACAGCGGCTTAACAATGAACACTGCAGAGAGCGAAAAAATGGAATGAGAGAGAGAAAATGGGAGGGAGAGAGAGAGAGAGAGAGAGAGAGAGAGAGAGCGAGAGAGAGAGAGAGAGAGAGATGGAAGCAGGACAGATAGCGAGAGCGAACAATGTTGTTTCACTCCAAATAAATGTTCCCTTACAATAGTTTTAATTATGCAGATAATTTTGATGTTCCTCTCTCTGCGTCCTTCTCTACCTCCTTCCCCCGTTTACCTCCTCCCATTTCTTATCCCTGTGTGTGTGTGTGTGTCCTTTCTTAAAACAAATTTAATACCCTGCCTGTTCTCTCGTCTGTGTAAGAATGCATTTGTGTGTGAAAGAGAGAGAGCAGGAAGGATTTTGTGAGAAAAAGGGGCAAGGTTGAGCTAGCCAGACAGACAAGGACTTGTATTGTACAGTGTGTGTGTGTGTGTGTGTGTGCGTGTGTGTGTGTGTGTGTGTGTGTGTGTGTGTGTGTGTGTGTGTGTGTGTGTGTGTGTGTGTGTAGACTCACCCCTTTACAGATAGCAACAGCCTCCTTGGACATTGACTTGGGATAGGAAACGTGATGCTCCATGATGGACTGAAATAACTCGTCCTCGTCCTCACCGTCGAAGGGAGGCTGAAGAGGAGATAAGGAAAGGAGAGGAGGAGAGGAGTAAAGAGAAGAAGCAGACAGGACAAAGAGAGGACATTTTAATTTAATCATAGAGGGTTTTTTTTGTCCAACACATTCACAGTATCCACTCCACATAAGACATCCACCATTTCAAAATGTCACCTCTCTAATAATTATTAATGCCACGAGAGAAACTCTCATCAGGGATTGTAATTCAGTCGCTAACCCCGTGTGATTTTTCCCACATGAAGTCATGAATACAAATGCTGTTCATTTGCATCCTGTTTCAAAATATATATATATATATTTTTATTAACCTTTACCACATTTGATTATTCTTTGTTTTAGGAGTTCTATCACCCATGCATTTCACACACGCTAACACACACACACACACACACACTTAGACTCACCTGACCAGCCAGCATCTCATAGAGCAATACACCAAAGGCCCACCAGTCCACAGATCTTCCATAAGGCTGGTAGGCTATGATCTGATATAGCAAGGAAAAGACGCAACTTTTGTTGAAATTGAGGGAAACATTTGAATGTTTTAATAAAGTTGGATAAGATTTTGGGCACTTTTATATAATGTATGTACAGTTTAGCTTTTTATCCTGTGTTGCCCTTTTGTTTCATGTGCAGCACTTTGGTCAGCTGTTGCTGTCTTTAAATGTGCTTTATAAATAAATGGGACTGATTGAGAAGTATCACCTTGTCCACACACATTTACACACACTAACAGTTCCACACAGGGGCTTTAAAATGAGCGTCGCCAAAACCAACATGAACGAGTATTTTTTGAACAGCTTAAAGGAAACTTTAGATCCAGTGTCGACCATCTGCACACTTCACTCACTCACGCATTACCTCAGGAGCAATGTAGTCAGGCGTTCCACAGAAGGTTTTGGTCGTGATCCCATCATTCATATTTTCTTTACACATGCCAAAATCAGCAATCTTTATGTGACCCTCACAGTCCAGCATCACATTGTCAAGCTTCAGGTCTCTGCAGGAGGAAAAAGCAGCGTAAATAAAAGGTGAGCGAAAGACGAAGCGTGATGCAGCATAGACCACACACGCTCTTCATCTCAACATTTTCTTTTTTGAAATCTTAACTCCCATCCCGTCTACTGTCTCCTGTATTCAGCTTGATGGGAGATTGATAGGAAACAATGTACTGTTATTTCATTGTTTGAGTACTTGGACTGAACGTCAGCACAGCTGTGAATACAAAGGCAGCAGGCCAAAGATAATCGTGGCCGCGTCGATATGCTATGAGAGTCTGTTGATGGTTGCTTTGGTGGACTTTGTGAATGACTTATAAAGACGGAGTCTGCGCTGTCATGTTAATTACCTGCATTCCAAACATTGATGTTCATTAAGTTTAACGCTAGCCAGAGAAGCCATTCGTCCATTGGTTGGTTGTATTAGTAGACGAATCATTTATGTTTTTAAAAAAGATATGAATGATATAAATCAAAGTTTTGAAAACAATTTCTAATGATCAAAAATATTAAATCATTCTCAAACTAACCAGGATGAAAATGGCTTCCACACAGCCTATCAGCAGCTGAACTGTTTCATTGAGTTGTGTGGCAGCATCCCAATAAGCTACATTTTCCCACATCAAAGCAGGAGCGTACTGGAGCGCTCTGTCAGAGTCCAGCATCGAACTTCTAAAGGATGAATACAAGACGCCATCTGATAGAGGACGTGTAGTTTTAGCGAACCATCTACTTCTGTATAACAGTGACATCACACGACGTCCTTGCTTCTGGCGATGGTGCAGACAGGCGAGTGAAAGTTCAGCTACCGGGGGAACACACACGCAGGTGATTTCCCCAACAAGCTAACACAACAAACACAAATAAGTTAACCATCGCCCGTGCATCCTGCAAACACCTGCTAGCTAGTTCTCAGCAGCTAATTAAAAAACATAAAGAAGGGAAGAGCTGCACGATACATGAGGAAACAGTAAAGCATTTGGATCGAGAGAAGATGAGCCAGTGAGATAAGTTGAGCTGCCTCGTGCAGTCAGATACGTTTGGTTATTTACCTGTTGAAGGGCTGGTCAGTAGACTGTTTACTCACAAACTATATTTGAAGTACTTGGTGAGATGGTTACCTGTAGATGATGCCCTTTAGATGAAGGAAGAAGAGACCAATAGCTATCTCTGCAGAATAGAACCTAAACAAACAAAGAGAGAAACCAAACGAGTAATTAGAAAGAAGCCGAGAGAAAGGACAAGTGGAGGGAAAAAAAGGAATAATTTGTAAGTGTGTGTGAGTCTGCATAAAGGTCAGGGCTGTCTCTTCAAGGCCAGAGAGCAGCTGATAAGATCAACAGGAGGAGGTGCACAAACTCAACAGCCAGTCAAATGTGTTTGCGTGCGTGTTTGCAAGGGAGTGAACAATCAGTGTCTCTTTGTAAACCGCACCGAAAAATGTCAACAGTGTTTCGAGCAGTGTTAAATATGCAGAGGCTGTTTAGAGCAAGTGAAAACCTCGAGGACTGAAAAGCTCGAGACTGCGGTCCTGAAAAAAAAACTGCAGCTCCTTGAGTGGCCACTTGAGGCCGGCACCAAAAGTGAGCCAATCTCCACGAGGTTGCATAAACAATTGATCAACATTTGAGGTTTTAGGCCACACAGATATTGGCAATGTTTTTTTTAGACGTCTTCTGTTTACCTTTTATTTCCCAGAGTAAAACATCCTGGTGGCTACATTTCTTTGGATGTGTAAAATCAACCAGAAGGTGCTGAACAATTGACAGCTGGCCCACGAGGTCACATTTCAAATAAAAAAGGCCCATAGAATTAAGTTCAAGCCATTATCATCATCCACGGAGCAGTGTTTCCTGTCTGTTGTCTAAATTAAACATACTAGAAGAAGTTGACGGCCTCAGATAAATAACTTTCCCCTTCAGCAATCTGAAGTTTCTGCTGGAGGATAGTAAATGTAATTCCCTACGAAGCACCTGAAGGGCAAACTCCTCCACGTCTCTCGCTTCCCCGACAGCGCTCTTGTCAAATATGTCAGCCCGCTGGTTTGACTTGACACCCGTGATCTCGCCCAGCCACCTTAATTGTACTCTGCACTTTTGGAGGTATTTTACAACACACCAGAAAACTCGCATTCGCAGCTGGATTACTTTCAGTTCTTTGAAGTTCTTCAGAGCATCAACGAGAATCGTGGCAACAACATATTTCACCCCCGGGCTCTGCTAAAGACTGCTCATCCATCACCTGAGCACGTCAAAACTGCTGATGGCTTATTTAAAAAAAAAAGAAAAAAAAAGAAGAAGCATTACCAGAGCTGTGAAACACCTTTAAGCACGGGATTAAGATTTTGTGTCGTGATGGCATAAGAGCGAATCCTTTAGTCTACGGAAGCTGCTTTGTGTGCGTGTGTGCGTACTCACACAGCATGGGGCTCTTTGAACTTTCCGACCTGCTGAATTTGATACATGAGATCTCCTCCGTTTATGTACTCCATGACGAAATACAAGCGGTCCTGTGGAGATATGGAGGGGTAGATGGAGAGAAAGAGAGAGAGAGGAAAGAGGGGGGGGGTGTTAAAACCCAAAAAGTACATATACAGTTCGTATGTGTCCATAAAAGCAGGTGAGGGGTCAAACAGAAATGGCACCATACTATAGAGAGTGAATTTTGTGATAGAGTGATTGGAGAATTGAGAGAAGATTGAAGGAGAAATGTAGCCCAAAAAAATGACAGAGGCGGCGAAAATGGGAGGTTATAGATAGAGGAGAGGACAAGGAGTGTGAGAAAGAGGTGATTGGGTTTTTGAGTGAACACAGCAACTTCAATTTAAGGACTAATTTTCCTCCATTATCTACAGAAATTGCCAATAAGGTACAGTTTGAAAGCAGGAGTGGAGGGGTTTGGCGTGTGTCCATGTCTTAGAGTGTTTTGAGGAAATGTTGTGCGTGTTATTAATGTGCATCTGTGAGGGTGTGTTTGTGAGAGCACTGCCCTGCACTGCCAGATAAGTCTTATGAGTGCAATATGTGCTCCATGCATGTGTGCGCAACTCAAACACAATTGATTCTGCAGACTTTGCTGCACATAAAGCTTCTATATGTGTATGCATGTGAGCTATGATTGGTTTGCTGTGTTTGTGCCTGTGTGTGTATTATAACAGCCTGCTAAGTCGAGCCCTCCTTTGGTCGATGAATTAGTGCTGAAGAGCATAAAGCATCCTCGCTGCTGGTTTTCTGTGAGTGTGTGTGTGTGTGTGTGTGTCTAGGCCAGGACAACTTGATAAGTCTAACCCAAAAAAACAACCCTCGAAAGGATTCACAAAGATTAAAATCATTGTGCAAACGTGTTAGCGTAGCATACTAATGTTAATGCATCAAGTATGAGAGCAGCGAGCTATATTTACTCCTCCGTTGACTCATCTTTAGTGTAATATGGATCATACGTCAGAAGACGAGCATGAATCAACCATGAATCCAGCGTGTGTATTCCAGCTGTGAGCTGGTGACAGCAGGCAGGCACGCTGCTGTTTAACCACAGTGCTCACCAGCAAGGAGCGGTGCCCTTCAGCAGGGCTCGCACTGAGACCCTCTTCATATCTCATGTAACGTGAGCTAGTGAGAGGCCTACCAAGGCTGTCACTTCTGCATGTAACAAATGTAAAACTAAATAATTTTCTTCACTTTCAGCGTATAACATTTTGACCTAGCAGAAATGTTTAGAAGAGCAAGCGCAAGAGGTGCCGTTCCTGTTGTATTTAAATGTAGCTGGAGAAGCCATCTGTCCCTGTCTCGTGCATACTGTTTGTCTGCCTCCTCCATATAAGCAGATGGGAAATGGGCAAAACGTTACATCTTAAATTCACGTCACATTAAATTTCTTTAACTATAATTTCTGTGATCATAGATAGTAATTATCATTATGATTTATATCTTATCGCTCAGTTTGCTGAAAAGTTTAATTGTGACTGGATGTAAAAATGTGTTGTTTGGACATTTTTTTAAACTCCATCCTGCAGTTATGCAGAGAATAAATGTCAAAAAGTCCACATATAAACACCTTCTGACAGCAGAAACATATTCAGTAAGCACCGTCCAGGATGTTAGAACTCCCCATACTCATTACAGGCACTGCAGTATATTTTTTTCCCCTTTGTGATCTTATATCGCTGAGAACCGTGGATGCTAGCGGAAGCCCGTTGTCTGTCTCGGAGATGCTTTGGGATTCCTCCTTCTCCGAGGGCATTTCAGGTTTTAGGTTATTATATGTCCTCAGGCTAAACGAGGCTCCCGCAGCTTGGAGAGCGAACTCTTCGTCTTTTGTGGATGGGAACGCCAGGTTGTTTCTCTCCAGTACCGTACGTGTTTGGCATTGAATGGTAGTTCCAGGAAAGAAAGAGCCAGTCAAGGTTTATCGATGGTTGTCATTATACCAACACATTCATCTTACTTCATGACTTTCAATTTTGTACATCGCTGGGAGATAGAGATGCGTTGTCCATTTTCATACACGCTATGGTGTCAAGATCTAATCTTTCAACTGTTTGGTTTTAGCCCTATATGTAAGAGACAGATAGGGGATTTGATATACATGCTGTGCGAGTGATCTTAGTTAAAGTATTCGTCAAATGTCAAACTATTTCTTTACTTAACAACGCCTTAACGAAACTCACTCACCATGGTCTGGAAGGTGGAGTGAAGCTGTGTTAAGAATGGGGGCTTTCCAGCCAATGCTAACACTCTCTTCTCCACCATGGTGCATTCCACGTCGTCATCCTGGATGACCACGTCTTTCTTCAGGATCTTTATGGCATACAGGTCCTCCGTTCCTTTACGCTCTGCCAGCATCACCTGGAAAGAGAAAAAGGACAGATATGATTGATGGGGAAATACCAGAAAGGTAACTTTCATATGTGATGCATAAGTCTGTATGGTACATAGTCCCTGCAAAAGCATATAGATCAACATCAACTTAGAACAAATGTGAATGGAAACAAAAAGAAGAAAGAGGGAAAGGTCACAGAGACGCGTGCAAAGTGGAAAAAAAGTTGGAACATTTAACACTCAGGAAATCAAATGGAGTAGATTTGAAAAGATCATTAAAGAACCAAAAGGAGCAAAGGGGGAACTTGAGCAGATATACATCAGAATTGTTTTTAATTTTCTGGCTCGTTGGTAGTTGCTCTGGCTTAATCCAGTGGCCTCAGATTGACTCTGGGACCTAGATTTGGTAGATTTTTAATCTTTTTTTTGTCTGAAACCAAGAAACAATGGTTCACTGAATTATCAAGAATGAAATTGGACCATCTTGGTGCACTGAAGCTAAATCCGGCAATTGTGTATAAAGTATGTCTCAGGGTATAATGTAAGATTCAAGGAAGGTACACCAGAAGCTGCTCCAATATCAACACAGCACACGCATCAGAATCATTGAGTACTGGACAAAAAAAATAACTAATAATAATAATTATATATATATATATACACCAAGTGAAAATTAAGCTGCTTTAATATACACTTAATGGACCAAATCATCACATGTGACAAGGAGCAGCTTCTGGTGTACATACTTACTTTTTGCTTTCTCTTAGTAGGATATATTTTGTCCAGCACCCAGTACGCAGCAATTCGGATGTGCTTGCTGTTTGATATTTTGTATAAAATTTAAGATTACCATTTTGAATTGAAACCAGCCCATTTCATTAAGGAGAAAATTAATTCACCAGACTTTAATTAGCTTGCACATTCATTCTTCTCTTACTTTTTCAAACAGGCAGAGAAATGGAGCAAAAGCAGAATCAGAAGTTAATCACACATTAGTGCTTCTGTGAGAGTTTTAAACTGTTTGTCCTTTATGGACAACAGGGAGAAGAAAAGTCAAATGAATTAGAAGGGAAAGAGGAAGTAAGGGAGGATTATTTTCACATTTATTTTTCTTTATAAGCTCACAGTCGGGCGGGGAATGATGATTAAGGAAGGTGAATTGGGGAAAGACTGAAGTTGGGGGGAAAAATGCAGGAGGAAAGGCAAAAAAGGAAATTTTATCAGTTAAGCAATCCATAATCCTAATTGTTTTAATTTCTATAGTCTGGAAGCACATCTGTTTGTAATTACGCACGATTCCCGTGGAGGTCGTCCAGACAGATGCCAAAAATTGTGTTCTATGAGATGTCTGTATATTACTGTGTGCTTGTCGTCAGCAGTTTTAATGTCTTCTTGTCAAAGTCAAGCAATTCTCTCAAACAGAGGTGTAAATGCTCACGTCTAATCTTACCCTTCAGGTCTCCGTTTACAGTATCCTGTTCTTTCCTTACCGCCAACATTTCTCTGCTTTAGTTCCTCTATTTCTCATGCTGCTACTTTTCTCTTTCTTTCTCCTCTCATGCACCATTATTTCCTGAAGAATCCAGGAGCTGCTGTAAATAGCAGGGAATATATGGGTCAGGCCTCAGCTCGCAGGTCACCTTATAAAAGTTTAAGCAGGTTTGTGACCAGGTAACAAAAGTTCAACTCTCTAGACTGTAATCTGTGTCTGAAGGAATTATGTGAACCATTGCTGCGATCAACTGTGAAAGGGTCTGTGCCCTTAACAAAATGAGAAAGTGGAGCTTTACAGTGATAGTTCAACATTTTGGGAAAAGAAAAATACTCTCTTGTCTTTTCAACACAAGGCTAAAGGTATAAAATGTTAAGCATGGCTGAGTGACTGAAACAAGCTACCCAGGCCCTTGCTACAATCAAGCTTGTATCTGTAGTTAGAAACTGAAGCCTCATAGTCCTGCACTTTGTTTTTGTACCTATGATAAGAATGATGAATAACAAGCCGGATTCCACTACAATCTTTTTTTCAAGCCAGCTTCAAGAGGCTAACTTGACCCAGCTTTCACATTTTCTTTCAAAGTAAAGCTAACTATTAGTTGCTGTGTCATTGTGTAGAAACAAAACATGTAAACGTAGTTTAACTTGTCATCTAACAGGCTAACTTTTTGGTTTTTATGCTAAACTTAATGGACAAATATGAAAGCTGTGCACAAAAAGTGTTTCATGCAACTTCTAGCAAAATGGTTTCTTTATAAACCCCATTATAGGCTAAGCTAGCTTCTAAAGAGTCGAGCTAACTTTCCCCCACACTTGCTACGTTTAGCTTGTAGCTGTAGCTTTGTGTTGATGAACAAATATCAGAGATGGAGCCTGTATTTTTTCATTCAGTCTGTTATTTTTACAAACATGTTTTCTTTACAGCTAATTTTATAACTAAAATAACAAGCTGGTCTTCATAGTTACTTCACAGTTCATGTTGAGGACCTGGATGCATAGCAATAGGCATAGTTCAAAGTCAGATTAAGGCTCCATATCGAAAGCTAATATCGTAACCTGTAGTCTAATAAAAATATTAATAATAATACACAGAGCAATACACACAGCACTATTAAACTATTAAAGAAATCGACATGTGAATTATCAACTCAGATTAAGACTCTTTTCCATATAAGAGGACTTTGAGGTCTGAAACTTTCTTATTCAGACTGCATAGTCTTCCTCTTTATTCTAAAATGAATTCAAGTCCCCCCATTATTATCTTTAAACAAAGCAGGCAAAGAAGAATGTGTAAGAAAAAGGGCTGAGCTTTACATTTCATGAATAACATGGAGTGTTTGTAGTTGCCACAAGGCTAATTGAGTTTTGAGACCTCCACAAAGAATCTTTTATCCGATCGTGTTTCATTTTATCAGAGTTATTACGTTTCTTATGTTCATTCGCATTAAACACACGGTGAATCTAGCGACCTGAATATTTTAGCAACTTCTCTAATGCTTAAGTAAAGCTGAGTTTGATAGATGTATTAATGTGTTTAATGCACCAACGCTCTGGGGAAGGAAGATAGACTCGATCTTAGAAAGACCACTGTTTAAAGAAAATAGTTTTTACATGAAGAAAACGTGTTCTACCAACAGAAAACTTAAATATAATCTTTAATAGCAATCATATCTAACTCTAAATTATTCATAAGAATGGAGCAATAATGGTGACCTTATGTCCACTCGATAACATTTTTTTTCCCAAAGAGTCAAGAGATAACTTTGCTATTTATGCCTTATAAATATTCAGGCTTGATAATAAAGCGGGGTCACTCGGTTTGGGATACTACAGGATGTGCAGCACAGATGGGCAAAGACACACACAAGTATGCTCTTTAAGTGTGTGTGTGGAAGAGAGAGAGAGAGGGTGTTAATGTGTGTTTGCATTGAGGTTAGCACAGTTCAAGTATGTCCATACTAATCTTCAGCATAAAAGTTTTGGAGATCTGCTGGAGTGGGATTTATTGAAAAGCGGCTTTAAGTGTGAGAGGAAGTGTGTATTTGTGTACATGCTAGAGCTCATCCCATATGGTGGCAGTGTGACTCGATGTTAATAGAAAGTCTCTAAAGTTGAAACACAGAGGAAGGACACCATCTGGCCCAAAGCTCATTTTATGCAACCAACCACACAAGGACAAGCCCGGCACAAGAGAGGGAGGACACAAAACCACAGGGTTTCATCCGAAATCAAAACGCCTCTGCAGAGGCATTTTGGACAGGACAGGACACAGAGCAACAATGTAGTATTTATTTTGTGATCATTACAAAACGTCACATAGGGCAGTATTTAGGAAAATGATGTTTAAAATCTCCAGTTCCATTTTTGCATGCCATTCAGCTCACTCAAGGTCATTTCGGTCACGTTGTCATTAACAAATTAACATGAATTGAAGCATGTGTCACTATAGGCAACACCCTTTTATCCAAGAAAGTTGTTCAGGGTCGTTTGACAGAAGCACAGCCCTCAGGATATGAACTGTCATATGTCGTAAATGATGCCACTGTGTTTCCTCTGCTGACCTTGCACAGTGAATTTATTTAGCCAGGGAAAACTAAAGCACACTCTGCTGCACTTCATTGCACTGCACGATACTTGACTTCATTGTAATGAAATGGACTGTTGTAATATCCTCCTATGTCATATATCATGCACAGTAGTACATCTAGTCTGATCATGGGCAGAGTGTAGATCCAGGCAGGCACTTTTCAAGTTGATAAAATGTTAAAAGGTGTTATTCTATAAAATAAACCCGCTTTAGGGCTGTTGTGGTGTACAAACTCTCACGATGGTGATATTATTGCACCAAGCAAATTGCCCGCCATCAATGATATCTGGCCTACAAGACTATCTTGATTGTTACTTTTATTCATTCAGTCATTTTCTTAACAATAACGGCATGACAATCAGTGACAGACACAAACACTCCTAACACCTAATAGTGTGTGAGCAGTGTGGAGGCAGCAAAAACCGGGCAGGCATTTGTTTTTCTTTTTCTGGTTTTGAACTGGACAAAGAATGTCCATAATGCGTTTATCTGTGTTTATAATGTGTTTCTCTCTGAATTATCAGTGCCCATAATGCCAAAATTTACCGGTCCGTGCATACATGGGAATGGCATAAATAAGTAGAGTGTCTCCGGTGTATCTGTGCATGTTTTAGGAACGTGTGTGTGTGTGTGTGCGTGTGTGTGTGTCCAGTATTCCAGTAATGATCGCCCCTCGACTCAGGCTCTCCATATTGACGCATCGGTGTAGCTTTAAATGCCTGTTACCATGGAAACAGGCATCCAGCATACAGGTCTGCTTCTCAGACAATGCTCTCTCTCTCTCTCTCTCTCTATCCCTGCCGCTTATCCACTGTTTACCCAATTTTCTATCTCGCCACTCTCTCTTTCTCTCGTCCCATTCTTTTTGTCTCTCGACTTGATTTTCATTCATTCATGTCACTCTTCCCTTCTCCGAAGCCCCCCTCCTCCACTCCTTTTCACTCTCGCCCTCTTCATTCAGTCTGACGTTTTCACCTCTCTCTCAATTCATTCATGTCAACCTTGCCGCCGTGCTCTAACATCTCTGTCTCTCTCCCCTTTCATCAGTCTCTCCCCTTGTCACGTCACAGTCCTCTTCTCTTTCCTTTCATCCATCTCTGTCTACCTTTGCTCCATCTCCTTTAACTCCCTCCATCTCTATCTTCTCTTTCTGTCCATCTTCACTTTCCTCTGCATACAGTGAATACAGAGCACACTCAAAGAGGGATTCATCACAGCACAGAATAACAGGGCTGTAATGATGGTTTTGACCGTGCCTACATGTATGCATACACCTGATGACCGCTCACAGTAATATGTAATGAGCTGAACTTGCTGCCATTGCATCAAGCAAAATGTAAAGGCTCATTCTCTGCTTTTTATATCTTTAAATACGATGAATGCTGCATATATTAAACGTGTGCTGCTTCAACATACCTTTGACCATTTTCCTGTAGTTGCAAGCTTTTTGCAGCTATAGTCACATATGCTGTTACTGCCACAGACTGTTGGAAGGGGAGCTTTGTGTTTTTGTTTTGTTCTTTCTCACCGTGTGTATGTGTCAGATCTGACACACCCCTGATGATATTACTTTAGAAACCCGGTGTTTCTTTTGTGGTATCTTTAAGCATGTTTAGTATTTGCCATCTTGTCAAACTTTAATCCAACAGTTCAGTGAAACTTCGAAAAGGAAGCATAGGGATTTTTCTGCCACGTTTGTTGTTGTTAATAACTGCCTTCTCCTTTTTTGTGGGCAGACAGGAAGGTAAGCTTTGTCTCTAATTAAGGCAGGTTGAGAGTTTTTATTTCCAGTTAGCATGAGGTTGTTTTTTTTTGTTTGTTATGTTTGCCTTTGACTTCCATGAAGCCTTTTGCATCAGTGGTTTGCCTTTTTAATTTCACTTCTGTAACTTCATTTGAATCATTTTAAATAAATGATCTAAAACGTTTTGGCAGGATTTTCCTCTGTAAACCCTTGAAAACCTTGAATTGTTTCGACACAAAAATATGCTGTTTTCAGTTAAGAATGGATTATGTATTTCAGACTATCAGGTGTACATCCTATCTGCAGCTAGCTGGTCTTAACCCCCCACATTTGCTAGTTTTTATAAATAGGATGGGACTTCTCCGAGCCTTGCCCACGCTGTTTTGTGTGAGGCTTCCTCGATGGACATAGCTCATCCAAACACCTAAGCATGAGAGGGCGGGCTGGAGGTCAGTTATTTGAGATTTCCATATCCCACAGTGAATGCTGTGAAAGAAACTTTAGGTTACTAACACAAGCCCATTTCTCGGAGTAGCATGAGTGAGACCTCTCACCAGACTGCCCTTCTTGCTATCGGGGTGAAGCGAGAAGAGGTCTGCTTATTTTAAATGATGTGTGAGGCTACATCATTTTAATGCTCCAGATGGTAAAGAGCAACTATGGCTCTTGTTGGGTTAACAGCAAAATGCTTCAAAATGCACCTGTGAAGGGAGAAAACAACAGCAATCCCAATGATGGTCTGCCATTATCTAAATTGTTCTGTCCGAGAAAATCCATGTAATCACTGCTACATAACTGAAAGGTTTTCTTACAAACATCTATTTTGAGCTTTCATCAGTCACATTCATTTTTTTTACACAGTTGGTCGTTCTCTTCTTTTTCAGATGTTCTACAATTCTGGGTTTGACTCCATGGACTATAAATGTTTTTAGAATTTCCTCCTGATAGATGTCAGGGGTTTGTGACATATTGATAACTGACTGTAATATTTGTCTTTATACAGATGATACTGCTCTATTTGATTCTGGCAGTTTTGTTTCCCTGACTGTATTTTTAGTGTCTCAATATACAGAAGTTCTAAATAAGGGCAACATTCATGATTGTTGGTGTTTAATACATGTTTGAAGTTAATGCCTCTGATAAAACCGCAACGGTCAACATGTCCTCACCTTGCCGAAGCTGCCCTTGCCCAGCACCATCAGGAAGTTAAAGTCAGACAGTTTCATGCGGTCTTGGTTTCCATTGGAGTCGAAGCGGGACGCAGCGTTAGCCGACTTGCCTTCTGTGTTCTTGCCTGGACCAATCTTTGCTCTCTGGATAAGGGGAAGAGGAAACAAAAGGACTTCATCAGACACAATCACGAATCTTCAAAGAGGCCACAGACTAATATTAAGAACATACAGTAACTCTCATATACTTAACATAGAAAGCGGTTATAATGGGGCTACTCTTGAAGAAAGCAGTAGATTGACTTAAATATGTTTATAACCACATTTGTTCATCTGGAGCAGCCAACCAACGTGCTGTCTGTACTGCAGCATTTCAATGAAAATAAGCAAATATACCATAATGTAACAAAACAGCAGATTGGAAGGCATAACCAATGAATTTAACACTGAGGGTTTTAGTTTGAGGTTTCAGCATTAAAACAGCTCAGGTTTTGAGAGATTTGCATATGAGCAGATGTGAGAGAAAGGCCTAAACACACGCCCCATGTGCGGAGGCTGTGATCCTCCAGGCTAAAGTGACAGTGAAGTTCAGTGTGCAACAGATTATTTCAGTATATTTTGTATATGTATGTGTTTGTATTGACGCACATCGTACATGACGATTTGCAGAGAAACACAAGGTTGTTGGTTGAGTAAAAACACAAAATTCTGAATTTAACATCCCAGAGAAACATTTGAAAAGAGAGACAGCAGCTGGAGTAATAAATATGTTAAAAGGGAAAACATTTGAACCTTCTGCTTCATTGTGATTCATTTATTCTACCCAGGCACTTTAAACTCCACTTCACACTTTCCATAACAAAAATGGCCTCCCCGTGAGTCTGCCACTCTATTCAATCATGTCTGTCCCCACTTTCTCTTGTTTCCGTCCTTCAACCACTCACTTCTGAAACTTTGGGTTCCATCTCTACTTCATCTTTATAAATGTGCCGTGTCTCTAACTCTCCATTTATTCATGTCCGTCACCACTTCCCTGTCTCTCTCTATTATTCACTCTTCTTTCACTCCCAACTTTCTATCTCAGCTGAATAGTCTCTGCGTTGACCTTGTCATAGGAAACTGTTAGAATCTTCAAATCTAATCTTGTTATAATCCTATTCCCCACTTTAAGCCATCCTTAATTTAAAGATCGTCTTAAAACATTAACAAAAAGCCTGAAAGCCAGGAGGTACAGGACAAGAATATCTTCTCCTATCTTATCTTCAAATTGCTGATCCACGCCGAGGCTCTGTGCACTTCTTCTTCTGCCCTGTGCAGTGATTTCTCCTCTGCCTCTTCTTGAAAGCGGTCAGAGTAAAGCTTTCAAGTGCTGTGCTGCTGCTCTTTGTACTTTGTGTTTGTTGCGGGTGTGTGAAAGAGATAGTGGTGCAATCTAAACAGTTCTCTGCTCATCAATGGATAAAAGGCTCTATCTGTCTCCATCTGTTCGAACGCACGCGCGCACACACACGCACACACACAGTCGAGGTATTTGGGAGCAGCAGAGCATGCTGGAGTCAACACTCTCTGTATCTTTGTGTGCTGCATAAACAGTAGAAAAAAGGCTGAATGGTGGCTCTAACATCAGGCTTTATTCTGAAGGTGTTTTTAGGTTGATTGTCAAAAAAGTAGTTGCATACGTTAGTGGGCACACGCATGCAATTTAAAGTAAAAAAAATACATGTACCCTTTTTTCCCACTAATGATATAAACTTATAAGTAAAATATGCATGTGAAAATCACAATTTGAGTTACTCTTGTATGTATTGTATGCAAACTCTTGTACGTCGTGTTAATTGCTAAAATCCCTACATTGGGAATATTCCTTTTTTAAGTTAGACAGTGTGCACACTGTTTTCTTTTGAAATATGAATGGAAAAGTATCACCAATAGCCGGTTGAATTCAGAATCATTAGGCATACAGCCAATCATTTGGATTCTAGGGTGACACCTCGGATGGCCAATGAGATTTTAAGAGGGGCCCAGACCCCCCTCTGGCCCTCCCCCCTGGGCACTTTGGTGTCCTGAAAGCTTTATATTTTCATTTATGAAATAGGAAGTCACCTGCTTCAAACAGTAAATGATGACCTGAACGACAGGATAATAAAATACACACTGGAGGGTGTGGCACTAGCAGCGTGCCTTATTCTGTGTCACGCTAAGAAACAAGAAGCCGCTCCAACTCTTTAAATATCTTTAAAATCCACATTCTTTTCCCCCCATTGAACACTTTCTCTCCGTTAGGCTGTCGGACCCTTTTGTGTTTCAGAAAGAAAGAGGGACGGAAGAAGGGACAAGCTCAAGTGATAAGAAGTAATGTTTCAAGCTTTAAATAAGTTTACTTTTTTTTTTGCAAAACCAGATTTCTATTGTTAATGTCCGCTTAATAACTCTGTGAAAGTCCCTGTGAGGGATTCTGGGTGGGTTGAATGGAGGCAAGCAGGTCATGTTACCAAAGTGAAATCACTCTCTCTGTCTCTGTGGCTTTCTGACTCTCAGAGAGCTAGAGACGAGAAGCAGCCTGCATGCTTGTGTGTGTGTGTGTGTGTGTGTGTGTGTGTGTGTGTGCATGATAGCTGCCCCCCCGAGATTGTGTCTCAGTGAACGTCTGAGGACCATGACCTTGAGGAGGAGGATGGGAGAGGAAAACAGATAAAGAGAGAGAAACACACAGGGGGGCAGTGAAGGTGACGGAGGACAAAACAGATAAGTGAAGGAGAGAAAAAGGAGTAAAACAGAGACAGCGAGGAGAGAATGGCGGCTAGGGGAGTACAATGCCTCGCCATGTAGACGACATCCATGCTCTTAACTCAAACACACTAGTAACAATGAAAAGAATCTCATTTCAGAGGACTTGATCTCCTGAAGCAGAATCTGTTCTCCACCTCATGATGAAGTCCAAACAATTGGTGACCTCCAGGGGTTAAATAAAACCGCCAAGGCAGAAGTGAAAAAAAGAAACTGCAGTTCATCTAGTGGCCACTTGAGGCAGGCTCCAAAGTAAGTAAAATCCCCATAAGGTCACTTATTAAAAAGCACAGGTTAAAGGCTTTTTGTCTCTTTCTCCATTAAATTGTATGAAGGCTAAAAGTTCTGTTTGACTACAGGGGATATTTAAGGGATAGAATAGCCTATATTGTAAGCCTGATCACTTACAATATAAGTGAATATTAAAAGAGGGAATTGTCATTGAAGTCTTAGTGCTAAGCTAAGCTAAGCTAACTGGTCAGGTGGGGAAAATATGCCACTGACACAAATTCAGAAATACTGTCTTTTTTTTTTTTGGCTTGGTGTCAGCAGGACAGAATGAGAAGTGTGAAAAGAATTTAATAAAGGTAGTGGGGTAATCCTTCCCCACAGCCAAATGTGTCAATGAGTGGTCCTACTGGTCAGCCACCAAAGACACACACACACACACACACACACACACACGTCTGGACCTGCAGTGTGCCAGACCGGATGGTGCTCTAAGTGTGCCTGCCAACTGCTAACAGCTCTCCCAGAGAGGCTCTCACTCAGACCGAGTGCACACACACAGAGACACACACACACACACACAGAGACACACACACAGAGACACACACACAGAGACACACACACACACACACACACACACACACACACACACACACACACACACACACACACACACACACACACACACACACACACACACACACACACACACACACACACACACACACACTTTCACAAGCATTCACCATGCCAACACACTCACACACATCCTGGCAAACACTTTACAAAAGGTTCCACACAAAAAGAAACACAAGTGGGCTAAAAGGTACAACTGCACACACACCTCAAACTTCTGCCGTAGCTCCTCGTTGCCCTCCTCTCCCTCTGGAGCGACGGGAACATTGAAGTACTCGCCTTCTTCCTGGGAGAGCAGCTTAAACCTGAACAGAGGTAATATTACGAGTCAAATGAATACTCATTTAGTCTATACAATGTAAGCCTTTAAAAATGAGCTGAAGCTGCAAACAGTACAATATAATACAATCTTTAAGTACTTGTAAAACTTTGCGGATACAACGGCATCGATAGGCTCGATACCTGGCTAGAAAGCTAGCTAGCTATGCCTTTCTGAGTATGTTAGCATAAAACAACAATGTTAGTTAGGAAGTAGATTGACGCTAACTTCAGCTGTTATTTAAAGGTAGATAATTGGTGGCTTTTAACTTTAAATATGGCAAATCCGGCCGTCTGTTTTCTTACCACATATAAACCTGGAACCCGTCTGCATAACAAAAACGACATTTACACTTCCCATCCTGTGTGTGACAGGAAAATGGCCAGTGTGATATGTTTTTTTTCAAATCTCCACCGAAACTGTTCTGTCTGTATCATCAACGGTTGTTCCTCTTCATGGATGCTGGCTCAAAGCATACGAAGCTTTAGAGCCGCGTATTGACGAAGTGGTGGAGAACGTGTACACGTGCACGGGTTCCCTCTGCTTTCAGTGATTATCAGATTTTTAATGGCACCTCTCCGTCTCCACCGTTCCACCTCAAATGCTGGCATCTCATTAAAAACCCTTACACAGCACCGTCGGTAAAAAAGGAAGAAGATAGAGAGATACGGAGGCTGAGCTCAAAAGAGAGAGAGAGAGCAGTAGAGATAAAAAAGGGGGAGATAAAGAGACAAGGTAGAGATGCTATGGCACTAAGTATCACCAGAAGAAAAAAAAAAAAGGGTGTCTGACTAAAGTGTTTCTTCAACAATACAAACAAGGTCACCTTCACCCTCCCTCCTGCTCCTCCTTCTCAACTACATGTGTTTTTCCTCTGCCTCCAATCCCTCCTTTATTCACTCCCCCCCCCCCCATCATCTTACCATCCATCCACTCCTTGTTTCTGGAGCTCCGAGATGCCGAAGGACAGCGATCCCATGAAGTCGTTGCGGCTGGTCAGGTCCCAGTCCCACACCTCCACAGACAGACGGCGGTCCTTGTCGTACTCCTTCAAGTGGCTGGGAGAGACACAAAGACAGTCAACAGGTCGAAAGATCGCTAAGATGTCAGAAGGTCTTTCCCTGCAGTAAAGACTTGTGATCTCTGAATCAGTCTCTGGATCTGGATTTTGCTGACTTATAAGGGGTAGTTAACATGAAAGAGTGAAGCATTTTGTTAGCTGGAGAACATAAATACAACACTATTATAGGGCCACGGTTTAAGAGTTAATTCTTGATGCTGCGAGATATAGCACTAGAGCCGGTACGATATGTGAAGAGAACTTGTTTGTTTGAACTCTTCAAGCATCTATTTTTTCATTTGTTGGAGAGGTAAAAAAAAGAAAACAAGTCCTTTCAAACCGAACATCTGCAGCCAGATGCCTGAAAATGCAAATCTCAGTTTCCCTCCATGCAAACTGTGATGCAGCTTATTAAGAACGTAATTAGAGCCAACTGTCGGAAACGACCCCAAAAGCAAGTTTTCATGAGTGGAAGGAGCCAGATGACTTTTTTTTTTTTCCCTGAACGCTAGGGGTTACACTTGCTTGCAGAGCCGAGTATAATGTGATGAAAAACGCTGCACCGAGTAAGTGAGGGAGATGAAAGAGAAGAAACTGTTATAAACTTGGAAAGCGAGAGCAGAGGGAGAGAGAGGAAAGGCAGAGACAGACGGAGAGATACACAAACTGACAACTGACACAGTGACACAAAGCCTTACAATTTAAAGGTCTCGTTCCAGGTGGGGTTTAGGTTGCACTTTATGGTCTTGGTCTTCTGTTTACTCTCACTGCGGGGGTCTGGGATCAGTTTAAGCTTCACGTAGGGGTCTGACAGACCATTGGGGTCCATAGGAACCAGATTTCTGCCCTCTTTGACTGAGGAGGAAAGTGGGAAAGAAATGAGGTGAGAAAGAAAATAGATGCAAAAATAGAAAAAAAGAGATTTCAGGTTGTCAGTACATTTTGTGAGCAGAAGTTCAAAATAAGTTGTGCAGCCCTCAAGTTCATGCCTGAAATTATTCATATTCTGTGAAGCACTTAGATTTGTTTTTACCCAATTCATTCATGACAGTCAATGTCCATGTCCAAAACTGTGCATGTTTAACAAAAAAACAAAAAGCACAATGCCATGAATGTACAATAATAAACAAGTCCAGAATTGTGAATAGAGAATAGAAACAAAAAGGTAAAAAAAAATCCACCCAAAATAATTAAGATTTTGTTGAATTTAAAACTAAATAAAAAGTAAAGATGCATACTGGTTAATTAGCAGCAAATCCCTGCTTCATATGGTGAACAAACCATGATGGAGAAGCTGGTTTCATCTCTGCTCTCCGAAATCTCTGCTGTTTTCCTTAAAGCTATGAATATATATCGCTATATAAAGAAGTTAACACGAACGCTAGCTATCAGATGCCTGTTTTCTTTGTCTCTATTGGATCCTTTTGCTCAAAAGATACTGTGCATGAGCTAAATGTGCATTAGCTGTCCATGTTGTGCTTTGCCTCTGTGCATATAATCGAGCAGTTTAAAATACATTTAGCCTCTGTACAGTGTGTGCCATGATGACAACAACTTATCAGACCTACTTAGTTTTTTGTACCAGGCTGTAAGCATGTTTATTTATGCTGCCTGTGGTATGTATGTGAATTACTGGATGCAGCCTCTAGCGTAACCTCGACAAACTGCCAGATTTTGCACTTCCGCATCGGCTTCATTTTTCAAGACCGGAGGTTTCTGCCTGGTAATGACCAAGGAGTCAGACGAAGGTTGCCAGTTTAGACACTAATCCTTCTTTTGTGGCAACATGTTATTGGGCTGTAATTGCATTCCAGTGGTAGAAAATCCTGTGTGTGTGTGTTCGCGTGTGTGTGTGTGTGTGTGTTCGTGTGTGTGTGTGTGTGTGTGTGTGTGTGTGTGTGTGTGTGTGTGTGTTCATGAGAGTGTGAGCAATTATTGTAACTGGTCATCCAATTAGCAGAAGCAGGGCTGGTGCTACTGTGTCCTCTAGTACACTCACGAGGGAAACACTTGTGAACAAACATAAGACAGGAAGACACACGAGACCGTTTCCCAACCCCCAGAAAAGGAAAAAAAAAAAAAGGAGGGAGCAGTTTTTTTCCTTAATCCTGCCAAAATAAAGACAGCAACTTATGTTTACAATCTTCAATTGAAAAAGAGAAACCCTGCACTTTTCCTGAGCAGGAGTTTTCATTCATAGAAGTTCAAGCCTGTGCCTCTCGACTCCACGCAGCAGCTCAGGCTCCTTCCCGCTAGAGAGATGCCATTCTTTATTTATTAGCTTTTAGGAACACTAAAAATTTGATCTGACCCTGTCCACTGTACAAAGATCCGTCTGAAAACACGTCTTGTAGATTCTCGGTTTACTGGGTCAGTAAGTTAACAGCGTGGTTGCACTTGTGGTTTACTGTCCTTTGAGGGCATCAGTTTGCACTTTGGTTTTCAGGGTTCAGTGTTCACATTGTATTTTCTAATGAAGAGAAGAAACAATATCATGATGATGTATGTTCATTGGACCAGTTTTCTTTTCCTTTTTTTCAAAGTTTTCTACATTTTTTGGAGGTGCTGGTAAATGGAATACCAAGCGTGGTACTAGTATCATTTATCTCAGTTTACTAGCCAATATGTATAAAGAGAATCTTGAAAGTGCATCAAAATCGTTTCATCGGTGTTAAATGTGCACACTCACAAAGCTTACAAAGCCAGTAAAGCCTCATCATTTTCCCCAAAATGTGATGAGCTTTGAGGAATTATCTGCGTAACCAAAAACTAAATATTGGTTCTGGTTGGGCTTGCTTTCTCTGTTTGCCTTCCTAAATATAGTTTTTCATTTTCCATTTCTCCATTGGATCATTTTGTTGAGTTCTGACCAGAGGGTCTCATTAAGTCCTGATCAAGGTTTTAACTTTGGCTGCTTCTACACCTTTTTCTTTTTCAGTCTACTCGCTCTTATTGTGGGTTTATTCTGGCTGCTCCTTCAGTGTTTGAGTCCTGAATTTACTCAGCCGATTGGCATCAACTTTGCTTTTCACTGAATGTTTTATTGGACCTGTTCGAGCCCAACTGATGCAATATTAATCATTGTTCATGTGCATATTGTATTAAATATAGAGGCTAGTGGTGACATCATATTTTTCACAAGTCTTATAGGTGTTGCTAACGTTAATATCTATCATTGATTATTCTTGTGACCGTGTCTCCATGTCTCTCTCTCTTACCGTTGCATCAGACGTTTACCAATGAGTCTGGTCCTACCTGAAGTGTCGGCCTGTAAAAAGGATGTTTTTCTTCTCAGCTGTAGCCAAGGGATGGCTTGTTTGTGGATTAACGTGGCGTTTCTTTAAATCATATAACAAACAGTTAGGTTGCTGCTCTGTTGTAAAGATTAGGCGATAAATAAATACAAATGATTGATTTATATGTGGGACATTTTTGATTAGATTTCAAAAAAGATGAGGCAGATCTAAAATGTATTTCAGATCGTCATCAAATCACGAGCAAAATTTTGTTCTTTTATATTGTTGGATAATGGAAAATCAATATGCAATATAGTGCATTTAAATTCTGTTTGTATAAACTCTTGGATCAGGAGGAAAATAAGTAAATGAAGTATATGACAGATTTCTCCAGATTAGATAAGGCTGCAAGTGGAATAACTACACAGCCAACAAAGAGGGGCGGCTTTTGATTAGAGCAAAAATAACACTGATCAGTCAGGAGGAGAAAACAGAGGCATGTGTGCAATGATTAGAAGACACATGATAAAAAGTGTAAATGTCACATTTACATTAAGTCTTTTAAGCTGGTCCTTGTAATCAAATGCCACTGAGTGTACCAAACAGTCAGCCTTTTTTTCAGTTTTTTTCAACCTGCCTTGAGAGAAAAAAAAACCCCCTGCATACTGCATACTTTTACAATAAAAGCCAAAATGTTTTTACAATTAACAATTGAGATGCAAAGCTCCCAGAGCTGCAGGGAACATACTGCATCCTTTCAAACCATGAGTGAAAGGAGAGCTTCCCAGTGAGCTCGCAGCATGACAACACCTTTAAGAAGTCAGTGAAATGAGGTTTTCATGCTGCTAAAGCGCTATGCTACGCTAAGCTCCAGGAGGTTAACCACAGCACAGACCAGCATTAAACCCTCAGCGGAGAAGGTCAATAAATATTAGATGATGCCTGTTAAAGTGACCATCAAATGCTGTTTGAGGGGAGCTATAAAGAAGGTAGCATGCCAAATAGTCTCAGAGGACACTTACAGTAAAGACACCAGGGTGTGTGTGTGTGTGTGTGTGTGTGTGTGTGTGTGTGTGTGTGTGTGCGCGTGTTTGTGTGTGTAAGTAAGAATTTGTGTGCTTGTGCAGGTGTGTTTTCTGCATGTGACTGCACGTGTGAGGATCTCCCTTGCATATAGTGTGTGCTAATTGCAGAGAGAGAGAGAGAGAGAGAGAGAGAGAGAGAGAGAGAGAGAGAGAGAGAGAGAGAGAGAGAGAGAGAGAGAGAGAGAGAGAGAGAGAGAGAGAGATAAGGCATGTATTTAAGTCTCCAGGGTGGGCGGCTGGAGATAAGAGTGCAGAAACAGCAGAATACTGTATGTGCAGAGCAGCGTGGGCGTTGGCAGAGCACTTTTTCCACATGTGAGACATTTCATCTGAGTTCGGATCCTCATGATGTGTTTAACTAGCATGCATCTGTGCTGCAAAGAAAGTTTTTCGAGAGAATTTCATCTGTCGGATGTTGAAGCAGCATTGACGGTCATGCTAAGCACAATTTAACGTTCTGTTTGTCTGCATAGGGCAGGATGAGTGCACCTAATATTAATGTTTTGTAGCTTACAATTTATTTAAAAAACCAACGTTCAAGGCAAACAAACTGAACCCAACTCAATCCCAAAGTGATCTATATGTTTCTCAACTCAGTGAAGAACAGCCGTATGCAATTCTACTCCCGGCTGCACGGAGCTGTGTGATACGAGTCGCACAGTTTGTAGTGAAGCTTCCTCCCTGGAACGAGCCAGGGAAAAATTATTCATCTCATGTTCGTGCTAGGGGTTATCCTGACCCCTGAAATAACTGTAAATGTCACAACTTCATTTACAGATAAAGCATGTTCATGTAATCCAGAGCTGGAAGTGTGTTCCTTATCACCAGAAAGTTAGAGCATGACATCTCTTAGAAATGCTGCAGCAGATCCCCAACTGAATCTCATCTCATCAAACGGCAATACAGTCAAGCTGGCTGCATGTGTCGGTCCCATGCTCTGTGACTGCAGCGCGGTGGGGGAGCATGTGAACATGTGTATGTTTTTTATTAATTAGACTATGTCTTGTTAACTCATTTGCACAAGGTTAGCACCAGTGTGAATGGGCCTGTAAGGCTCATCCCAGGAGAAGTGCTTACAGCTGAGGATCTGAACGCTGTGCTGTTTGTTGAACTTCAGTGCGGTAGGCCTGATCACTCCCCTCTATGTCTCTGTCATACACATTCATTTTCCTCCGCTGTTTCTGAACGCCCTCAAACCTTAAAGTCCAAACTCCACCTGGGCCTCAACCCTGAACTGTTCAAAGAAGTTTGCCATCATAACTTAAACACATTATGTTTGTTTAACCCAACAAGTAGAGGGGTACTTTGAATCAGCTACGACTCGAGTCGAGGTATTTGAATCTGTACTGAGAAGAAGAAAAGATTCAGGACTATCATCTTAAAGGAAGGGTTAGGGTCAGAGGCTGACTCTCTGTTTCCAAGGGCCCTTTATCTGCCTCTGAATCTGTGTTCTAAATTCCCAATGACGTAAAAGTGAGGTGACTTAATATTGATCAATAATAAGTAATTTTACAGCCATGTCAACCTGTCCACAGCACACATACACATTTCTTAGAGTAGCAGACATTTCTAGCAGCCTGCTATGTTAAACTGTGGAATAATTCCATGTGGTTCTACAGTTCAATCTCTGGTGTTTTTTTTCTTTTTTCATGCACATCACTGCAATGTAGAGGAAGCTGCTGGTGGCTCTACACTGACCCCTGTGGGCGGAAATAAGCACTGCACCCACTACAACTCCTCAAATGAAGCCACAGGGGAAAGGATCAGTCATGTCAAATTGAAGGTTTTTTTCTGCATAAAATTTCAATGTGCATGAATTGAAAATAAAATATTTGCTTTTTTGAGTCTGGTTAAAACACGAACACAATCCATCGTTTTTTCCTTCTGATGTTGAAACACTTTCATTTTATTCGATTAACAAGCACTTGTGAGGTTGGAACTTTCCTGCTGTCTTGGCAGTTTCTGTGTGATCAGTCTGCTCCCTTATCATTTCTTCAAGTACATCCCAGTTAATTACCAGGCCACAGGCGTGGGAACCAGGATGAGCGAGCAAAGGAGTGAGAATGAGAATGAGAGGGGTGAAGCACACAAGCACGCAAAGGAAAAAACTAAAACAATAATGAATTGTAACTCCAACTTTCAAACCATGTGAGGTGCTGGTTTAACTCAGACGCCCTATTTACGGAAGAAACAGTCCTCGCCACATCCTGTCGCAGGTTGAACTTCTGATTCTGACACTGATTGGTGTCCTGCCTCACGTTTCCTGTCTAGCGTCACTCTTCCTGTTTAAATAAAAGCCACATGCCCCAACAAAAATCGTAAAAAAAAAAAAAAAAAGTTCAAAAATGCGTAAGGCCTTTAAGTCTTCAAATGTTTTCTGTGTCAAATGCCTGGTTGATGTATAAATGTTATCACACATGGGATCTGACCTGAGCTGTGGGTGTTTTGAGTTTCTGTTACCTATTTAAGTTAATTTAGCATCAGAGCATTTATTATTGTTTTTTCCATCCAGGAAAGGGTTAATTTTAGCATAAAGTGAATCATACAATAAGACAATCTGATGTTTTCACATGAGGCATAGTGTTAGTGAACCATTTTAACACAAAGCAAAGTAATGTAAACCTGTGCTGACATCTGCTGGTGAGACGATGTATTGCACCTTCTCTGCTCTCTATGAAGCGTTAAATCAAACATGAGGCAGGTCAGGAAACTCGCTTGAGACTTCTGGATTTGTAGATTCTTATCTATAAAGCTAAATCCCCTGATGTCTCTTTTTTCACATAACCTAACTTAATTTGATAAAATGTAACGGCCTCTAAAACGCTGAGGGTAAAACGCTGTGAAAAGCGTCAGAAGTATTTGATGCTAAAATTCAAGAAAACGGTTTAATTTATTATAGCAGTAGTTACAGAGAAGACCTCATAAAGATTGCTGGACAAACCTGACAAAGAACCTAAAACAAGTACTTATAAGCTATGATGTGTTTTTCTAAGATAACATTTCTGTTTGTTTGTTTTTTTTTTAAATCAGACTGTTGGGTGAACATATATCAGTAACTTTAAAATCACATCCATATGATTCAAGGATACCTTAAAAAAAAAAGCCCTGTATTTAAAACATGTAGTGTATTGATAAAGAGCAGAGGTACTGTTCATCAATAGGTAACTCAGGCAACTGCTTGGGGCCCCAGGCCAGTAGTGGGTGACATACCCTAAATCACAGCAGCAAATTTTGCAATGACAGTAGAAAACCTCCCTAAGGGGCCCCGCTCTAAAAGCGCTCTCTCTCTCTCTCTCTCTCTCTCTCTCCCTGCTACTTGTCCCTTGCATTATTGCTGTGAAAACCAAAGATAACATCCTTATGCGAGTGGAAAAAGAAAGAGTTGGTGGGGCCCCCCCAAAATAATTTTTTTGCCCAGGGCCCCCGGCTTACTCTGGAATCACCACTGGTAAAGAGGACAAACCGTGTGCTGTGATTCTGCTTTGTTCCAAACCTGCCCAGCAGTAAAACAGTAAACAAGGCCACTCATCCAGAGATATGTGGTGTCAGTGACAGAGACACTAACGGCTGTTTGTTTTACTCACTGATGCCTCCTCTCAGTCATCTCCCTAACAGCAACAACACATGTTTCAGTGGGTGACTGTGCGTGACACACTATGTAAATGTGTAACTGGATCAGACTCTTCCTTTTTGTTTTTTGCAAGCTGGACGCAGCTCATTGAGTCTTAAGAAAACCACAGAGATGATCACATCTGCTTTATATTTACTTCATTTCTAACATCAGGTGTTTGACATAAGGGCCAGTAGTACTCATCAAGTTTATGTGCAACTTAATTTAAGGGATAGTTCAGGATATTTGGAGAAGAATTAAGACCTGATTATCTCACACAAGATTAAAAAAAGACTATTAGCACTTAAAAACACGTGCCGTCTAGGCTCTTGTAGGTGCTCTTCTTTCATTGTTTCTACTATCTTTAGTTACCGTTTCCATCACGCTAACATGACTCTTACACTCACCACCACTGTTTCCTCAGTGTCATTCTTGTTGTGTCTGCCTCATTTCTGCTCGTCCACACAAATAAGTGAACATGTAAATGCAGCTCGTTCTGAACGCATAGGAAAATGCAAGCGAGGGAGCCTTTAGACATGAGGTCACAGGTTTGCATGAATGGAGATGGTGAATCACAGCAGCAGCTCTACTGTACACGCCTACTAACACACACATTAGCCACTTAAAAAGTCCTTTACATGGAAAGAAACACATTTAGTGTGACTGTACACTAATATATATACATACATACATACATACACACATATATATATGTTCCCCTCAGATGACCCCAAAGCAGCACATCAACAATTTAGTTATTTAATCCCCTGGGATTTAAATAATTATATTTCTTTACACAACACACAATATATGTTTAATACTCTGACAAAAAAAAACCTATGAAGCTGTGAATCTTGTAAAAATTCTGGATATGGACGTTGAATCTGATGTGATAGTTTTATCCTCCACCTCTGCAGCTTCACCAGTAGAGGGAGACACATCACTGGTTTCCTGATGATGGAGATGAATCACTGAGGACTGTGTAAGTGTGTTTACCTTGTCCAGTATTGTGAGAGTGTGAGTGCGCTGTACTTACTGGTAACAGTCAGTACGTTGGTCTTGACCTCAGCAGTGATTTGGAGGCGGCCTCTCCTCTCAGTGTGGTCTGTCCCACACAGGCTCGGCACATTGGCCACGCAGCGCTTATGGATATTCATCATACAGTCTGGAAAACCGGACACAGACACACACAGACACACACACATTTATAATGGTATTTAAGAGTTTATGTCCTCAAATAGTTTGTCTTAACATGAGTGCCAGCAAACATGGAGCACTTTTTCTGGTATCCTCTGTAAGTGGATACTGGCACCTTTACAGATGTCATGTCCTTATGGACAGATAATTATCTTTCTCTTATTCCTTAGTAATGAAGGATTCCCTTTGTGGAGTCCCTCAAGGATCAATACTGGGGCCTATACTACTGTAATGTTCTGATTTGCTCATCATGTCTGAGTCATGTGATTGAGTCCCTCATGGATTAGTGCTGGCTTTATTTGACCTCTTTATGCTCATTGTAAAAAAAACACTTTGAATCCTACTTTTATGCAAATGATGCACAGCTCTATCATTTAGTAGAGCCTGAAGCTATTTGAACCTTACAAGTTGTACCTGCCATACTCATTAAAGCTTTAATGTTATTTATAAAGCAGTATGTGACTCTGTGTGCTTTCATGCTGACTCACCGTGTTGTGATGAACAAATAACTTCTTTTCTCTGCATGTGCTCGTGCTCGGTCAAATGACATAAAGATAACATTAGATTTGACTTCTACGCTCATAATAAACCCATCATCATTACAAATGTATACATCTTACTGTTCTAACTTTCTCAGGCTTAGATTCATTAACCCCTCGGGTCGGGCTGGTTTGGATTTACTTCACTTGTACTGTACTTGTTGTTGATTTGTAGTAAAATGTTCATGTATAGTTAAGTATCAGTACAAAATGTTTAAAAGCCATATTTCCTGTTAATGTGTCCAAAACTAAAATGTTCTGTTCCTCATCATCTGGATGATAGAATGATGTTTGTAAGAGTTTCACAGTTTCATTCATTGGAAGTTCCAGGGTGATTGTGTGTGTTGTAAAGTACTCACGGTCACATCTCATGCCCTGGTGTAAGAGGCCATAGAGCAGAGAGCCACAGTGGTCGCAGAAGGTCGGGCTGGAGTAGGTGTGGATCTTAAACTTGTGCTTTGCCCTCGGGTCCTAGAGGGAAAGAAAGAACAAATCATATTTTCTCTACACTTCTGAGGAATCAGGTTAAATGAAACACTTTTTCCCAAGCGTCTGTAGAATTTATCACTAAACCTAAATAAAGTCCATGTTAGTTATTTGCCATAAGTGTACTGTTTTTATTTATTTATTTTGTATTATTTAGATCCCCATTATCTTTTGCAGTAGCCTAGTCCATTGATCCTTGACTTAAGTCCAGGACACTCTTGAAAAAGAGATGTTGAATTTTAATGCTGTTTTTTTTTCTCTTCCTGGTTAAATAAAGGTAAAAAAAAAAAAAAAAAAAAGTCACGAGTGAAGGCCACTTCTCTCCTGCTTACAGTAAATATATTCCCTGTTCATTTTGAGCAGAAAAAAAAACACTGAACGTGTCTTTTTAGCACTAATTATATGTCATTTGGATTGAAAAAGGGAACAACAGTTTTCAGTTCCTCTTTGTCGAACACCTGTCAGAAAGTGATAGCAAGGGCAGGACCAAAGGCTATTTCAGTCTCAAGTGTTAGTCTGTGTGTCAACCATTGAAACCCCCTGCTGGTGTGCAGGTGTGTGTGTGTGTGCCTACTGAGGCACAGTCGCAGGTGTCTCACACACACACACACCTGTACACCAGCACGGTGGTTTCGATGGTTGACACACAAACACAGATTAACTCCGCACATGTAACTGATGGCCACTGAGGGAGCGCTGCCATGTGAACCCACGGACGCTCTATCATCCAATCCAGGCCGAGCTGGAGCGTGCCGTACTTCACTGTGGGAGTCCATACACTTCTGCCAAGGGGATCCCACAAAGTTACCAAACATGTAGCTGCAGTATTGAATATGAATTATTAACGACGTCCATGTTTTTTTCCCCTAATGAGCTAGAAAATACAAGCTGGTGGATTTCCGTATCTCTGCTTCGTACCTGTCCTGGAAAATAAAGCATAATTTAGGCTGCTGCTGCTTGAATTACCTAGCTTCCCCAAGGTGTCTTCAGAAGAGTGTGTGTGTGTGTGTGTGTGTGTGCGCGCGCGTGTGTGTGTCTGTCATGTGCGTTAAGTGTGTGGGTTTCTGTGTTTGCATTCGTTCGGTGCATCTGCGTGTTTGTTTCTCTGCTGATTCTCGTCTTTTTTTTTCATCCAAGGACGAGGCGCACTTCTGCTCGTTTTTCTGTTCCTCTGGAAAAAAACAAGAAAAAAAAAACAAGGGAACATTGTGCTGCTGAATCTACAGTGACGAGCAACAGACAGTGAGGGATACAAGGCTGAGGACAGCTCGCCAGCTTTCTTTTCTCGTTCTTTTTTTCTTTCTTATTTTTTTACAAAAAGTAATGGTTTCATGGCACCTTGAAAATTCAAGGATTGGTTGGAAAACTCAAAAGTAGAAAAAGAGAGGAAAGATAACGGCAAAAATTCCGGCCTCATCTTTCTTTCATAAACAAAACCCTGTGAGCTCATAAATTCAGGCCGGTAAGACTTTCATCTTCTGAAGAACACAAACTTCTGTTGTCATTATGTTCAATAGTCAGACTTGTATCAGTCTGGATGAAGCTCTCTGACTGAGCGATGGACCTACATTAGAATAGAAATGAACTTCATCTGTCCCCAGTGTGGACAAATAGTGTTTGGCTTCACAATAACAACTAAATCAGGACGACAAACAAGACAACGTTCAAGCTCAGCGAGAAGCCAGAAGAGCGCCTGGAGTCCTCGACAACATCACCGTCAACATGGCTTGTGTGTGTCTTAATAAAAAATGAGCATCAAGTCAATAAAACACAGAGCAGAAGAGACCGAGGACAAACAACCCAAATACTCTCTAAACGGTTGGGATGTTTCTAAGGTGCTACACAAACTCACTTTTTTTTTTTAACTTAAAATATGTTCACACAGTTTGTGTACACTTGACATTTTTCCTTTCTCTGCCTACATGTTTCCAACCTGTTTAACAGTTTATCTGTTTCACTTTGTTCTCCTCACTGAGACCCCACTAAAATCACACAGATGGTGCAGTGTGCTGCTCCTGGACAAACGCGTGTGTTGCATGGCGTATGTTGTTTACTTGGTGTCCGCTCATAACGTCAGCAAACAATGCCAGAACGGTGACTACCCATTAGTCACACACACACACACACACACACACACACACACACACACACACACACACACACACACACACACACACACACACACACACACACACACACACACACACACACACACACACACACACACACACACACACACACACACACACACACACACACACACACACACACACACTCTGTTTTGACTGTTCTTTTGTTACTGTGCTATCTCTTGCTCTCGGCTTTCTTCTTCTTTGTTTTGGTTTTAAATATTATGTCCATTATTTCCCCTGACAACATCAGTCCAACCCCCCAACCCTGCTTACATACACACACACACACACACACACACACATGCAGACACACACGTATCCTGTCATTTCAGTCATGATGTTGTTTGACAGGAACAGTGGCAGGTTGACAGTAGACAACACAGAGAGTTCCGGCTCTCTGACATAAAAAAAAAAAAAAAAAAAGTATAAAATCTTTTTGTGTTCGTTTCGCTCTCTCTTCTGGAGTTAAAACTTTGGACTTTTTTAAAAAAAGTCGAACTTTCTTAAAACATGACGAAAATGGACTATTTTACAGTAAGAACACTGTATACATTCTGATGACTTTTTCCTTTTTTATTTAATTGCCCTTTGTTAAAAAAAAAAAAAAAAAGGGCACCGTGTCCAACCACAGGAAGCTTCCAGTGTTTTCACTTTTACACAGGGCAACAGCTCAGTATACTGTAGTTCAGTTCCCAGTATCAGAGGTAGGAATGTAAAGATTGATCGTGAGGCAGTTAAAAATCAATTCAAAGGTGTCGTGGTTCAAATCGGTTGTCTAAAAAAAAAAAAGAATCGCAGTGACATCGTGAAGCGTCAGCAGCTGAAACGCCGAGGTGGGTGGGTTGTGATAAGCGGGCGTAATCATGGGAGTCGAAGCGTTTCGGTTTCCCAAGACAAAAAAATGAAAGTCAAAAACTGTTTGCAAATATTACAACAAGACAGAGAAGTTCACTAAAAGCACAACCAACACGATGCAGCGTGTAATCAACAGCACGATGAGAAGCTCCAATCACATCGTGAATCGAATCGCACCGTATCGTGAATCGTTACATCCTTAATCAGAGGCGCTGCTTGTCAACAGGCAAGGCAGGCTACTGATTGGCTGGATGGGGTTCTTTAAGTTAGCATTTAAAGCACATGTAAAAACTCTTGCTATCCTGTTTGCACACACACTCGCTGAGTTCTATAGCTTATCAGACTGTGTGCATGAATGTAGGTTTCATTAGAGGATCTCATCCCTCGACCTCTCCCACAGGGAACCCATTCTATTAACCCAGATCTATAATTGACTTCTTCTTTTAAACATACATGGCTGAGAGAGGGAGGGAGACGAGCGGAGATGGGAGAGTTGCGCTGACTGTTGCAGACAGTCGATTGAATCTGTTATTTATTCCTCTACATCTATCTGACATTCTTCAAAAAAAAAAAACATCTCCAGTTTTTTTTTTTTATAGACTCGTCATGTTGGTGACTCACAGAGATCTCGCTCAACATGATTAACATCGAAGACGCGGAGAGAAATGCTCCTGATTGGCCGATTGCCTGAAGAATCATTTTATTCTGGTTTTGAAGATCATGACACTCAAATACGCCTGGAACAAATTACAATTTCAGTCACTGAATAATTTATCCGTGATGGTCTCTAGGGATCAGTGATTTGGCTTTTAGAAGGTAAGAAATCAATCAAATATATCCGACCATGGCCATGAAAGAAATTCAACTTTCGACAGTAAAGCCAAATAAGTGAAAATGTGTCGAATCTGAAACCTGAGAGATTTTTCTTTTCATAGTTACACCAAGCAGTTCACATCATGAGGGTAATTAGTTTTTTCATAGAGATCGCAGAAAAATAGCAGGACTTTGACAGTATTTAAAGGTGAGGTTTGGTCAAAAGAAAAATACATTTTGGAGGAAATCTAAAAAATAAATAAATAAAATTAAACCAAAAAGAAATGACAGCTGGGAGTTTTTCTGTCATTTCCGTGTTTGGAAGCAAAATGAATCCATCTGTCATGCATCCATTCATGAGTCCATCCATCCTGGGATTCGGAAATTTGCCAAACTTGACCACTGGCCTTGGTTCAACGTCTTCAACCTGCAGGTATGGATTCAACACTGTTCTGCTTATTAATGCATGCGCCAAGCTTCCCATACAGTACCATAGAAGCAGAGTGCTGGTGTACTGCATGCCCTACAGACACAGACTACAGTTACCTGTTAAACAAAGAAACCATCAAAGGCCTTGTTAACATTAACAAGACATTACTACTCTGAAAGCAGTAACTGTGGTGCCTTCAGGAGGACCTGACCCCCGGATGATCTGGCCTCTACAAAATCTCTCTCACCAAGGTGGAGAAAGCGGAGAGAAGAGGCAACTCCCACGTTCCCTCAGCAACATCAGCTTGCATGGAGATTCTGTTGTAGAACTGTCCGTCTTCTGCTTCACTGAGGAGGCTGGAGATGACCCTCAGTCAGTCTCTGGGAGTCAGAATGGAAGCAGCAGCAGCAGCAGCAGCAGCCAGATTGCTAACTGAGAAGAGGTGGACTCCATCACCGCTCCGTGCCTGGGAGGAAAAACCTGCTCTCAGGGTCAATCTCAACCGAGAAAGGGCCAGGTTTGGCCTTGACTTAAGTTGACCTATAATGGCTTGAGATGATGCGATCTGCCCTGAGACTCTACTTCTCGGAAAACAAGATCAGAAGTTCAACTTTACAACCAGTCTGAGGCCAGACAGGATGCTGTGGTCAGTCTGCAGTAGCTTATTTACTCTGTTAGTGTCCTGGAGACAGATTCACAAACACTTTCTTTAAATAAAACTTTACTAAGTTCTTCAGTGTACTGCTTCCTTTTTTTCTTCTTCTAAAGATCAGTGTCATTTCTTAAGAACTTCCTTATTTTCTTACGAACAAACTTCCTCATTTTCTTACTTGAAATGTGAGCTTCTCAGACGCTGTCGGTTCCCATATATACCTCTATAATAAGCCTATGCTTATGCCTGTATATATTGTGTGTGAGACCATTGACCAAAGACAGATGAAGTGCGATCTTAAAGTTATGAAGTCATTTCAGAACTTTGCTTTCAAGAATAAAAAAAACTTCAGGAAGTCAAAAACATAAATCAGCACCTCATGTCATAAAAATCAAATCTTCTTCACTTTGGTCTGAACACTGAAGTTAAGAAGAAATCAGCATCTTTTTTTCTGAAGAAGGTTTCATGAATCCGGCCGATGGTTTCAGGTACCTCAGTCACATTCCCAGATCAGCTTTGACAGTCGACAGAGAAACACAAAGAGAAGAACACGAGACCTCCGGGGTTTAACGACAGCTACACCAGCAGCTCAGGGGGTCCAAGATTGACTCTACAGGTGCCGGGGTCAGCATCCCTAAACATCGGCCCTGGCTCTGCATTGGCCTCATGGAGAACACAACAAAACATGTATGAGACCTTATATGACGAAATTCAACAGCAAACACACTGATGATGTGTGCACATCAGTTAGAGCGCGATAGCACTCAAACTTTTAGTAGTGAAAAGCAAACTGTGGTCAGAGACCGCACAGAGTGTTAGTGATCACAAGGCTTTGTTTCACCAATCCCACGACCTCCACTCACACTGTTTGATGAATCCTCCACTGACATTACTTCCGACATTTGGCACTTCCGTTTCCGTTTTAAAATATTCCATAAAACAAAAAACTTGCCTCTGTGGTTCTTAGGTATTCTTCTCTTCCATATAAAAGGAGGATTTCCATAATCATGTGAAAAACAGAAGAACCAACAGAAGGAGAAAAGCGAGGATTTTATTTTCCCTTTGCCCACATGGCAAACCTGAATTTTAAACAGTGTGACTCATCCGAACCATTCATTGTTGTAATTAACTATTTGACAGATGAAGCTGTTGAGGACACATAAATATGCAGCCTGATCGTGCTGAAAGAAGGACCGGGAACATACAGTGACTGCTCCCGTGTGTTAACAACGTAACGCTGTCAGGGTTCAAAAAGACACTGCTGCGCCGGTGTGTGTGGGTGAACACATGGTGTCAAGCTGTACAGAATGCGACTCTGTTATTACTGAAGGGTAAAGTCCAATCGACGCTGTTTGACTTGTCTGTGATTCTGATCTGGTCATTGATCTGTTCCTCAGCCCAACATGTTGACATTAAAAATCCCATTATACCAAAAGAATTAACAGAACCAATGGAGAACCGTGATGTAGAATTCTGTGCTGTGGATCAACTAAGAGCGGGTCACCCGTCTTACTGCCAGGGCTGGGCTGTATATCCAGTTTTTAAGATATATTGATATATTATCAAACAAGATACAGGGTAAGGCAATATCGTTAATATTTAAGTTTAAGTTTCATTAAAATAATGTTAGAATGTTATTCTGTAGGAGCGGCCACTTCACCTATTTCTCATCTCCCTGTCACTCCCTCGTCACCCTGCTCCTCCAATCGCTCTCTCTCTCTCTCTCTCTCTCTGACCGGATCTCAAAAAACGAAAGGATAACAAAACTTGGGTTGTTTTTTGTTTTTTTTGTGATGCAAAAAAATAAATGAATTTCACAAACAGGTAGTTGATTTTGATGTACATGTTGTTCAACTTGTGCAGCTGAGTGTTAATATAAGCGCCATTCAGCGACCAAATCTGGAGATCTGAGTTGTGGTCGCCCAGCCCGACCTGCTGCTGCTATATTTAAATGTGCAGCTTGCTTGGAGCAGCGATTCCTGTCGTTCCCACTGTGCAGGCGCAAAGGTCTTCAGACCATGAACTCATTAAGGAAATAACAAGGTGGGGATGGTGAGGCCCCGTAATTAACAGCAGCCCCCCCCCCCCCCCCCCCCCCGAGTGTAGTGGCATTTAAATAGAACAGAAAAGGAGGAGACAGAGGGAAAGAAAGGGACGATGTGAGGTGACGAGTGGAGCG
This sequence comes from Symphodus melops, assembly GCF_947650265.1. Lineage (NCBI taxonomy): Eukaryota > Metazoa > Chordata > Actinopteri > Labriformes > Labridae > Symphodus > Symphodus melops. Next base: position 4,174,591 of record NC_136707.1, read on the forward strand.
GGATGTCGGCCGGTTTCGCCGCATTTAAAGGAATGACTTCGAGGGGAGATCACAGAGTTGTTAACGTGACACATCCACCCTTCGTGGGAACTCGCTACCTGCAGTGACGCGCTTGCACCACACGGCGCATCGTTCCCCGTCTTCACTGTCACAACGCTGTGACGTTGAGATTTAAAAAGGGGGGGGGGGGGGGGGGGGGGGGGAGAGAAAAAAAAGCTCCACTGCGCATTCGCATGAATCTCATCGGTGGCTCACGACAAAAGCAGCGGATGAATCAACGTGAAACGGCTGCCGATGAGTTCATACGAGCACGACATCATTTGCGATCTGGAAGCAGAGAAAGAGAGAAGCGTGCTCCATCTGTTTCCGAGGGCAACTGATCAACACAGAATGAATTCATCTCAGGACTAGAAGCTGTAGATGCTTTTTTTAGGGTAGGCTGGAGTTACTGTGGGCCATGACGAGATAAGAGAAACAGCGAGAGGAAGTCAAAGAGCTGAAGACCAGTGTTTCCTCTGGAGGCGGCTCGCTAAGTGCACTCGTCAGACTGACAAAGGGCTCTCCACAGGGAGCGAAGACATGGACGAGGAACTCTGAGACCCCCAGAGGTTTGAGAGAGGAGGAGGAGGAGGACCAGGAGGAGGAGGAGGGGGAGGAGGAGGAGGAGGTCGGCCTCCTGAGAGGGCTCTCAAGAGAAGAACAGAGACTAATGGTGTCGGCTTAATAACACGGCTCAGAGAACGGGCTCACGTTCAAAGAACAGAAATCAGAGACAGACACTCATTAATATAGAGTGCATGAGAGCCAGAGTATCACTTCAAGGTGTTTCTTGTTAAAGCAGGTGAGAGGACGTGACTCTTGATATGGAGCGACGATGTGCTTGTGTTTCGACGTCGCCACATGTTGCTCATGATGGATCAACGTCGGCTCTTCAGAGCAGTGAGTAAGGTCTTTAAAGTGTATCGAGATGACATTTGGTATGAATCAGCAGTCTACACATAAAGGCTCAATTGATTGATTCCTGTGTTCGGACGCTACTTGTTTTTTTTTTTTGTTTTGTTTTTTTTAATCTGATAAACTTTATTATTCTGGTTCACACTCTCTTATTGTAGAGACACAAACAGGTCTGAATCACACACATGCACAAACACACATCTGGGGACATGCATTCACAGAGAGATAATGGAGAGAGACAGTAGGCGCTTCCCTCAGCTTTGCTCAAGAGCACCTCGGCAGTGCTGAGCAACTGCCGCCCCCAAAAAACCTGAAAACTGATCTTCACAGGTGACGAGGGCTTAAAGAGAGGAAAGGTCTGAATCTTTCATTCCTTCAACTTTTTATCATCATCATCATCATCATCATCATCATCATCATCCAGCACGACCACTTCGAAGGTGTGGATTCATGTGTACTCACGTCTGATGCAGGTCCTTTATCAGCGCCCGGACAGGAGAAAGTGACAAACTCATGGCAGCGTTTGTGGACCACAAAACAACACACTGTGGAGGAAGAGAGAGAAAGAAGTTATTCAACCACATTTACCACGGTAAAATCTTTTAACACACAACCGTCTGAAAAATAAACTCAGATAATCCCCTGAGTCCGGTTCTCCTCGAGTTGGGGAAGCGAACCAGCAAACACAAGCTGAGCGTACGCAGTCTCACATCACAGGTTGGTTCTTACTTTGGAGATTTACCAATTTTAAGTGACGTTGATTTTTATATAAAAGGAAGCAGCTTATCAAGATGTTGGTTTTTTTCCGTCCAGCTGAATAAAAGCAGTTTTTTTTTTCTCTCTCTCTCTCTCTGTGCTTGTTGGAAGCGGCTCTCACTTAACCTCTGAAAAGCTCTCGTGTTGTTAAATGTACAGAGGGATGCTGCTTGTGTCTTAAACACCCACACTCTATTGTTGTCCCTCCTGACTCACTGTCAGCCGCTTTGCATAAAAGCATCTTCCAAATATCGAGATTCAAACATAAAGAAAAGAAAGTCACCTCATATTTATGTTGCCGTGAATACAGGCTGACTTCTTATTAAGAGAGCGGCCTCGTTTGGAGAGTTTGACCCTCAAATCATCTGCCTTGATTACAGATTGAGCGGCGACTCTTCCCAAGCGTGGCCCAGGTTAGATGGAAGTTACGAAAGCACACGTGGAGGAGACAAGAGAAGCTCCTCGGAGAGATGAAAGGCAGAACTTAGGTAACGATCAGCGGGGCAGAAACGCGGAAACGCTTCGATGCACAGCCAGTCTTCTCCACCCTGATCAGCGTCAGCTCCACTGACAGGCACGACGAACAGGACGGCTAAAAATATCTCACACACACACACACAGTCGACATGATTGTATATTTACACTGTGTGTATGTCTGAGTGAAAAAAAATACAGATTGTGGTGTCAGCAGCAGCAACAACAGGTCAGAGAGCGACCACTGAAACCCTGAACACACGTTTGAATCATCTCGCTCTTAAAGTGGATGAAGGATTCTTTTTTCAATGAAGGAATAAATAAGACAACTGACAGAAAACTGTTATTTTTACAATCATCAAATGATGAAGAAGTTCTTTAAGCGTCACAGTTTCTGGTTTCAGAAGGTTCGATGCTGATTTTTCTCATGCTAGACGAAACATCTGCAGATTTTTTACTCCTGCAAAGACGGTCGATGACGAGTCTTTATTTACGACCGAGACAAAATGCAGTTCAGTCACTCCTCGCTCAGTGCTAATGCTAGCCCTTTAGCTCTGTAGGAAGCCAAACGAAGCAGCAAGAAATGCAGCCAGTCTCACAGACGACTGGAGGAGATCCTGAGGTATGCACTCATTCAAAAATAGACTTTGAATCCACAGATTCAGAATCGGCTGTCTCTCTCCAGCTGAACCAAACGTGTCGACTCTGAATTCTTCCACTGCGTCTCTGTTCCTTAAAAATGGACCTCTGGTCTTTGTCATCACCCTGATGGTTGAGGCACTCTCACTTCATACACGTTAAAGAGTCTGTAAACATCAGACACAGGTTTCATCTTTAGATGTGATAAAACACGAACGGACGGAAATGTTCACAAAGATACTCCGGTTAGACGACACAAATCCAAAGTCTGAAGCAGTCACTCTTTACCAGGTCGGATTTACATCATGAGAACTTTATGTTCCAAATACACGGGGAACAATCTCGACTGCCTCCACTCCTCAAAACGTTAGCGTATCCAACTGAACTGATTATTGAAAAAGGCAAAATCATGGTTTTAACTGCCGAGGACATTTACATATACAAGGAATTTGTCTTGGTGCCAAAAATTACCAATATATAAAAATGTCAAATATTAAAAAAAAAAACAAAAAAAACTGCACAATGAGAGAAAATACATTTTTACAAGTTTGAAAATACAGTTTTTTACTCAGTACTGTTGGTATCGTGATCCGATCATGAGTCTCTACTGTCTCATTTACACATGTGGAGAACAGCTATCCTCTCGTACGCCACCTTTTTTTTGTGTAATTGTGGAACTCGCAGCGATCACAGAGGTTATAATTAATAAAAAGACACATGCACACGCTCAAATCATGTGCACCTCAATGGTACTTCACTCCCACGCAATATCCTCTCTTTGGTCACACCACCTACGCACTGCAATGATATCTCACACACATGAACACACACACACACACACACACACACACACACGAACACACACGAACACACAAACCGCCCACACATTCCAGTGATATTGCAGATTGAGCGCACAGCGTGAGGGTGCAGGGATGAAGGTAGAGATAGAAACGGTGAGAGCTGTGTGCACATATTGCTTCAAGGCAGAATTGGAACCGCTAAATCGCTAACTAACACACACACACACACACATATTGATTAGAGAAATAGAGCTGTGCGCTAACCAGGACTGAAGGCGACCTTTTGGCCCAAACAAAGTAAAACACCTGAGTAACATGCAGTACAGCATGTCAAAGAGAGAGCTGGATTATTAAATGTCACAAAGTCAAGACCAGTTTACACGAGGCTGTAAAGGCCCGAGGGCAGAGGTCAAAGGTCAATGGGCTTGAGCTGTTCCTGCACTTTTCTAGTCTTCTGACCACTCAAAGCTTTTTTACACCCACCCATTCACTTAATGCTGGCAAGTGGTTGCTAAGTGACCATCAGAGGTCACTAATAAAGCGCCGCTGATGAGGCTGCACATGGGACATGTTGTTGGCACACGGGCAGGGTGCCAGCAACACGGGAGTCAGACTGAGAGAAAAGTGCACATCGGGCAACGTCAGGGCAGAGGAGGAGGAGGAGGAGGAGGAGGAGGAGGTTTGTGAGAGATTCAGGCAGCGAGCGGGCTTTCTTAATGCACCGTTTGACCTCTGACCCTTCATCCAAAAACACTCATCTCATTTTGATTTTTTTTGTAAAGTTGCTGGATGGCTCGCTGAACCTTAGAGGGGGCTTTTATCAACACGGGGGAACCTATAGGAGAAAGAGAGGGAGAGGCTGGGGGTTGAACCCTCAACCTTCCAGTTGAGAGAGAGAGAGAGAGAGACGACTCTACTGACTGAGCAGCCAGGTCAGAAGCAGTCCTCCTCTTTCTTTTTTACAGCTTTATTCTTCACTGAGCTGCACATTTCTCGACTCGTGTTTCTCACTCTGAAGCGACAGGTTGCCATGTCAACTCTTCTCGGCTCCACCTGGAAATACCTTTAGTAGTCTTTGATAGGAGCACTGAATCGCAGCTATTGCAGCTAAAGTTCAGCAGCGGGACCACACCTCAAACACTCCTCTTCCTGTTCTATGTGCACGAATACCTACGTTCCTGTTGTTCTCGTTTTCTGGGCCCCTCCCTCTCTTTCTCCTATAGGTTCCCCCGTGTTGGTAAAAGCCCCCTCTAGGGTTCAGCGAGCCATCCAGCAAGTTTAAAAAAAAAAAAAATCAAAATGAGATGAGTGTTTTTGGATGAAGGGTCAGAGATCAAACGGTGCATTAAGAAAGCCCGCTCGCTGCCTGAATCTCTCACAAACCTCCTCCTCCTCCTCCTCCTCCTCCTCCTCCTCCTCCTCCTCCTCCTCCTCTGCCCTGTCGGTGCCCGATGTGCACTTTTCTCTCAGTCTGACTCCCGAGTAGCTGGCACCATGCCTGTGTTCCTTTATTATTCATAGTACAGCATGGAAACCAAACACATACACACACTGCAGTTTCATATATGTACTACAAGAGGCAACGTTTTCATTTCTTTACCTCAAAATCTTTCTTTTTTTTTTTTTTTTTTTTAAATGCGCCTGTTTTTCTCTTGTCCTCTCTTTTCCACTTACATCACAGCAGCTGGGACTTTGGATCAGGTTACTGCTGCTGTACACAGTCTCCACAGGTACACGACCTGTAGAGTCTACCTGTAACACTGGCTGGGTGTTAAATTACACTACACACAGCAGTTAGCACCTCAGGAATCCGTCCTCAGCCGACACACACACACACACACACACACACACACACAGAGAGGGAGAGAGAGACGCACTCTTTACACTGCCACACAAATAACATTTGAGACACGAGAATCCCTCAGCGACCGCTCCGAATGTTGCTTCTCCTGCAGAGGGAATAGAAAAGAGAAAAGTCTTGTCACCTAAGCGTGGCCGTTTTCACTCCTATCTTTGTGACTCAAATAACGTGCGAGTGTGAACACGTTCTCACGGTGGCCTGAAAGCAATGATTTTTTTCTCTTTCTCCCCCCAAGAAAGAGCACGTCACAGCATGCACAGCGTTCTGTATGTAACACCACAGTGAAACGGCAGGAAGAGGCCTGACGATGTGTCAGCGTGTCACATGACAGATAAAATAAAATAATATCAATATGCTGCCACATGACGCTGTTCAGCTCCCCTCCGGTCTGCAGACGTCTGCACAGCTCTCACTTGTATGCTGGGCTTCTCTACGGTACACTGTACTCTACACGTTAGCTTTAAAGCTATGCTACGCTTCATATACTGAAGGTTTCATTCTCGTCTTGGAAATTAAACCATTTTTACCTGGTCTCGTCTCGGTCTCAGATTTGGATGGACTCCAGATTTTAAATCAACACCAGTCAAGACCACCATGCACTGAAGACCACCATGTTACCACGACATCGCCGTGATTCAAAGGAAAACGACGCTTTCGAAGAGAACAAATAATTCTTCATTTATTCATAATTAGATTTTTATTCGGGCGCAACCTTCCCAGTATTACGGTGAATGACATGCCTGTTGCTCTTTATGCTCTTTGTCTTGACTCAGTCTCGCCCTGTCTTGGTCTTTGCAGGTTGAAGTCAAATAGTCAATATTTGAGTCGTCTCACTCTGGATGCTTTCTATCATTTTGTGCAGTCACAACCAGAAAAGAGAAACACCTCTGCTCTCACCGTGTGCCAAGTCATCAAACATGTCAGAAAACCATCTGACCTGTGACCAGGCGTAGTGCCTCAGAAAACACCGCCTCACTAACGCTGGTGATCAGGCGTGGTGAGTGAAGGACACAAATGAGCCGTTTGACGAGAACATGGCGTCTGAATCAGGACTGAAATCATTCCATGTGCACCCGGCTTAAACTACGCTACTCCAAGCCGAGCTTCCTGACTCAATGAAACTCGGAACAACGGTTGGATCAGTCTTGTCCAGTGTGCCACGCTGCTCTCCATCAGCCTGTGACATGCTCCACTACTCCACTCCCTTTTACTCACTCAACCAGAATCTTCTGTCCTTAAATTATCAGCAGATTGCTGATATTGAACATGTCTGTTTTCTCGAATGAGTTGCCGGTGTATGTGAGTGTGTATGTCAGATTGTGCGTGTACTGTGTGTGTGTGTGTGTGTGTGTGTGTGTGTGTGTGTGTGTGTGTGTGTGAGGCATGCTGCACAGTGATGTCCCTGATTTAGATTCTGTCATTTTCAGAGGTCAGCTTTGGTGCACAGTGTGATGAAGCTCTCCAGTTAGTCATATTAGCTACAGCTGTAGTAGTACAGCATCTACAGTGTATCACTGACACACACACACACACACACACACACACACACACACACACACACACACACACACACACACACACACACACACAAAGTGTTCCCCAGTTGAACACTGACTTTCATTGACAGGATAGCCGGTTTTCTTGCAAACAGAGACATAAGATGACAGTTCATTTTTCCACATAGACTGATATATTGACTGGCTGGCTGGCTGGGTTCACTGAGTTGACTACAGAAACATCTCCGTCAGATCTTCACCCTGACCAGCGGCTGGCAGTGGAGCTGGCACGGCGTCTAAACAGCGAGGAGCCAGGTTTGAGCAGGCCAGACTGCTGTTTCTGTTTCTTGCTCTTCCTACGGTCTCGAAGAACAGGAAACATCCAGTCGAGTGAGGTGAAAGACTCAAAGAAGGAGCTGATGCAACACGGTGTGAGTGTGTGTGTGTGTGTGTGTGTGTGTGTGTGTGTGTGTGTGGGGGGGGGGGGGGGATGATAGAGAAGAAAAAGCAAGAGGAAGAAAGTCGATCATTTGAACAAAACATGCCATTCACCTTGGGCACCTCCCCTTCGATGTGTGTGTGTGTGTGTGTGTGTGCGTGTGCGTGTGCGTGTGTGTAAGGCCTTATATAAGGGGGCCGAACAGCCTACGCCGATGTATAAATACGCACGATGCTGCTGGTGAAGCAGGCAGCAGGGTCAGAGTGAGTCAGCACACCCATATCACTCCTCCTCTCTCTCTTCCATCACTCAATCCTCTCTTCTTCTTCTTCTTCTTCTTCTTCTTCTTCTCCTCCTCCTCCTCCAGCTCTGCATCTATGATTCTTCCTGTTGATGCAGCTCATCCTTTTTTTTCCGAGGGAAAAACACAGAGGATTTCACTTGGCAGGGAACGCGTGACCTTTGGTTGCTGCTGATCGTAGGACATGTAGCAGGCAGTGTAAACAAAACAAGCTCTTAGAATTTCACAGCAACGGGTCGGAGTTCGGCGCCTAAAGATCCGTCCTGGTGACTGACTGCCTTTCTCCACTGTGATTCTGTTGATTATCGTTTCTTGATATCCGTGCCTGAGAACAGCGAAGAGAGACACTTGGCCATTTCGTTTCGCTCCGCTCACGTCACACTTCTCAAAGTGTTGGTGAGCTCGCACGCTGACAGCTCGTGAGCAGTATGTTCACTACTAACTATGTGTCAGAGATAATGTTCCTGCTAAACCAGTCTGCATACTGAACATGTTACATCTTCCATGTGGATCCATAAGTTGAAGGATTCATTTATAGTCCCTCTTTTTTTTTTTTTTTTTTTTTTTATCCTTGCATAAAACGAAGTTCTGCTGTCATTTCTTACACAACTTTACACAAACAGGTCGAGGTGGGGGGGGGGAAAAAATCGAGAAAGAAAAAAATATTGCAAATTGTTTTTAAAAATTCTTCCAAAAATTGATTTGTTTAAAAAATGTTTTTCTTTAACTCAGTTGAAGATAAATTCAAAAATAGACCTTGAATCATGAATCCAGAATTGTTTAAAATCAAAGATTGATTCTTAATCGAATCGTGTCTCAAAGAATTGAACTCCAATATTAAAACAAATCACTTCTAAGTGAAGCTCCTTTCTTTTACATTTTACTCTCCCTTTAGATTTACTGACTGACATGTTAATGTGCCACAATCAACATGCACTATTGCTACCCACATGGGGGGGTGTGAGTGGAGAGCTGGGAATCTTTGGGTGGGTCAAGATTCCATTCAGAATCTCAGTTTGATTCAAATGATTCTGGACTGTTGGGATTGAAAGTCTATTTTGGATTGATAGTGATTGATTGACAGTTTACTCCCCAGCAAGCCGAACAGCTCACTGACTCTCTCTTTCTTCAGCTGCTTCCTGTCGTGTTGTTGTTTCAGACCGCCTGCTGATTTTGATCTGTTCTCTCTCTCTCTCTCTCTCTCTCTCTCTCTCTCCCTCCTTCGCTCTTTCCCTCGCTCTCTCTCTCTCCAGATATTTTCCAGCCGAGCCTTCTATTCTACTTTCAATCAATCCCTCTTTATTTGTATAGCTCCAATTCATAACAAATGCTATCTCAAGACACTTTAAAAAAAGAGCAGTCTAGACCGTATATTGAGTTTATCCGCCAGACTTTTTTGGGCCCGTAGAGACACGACGGATGTAGCCTGGTTCTGCTCGAGGTTTCTTCCTCTTTTCTTTGCCACTGTTGCTTAGTAACTCTTTGAGACCCTTACTCTTCGAGGGTCACGACCTCCTTCATAAAGGAAAGTGGTTTTTTTTTTGTAATTTTGCGTCGTATCAAAAAGAAGTGGATTGAATGATTCTGTCAGGACGAAAAAGGGATGCAGTACCTTGTCATGTTTTTGATCATCAGCTACATTATGTTAGCCCCTATCAACAGATTATTACGCAACATTCAATTAGAGAAAACAGGAGACACTACAGTCTGGCTGCCTTCGAGCTCCGTTCGATCTCAGATTCAGCTCCGTGCCAGCACTGTGAAAGAAATCTGGCACGGCATGATTTTACATGGTCCAGCTCACACCTCCACCCTTCTCCTCTATCCCATTCACTCCATCTCTCTCTCTCTCTCTCTCTCTCTCTCTCTCATTCACCGTCTTTCATTCACTCCCATCTCTTCCGGAGACAACTGTCCGTCACAGCCTGTCCGCCTGTCGGAGATTTTCCTTTCACAGCGTTCCTTTCTGTCTGCTTCATTGATCTGCCTCATCTCTGTCACTTTTAATTACCTTCACTTTCTCTCTTAATCGCCCTCCGTTGCCATCGCACTCCCCGTTTGTCACTCGGCTTAATTTCACAGCACTCATAATTTTTGTCACAATTGCCTTGTTCACACTCATACAGCTGCCAGACTAAATACTGCCTTTTACTGAGACGCTGGAATTGAAGTGCCTCTGCTAATGTCAACCTGGAAGAGCTTCTGGTGAAACATTCCACTTTATAAATTACAGAAATTGGTCTCTTGAGTTCACAAAACACTTAGGGGAGTGTTGTCAGAAAGAAAAGGCGAGGTGATGTAAGAAAGTGGTAAACAACAGCATCACTGACAGTTCTCTGCGTCTACATTTCACATGTTGTCTTTGTGCCGTTTCCAATTAAACATGAGCTTGGGATCCGATCATCACTTACATTTTACAAAACAACCAAACTTTTTTTGGTTTGGAAGAAACATCATGCCAACTGGCACACTGAGCTCTCAGTCAAACAACGTGTGTGAACATGTGAAAAGGGCATTACAGAAGTCGAAACTGAAAAGGATGAAAATGTCAACGATACCTTCAAGATTAAAAAATAAATAAATAAACTTTCTCACGTGAGGAAAAAGTCATTTCTTGTTGTGGGGATGAATCTCTGTAAAATCAAGCGCACGCTGTAGTAAAGTGGTTCGAGATCATTGACACTCCTGTTTGTCTTGGACAAATTAAGACAATCTTCAGAGTGTGTTCCACGCTAAGTTGTGAATGTAAGTCATATTGTTTGTAAGATTTAGGGCACTGGTCTGAATCACGGACCCATTTATTACAAGGTTGCATAATTACCTCAGTTTGGCCCGTGTTCAAACAGGGACATTTACAAGTGCACCAAAAATGTGTGATGGAGGAGGAAAATGCTCTCAGGTTTACAGTGAGGTTCAACACTTTATCAAACTTACTTCATGCAAAACATTTTCACGAGCACTGAGACACATAATCAATCGGCAGAGCACTTTAACAAAACCCGAGAGAAATTTACAGACGACAGAATCTTGCTTGAAAGTGACTGAGCGAGCGGTCAATTTGTTTGTTTTGACGGAAAGGCGCTGTGTTTACTGTCTCAGATGGGTTCTGCAAAACGGACAAAACATCATTCGCTCATAAACTCTGTAAGACATTTCACACAGTGTTGAACATTGATGTTGGCTCTGATGTTTTTGTACTGATATTGGTAAATGAAATATGTCCGTTCTTTGTAAATAAAGTGGATAAAAAAAAAAAGAGATTAAATATTGAGTATTGCTTTTGAGGACAATTTATAAATTTGAAGAGAAAGAAATATGGAGTTGATTTAAAAAAACAGAAAGACATCTGCAGCGGTAATCTTTGCACCAACAACGTCTGTCTCTTCTTTTTCTCCGTCTGTTTTTTTGTGTGCCGTTTGTGTGTTCCTGTGTGTGTGTGTGTGTGAGTGAGTTTGTGAGTGTTTGTGTGGAGAGCACTTAATTTCTTCTCATAACAGAAGTACATCTACCTCCACAGTGTGACCTGAACATGTCCAGCAAAACGCACACACAAATACACAACGCTGTAATCTCCAGTACAGTAAATCAACTTTCCTCCTCTCCTCTGCTCTCCTCTCGCACTGCCTCCCCCCTTCACCACCACTTCTCTCTCTCTCTCTCTCTCTCTCTCTCTCTCTATCTCTCTCTCTCTCTCTTAACTCCCCCGCAAACAGTACCTGCTGTTTTGGTCCAGACAGCAAGAAAAATAACTGAGGGTGGGAATGAAGAAGTTAGAGAAATAGAAGTGCAGGAGTGTATAACTTATGTATATATATATGACTGTTGGCTTGGCTGCATTTAATTTGCTGAAGAGCACTCATCGTCCTCAACCTGCAGTTTTATCCAATCGACTGATTGACTCATTAATTCAGAGAGAGAGAGAGAGAGAGAGAGAGAGAGAGAGAGAGAGAGAGAGAGAGAGAGAGAGAGAGAGAGAGAGAGAGAGAGAGAGAGAGCTTTTTATAAGAGGTTGAGGGCGAGAGAGAGAGAGAGAGAGAGAGAGAGAGAGAGAGAGAGAGAGAGTGAGAGTGGGAAAGAGAGGACAGGAGCTGCATTTGATTGAAGAGCTGCAGATATGAACAACAAAGTCAAGCAGACGAACAAAATAATGAACTGAAAAGGTTCGGCCTTATTTGGCAAAGAGAAACAAATGTTACACAATGTAATAAGTGTTCAGCGTCACATGAAACTTGTAAAAGTCTGTAGTTTAACCTGTAAGACCTGTACATAACAGCTTGTGTGAGGTATTATATCCAGCTACTGAGCGTTTGCCGGTGGTATCCAGACATACAGCGGCTTGATGCTAACTCCAAACAGAATCAAAAGCTTTTTAAAAATAAAAAACTGCTTTATCACAGGTTTTGAAAACCAACACTATTTATTTTGAAGATGTGAAAAACCCCTGGTGAACACCTACTGATGAAAACAGTCCCTTCTGATGTCATGTACCACAGAAACACTGATATGAAACTGCAGAGCCTCCTTAGTGTATAGTTAGCAGTTTGACAGATACTACAGGACATAATATCAACATATCTTATAAGAGCAACTAAACATAAGGGTAAACGTTCTCATAACATTTGCAACTTGTCGGCCAACTATGTAAGAGGAAGTGTGATTGATTCGATTTATGAGATTGGGTTATCAGAGGGCATAAACAAAGACCCCACAAGAGTTTGTTTTTCAGATCAAGTTGTGTTGGTTATCAACAGCAAATCACTCAATGCTTGGCAACAAACCAGTGGTGCCTGGCAGTCTCTTTACATGTGCCGATAATCAGACACAAAAACACATTCAAGAACAAATACATTTAGTACAGCATATCGATACTGAACACAACCATACAAGCGAAGCACTTGAAGGGTAAAACCATCGGACGTAAATCTTCATTGACGACACAGAAAACAATCTCAAAATAGAGCCATCCATCAAACTAAAGAAAAACCTCCATAAAGAAGTGTTTTTCAGATTATATTATGGACTTTTATACCTTTACTGTAGAGGACGAGTTGGTAAGCTGGGATGAGAGAGTGGGGGATGACTCTGTGGCAGAGTGCACAGTCAGAGGCATTCCTTGAAAGCCTACAACCTCTGTGCATGGACCGCTAGGCTATCTGGGCCTGCAGAAATGGGTTTGAAATATTCTTTTGAACAGTCCCCTTTGGTTTGGACGTTTGATATACAGCATTGCCAACTGTTTTTTGTTGGATGTCTTCAGTAGACGCTCAGGTGAAAGGGCCTTGTAGCTTAGAAACTTGGCAGGAACAAAGCTGTGAAGTGCTTTATGACTGATTAAAGGAAACTTTGAATCGATTCGGAATTTCACAGGCAGCCAATGCAGCATGGCTAAAATAAGAACGGTACGTACAGCCCATCCAAGTAAAAAGTCTTCTGCATTGGGAAAAAGCTGAAGACCTGCCAGGACTGTTTGGCAAGTGAAAAGGGCATGGCAGAAGTCGAGACAGAAAAACATGAAAGCATCAATAATACCTTCTCGAAAAAAGAAAAAAAACAACTAGAGAAGAGTTTCTCATGTAAAGAAAAAGGATCATTTCTTGTTATGGTGGTCACATTTCTAAAAAGGCACTGGTTGATGATGTATAAGGCAAAAGACAACAAACAATGGTTGGAGAAGTTCAGGAGCAGCGTGGAGAGCATTGATGTCAAAACGGACAGCTCACTTTAGTGCGAGTGCACTTAAACTGTCAAACCCAAGCATATCAAATTCATTTATTGACAAAAGGAACAGGACAGGAAGCAGTAAATGGAAACTAATAAAGGCTGAGCAGGGGAGAGAGACAGAAAGCCTGCCGGAGTTCAAGTGTAAAAAAAGACAAATAGAGTCAGGGGACAGATGGCGATGAGGATGCGACGAGAGCAACATGGAAACAGAAAGTCAAACAACAGAAAGCGACGTACAGATGGAGGGAGAGACAGAAAAAGAGGTCTGGGATCACTGCACTCCTGTCAGCTCGTGTCCCTGTTGCTAGGTTACCATCCATAGATGAATGGGTTAAAGTATCTCAGGAGCAACAGTGACATAGTTAGCTAGTCCCCCATCAGACAACACACACGTGCAGAGATAAATGGAGCAACTCTCAGTTTGATTTACATTTTGCAGTCGAGTTGAGAAGAGGGTTGTAAAAGGCTGACACATAACCACAGAAACAAACACAGCAGTAATACAACGCCCTAACAACAATATAGTCCTATTCAGCTTCAAAGTGAATGATTCTTTACAACAGCAATGCACTTTTTTATAAAACATGTCAACGACAGCAAATTGATCAAAAACATGACGTAAGGCAACTCGGCTTGTCAAAAAACTCAATAGTGAATGAATAAAGTGTTGATATCAAAGAGTCAGTAACGATACGACCAAGGAGCCCCACCAAAAAAAGGGAGTTATTGCAGTCAAAAAACAAAATTAATTTTAATTGTTATCTTTATTTTTATCTTGTTATATTTTATTTTATTTTATTTTTTTTTTTTTTAAAGATTTATTTTTGGCGTTTTTATGCCTTTATTATAGAGGGAGGAGAGTGGATAGAGTCGGAAAGGGGGAGAGAGTGGGGAGAGACATGCGGGAAATGGGCCACAGGCCGGACGCGAACCCGGGCCGCCCGCGCGCGAGGACTGAGCCTCAATACATGGGATCGCGCGCACTGCCGCTGCGCCACCGGCGACCCCATATTTTATTTTTTTTGGGATACACAACAGAAGCTGCCGACACACACTTTTTCTGAACAAAAGACCTCACTATAACCAATCTAGTAAATCTGACTTTGACTTCCTCAGGGCGGACAAAGTCTCGCACCCCCATGAGATCTGTCCCCCAGACATGAGAACGAGGTTACAGGTGAGAATCCAGAAATGAGCTGACGTTAGCATCACATTTGGATGAGCTGCGTCACTTCATGTTCTGCAGTATGTGATGACTTGAGAGAGAAAACAGGCTGTGCAAACGATATTTCAATGACTTCATCTGTATCTATTTTAGTAAAACATAGATTGAAAATTTTGTCCACCTATAAACTGAAAGACCCTTTGTCCTAGAAATTATATCATAGTACATTTTACAAAGCCACCACAGCAGCATCAGCACAGCAGCAACAGCAGCAGCTCTCCCTCAGCAGTTAGTAATCCAGGTGGGCCATCCCACCTACACAAAATGATTCACGTTTCGCTGTAGATATTTAGCTCATCGAGTCAAATTGCCGCTGGTGCTTGTGATCAGGTTCAATTCGTAGATCACCTACCTTTCAAGCAATAATAACAAAGTAAAGCAAAGATGTAGGAAAAGTGAGTAATTAACTAAAGGACAGGAGGAGGGCCAGTGATGTTACTGTGGTGAGAGTGATGTAGGTGGAACCTTTGGCTCTTTTACTGCAGTAGATTCAAACACACATGATCACATGTACTTTCTTTCTGATCTTCGTTGTGTGTTTGTTCTCGTACTATTACGTTAAAGGCATTATAAGTACCGCAGGTGACAAGGTGAAGATGCAGCATCCACTCCAGTGATGCCACTCGATGGGATTCTAAAGACAATATCCGATTATCTGAAAGGTGCGAAAGGAAAAAACACAAACACGTTGGAGAAACTGGACATAAAGCAAAAGCTATATCATGTATGTGATCATACTTACAATCTACTGTCTAAGAAATATAAGCAGCAACTATTTCCTCCCACATCTCGTTCAGGATGGAAAACAAAATGCACTGATATGCTCCCAGATCATCATCATCAAAAATAAGACATTTGACAACTTATTTTTTATTTTACTGCTACACTGTGTGACTATGAACAGCAACATATCCAATGGGACGTCTGGCCATAGGTTAAAACAACATATCTTATAATCGAAGCTAACGGTCGACAACAGCTAAAGTTAGCATTCAACCACTGCAGCTCATACTGCATTAGCTAGAAATACACATCTTCCACTATTGTATTGTACAACACCCGAGATAATATTTACTTTCAGTCATTTCCAAGTTAGCTCATACGTGGCTGGATGGGGCTGTTTTCTGACTCTGGCTAATGACATTATCACAGTCATTGTTCAACTTGACATCTGGTTACTTGAATGTTTCTGTTCATTGTGTTTTAGCTGATAACCAATCTAGCAGCAGTGTCAGCAATTTGACAGAAACTCTATATCCATGGATATCCAACCTGGAATACAGTAATCTACATGACATCACTTGAATGAAGCTTTCTTTTATTGGTTAAGTGATATAGATCAGGAGATCAGCTCCTTCTAGTTTGAATTAACTGTAAGCTACCAAGGTAGGTAGCCAATCATTGTAATGCATATACACATACAGTACTGTGTGTTTACTCTACCAGGAAACAACAGTGCAGCTTGACATTAAAACTGCAGGTCATAAATTCACTTCACTGATCAAAATACTAGACCTGTGTTACCCAGGTTACCTAGAAACAGTCAGATCCAGCTGATAGGGGCTGTATTGATGCTGTGTAACCAGCCAGAGTGACCGGTGGTTGTTTCCACAAAAATAGCAGCCACAGGCACAATGAACCATTTCCTCTGCGTGAGGAAGGCAGCTATTGACAGTTACGTGTCAGCGATGATTCTCTCTGGAAGTTCCTGGAGCTGACACAGATTCACAGTGAGTTGGCACCTAGATATGTGTGAGAAGTGTGCAAAAAAAGTCAACAGCCCACTAGCTGATATCTACCTACCAACATTTTTGAAACCATCCCAGTTATAACCTCTATTTAACAAATACAGATAAACTATATAGTACAAGAGTATTGGCCACTCTTTTGTAATCCTGGGTAGGGTATAGTTCAGTTTACATGTCGAAGTCCATGCTATGTTGATAGTCAAGGAAAGATCCCCCTCAAGGGTAACACCAACAATAGAGAGACAGGAGAGTCAGTGTTTTCAAGGATTGTAAGAGGATTTTATGCAGGTCCTGATATCGTTAATGTGCATAAAAACTGTCATGCATGTAGGACAAAAAAACATCGAAGGGAAGGCTTTTTTGAGATTTTCAAGGGGGGGCCCACTGAGCCATTTAGCCACGAACACTTATTATAACCACATGACAAATGTTATTCTCCTACTGGGATCATTTGTGTGATGTTTGGTGAGTCTACAACAATATCAAGCCTCTCAAAAAACTACTTCCTGTTTGCGGCGAACGACGCGTCTGTATCGGGAAAGCGTTAGACGTTTGAGCTTGAAGCGGTAGTATGGCCACGGTGTTAGGACGGTTCACACCCCTTTTGAGGAGGATACAATGAACTTTGTAGCTGCAGTCAGTGCTAATTCAGAAGCATTAACTTCCTGTTGTCAACAGATGGCGCTGTGAAAAATGAGGTGATTTTTGAATACTGCATGGCAGACATATGAGCATTTTAATGTTCAAATATTGGCAAAAAACAAACAAACATCCAAGTTTGACCACACACGACCACGTCCTTCGACTAAATAATGAATGAGCACAGCATAACATGTTCAACATGTCTCGAACACAGCAACAGTATTTTGGCTTTCAAACAAAAAACAGATGAACATGCTCTGTTAACTGTGCCAAAGACAAGTGCAGCCAAAACAGGCAGCACAGCAAACATTTACCACCATAATGTTTGAGATATCGACTTATGTGAAAACTCGTTGTCATTATAAGATTTGTAGTCCTATCGCCGAGGCCTAGCTACGGTCCAGCCCAAAAAAAAAGATGTGAGCATTGGCTGAAGAGCTTTCCTCTCAAGTTTTTAACAAATGTGCTCGACTATTTAAAGTTACGAGAACATTTACATTTGTTGACTTTGACAATATCAAAAAGGAATGAACATCAAATGTCAGCAACTTTTGTGCTGGTTTCCTCTTGTGTTTTGATTGTTTGTGTTGTCTAACAAGTCTGACCCAAATGAGTTGTCTGGTCTGTCCCAATATCATGTCTCCAAGGTGTCACTATTGATGCAAATGTCAGCAGCAAGGACAGCCAAGCCCAAAAGGAGATTGTGTAGCAATGTGTAACTGAAAGTCAATACAAGTACACACACACACACACACACAAACACACACACACACACACAGTCTTAGTGAGTCTTCAGATGTGTGAAAGTAGACCAGAGTAAAAGGAGCTAGTCCCAACTGACAAGTAAAATTAGACTAGGTCACACAAATACACACACACACACACACACACACCTGTGGAATTAATGAACACACGGCGTCAGATAGCCATTGCTGACCTTCAAAAACAGAAACTGAGAATTCCTCTTTTAAGCTTTTCTGAGAAGTAGAAAAACATAGATTTAAAGAAAAAGAATCAATAAATCAATCTTTGAATTTCTATTCCCGTCGTGACAAAGTGCTGAAAAGTTACGACATTCTTTTCATAAAGAACAGGCTATTGAAGGCTCCAGAGGCCAAGCTAAAGACATGAGCAACCTTGCACATAATAGCAACCCAAAAACCTGTTCACACTCTGACACACACACACACACACACACACACACAATTTCAAACTGAGAAGAGGAAGCAGTTAAGGGAGGAAATACACCAAGTGTTACAGTACAATGACTGTTAGAAAAAACATGACTGATAGTTTCAGTTCACATGCATGCCAACCCGCTCGAGTGCACTCTGTAGTTACATATCTTTACTGTTTTTAAGAGCGGCTGACTGTTTGATCTGGTTGCAGCGTTTTTATTTGGAATTTATTTGACTGGAACTCTTCTGTCTGGATTGTGGTTTATCATGCATCACTCAGCTGTTGTCTAATTTGGAGCTTCAGATGGGTGCAGCACGAGAACAAAATGAATTTCAAAGAACACGCACACACACACACACACACACACACACACTGAGTGTCTCCTCTGCTAATAATAATCAGAAGGAGTCTTCCCACCCAAGACGTGTGATTCATATCATGTTGTTGTGTGCCATGAGCACGAGCTGTTTAGGATGCAAGTTTGTTACGTCTGACAAATGCACCAGAAATGTAGGAAAAATCAATACACTATAATGCAGCAATATCAATAGGCCGAGTGAGGCCGAAGCTATCGGACGTGTTGAGGACTGCAGCGGTGGAGCATGAAAGGGTGAAATAAAAAGTTACATAACAGGAGAACGCACACAAAAAAACAAAGTCCTTATCTGCGAATGATGAAATCCAGAACAGCCTCAGCTGCAGCTTGTGTTAAGTACCTCTTAGCATGACGCAAATATTAAACAGCTTTATTAAATTTGTTATGCTTTACCTGCCAATGCTGCCGTCAGAATGCTGACCTTAGCGTTTCACTTAAAACAGACATACAGTAGCTGTTAGTGTGTTTTTTTTCCCCACCTCATTTAAAGTGAATATGTTAGAATTCATTCTTTTTTTTTTTAATAATCAGGTTGTAAATGTGGAACAGCTTCCAAAAGGCTAGGTCTTGGTAAAAAGCTGAAAATAAAGTCGCTGACGTACTGTATGACGTCCCTGATTGCCTCGGCTGTACTCAGAGTTTTTGAGAGTTTACAGCGCAGCATCATGAAGATACAGATTGTTCACACTGCAGAGGAAAGGAGTCTGTCATGCTACGCTCCTAACTCTACACGGGACGTAATCTGTCCCTGATTGATGTGCACAGCTCGTTATGATGCATAGACTGTGCCTGCATCATGCTGAAGCGATCAGAGGAAGTGATGTCATCGGTCGAGCTGCTGTGAGAATGCAGATGTTTGACCTTCATCCGTGACAGGTTCACGTCATACTAACCGTCTCTGCCGGGTCTTTATTTCTCCTCTGTGCTACATCACACATCATTTTTGATGCAAAAATCTAATTAAATGTACAAAACTGATCAAAGTTGCCAATTTCTTTTTTCACACTGATTCACTTGGGGTTTAGGATCTCCAACCTGAAAGTGTCTCCTTAACAAGATGATAATCGCTAACGCTATTCAAAAAAGCAGCGTGCAATGCAAGGAGGAAACATTGACAAAAGCAACGTGACGTTTTTGTCCGATGACGCACGTGGGGCTCATTTCACCTAAACCAAAGATTATTCAATATCTGCATTGTTGAAAATTACATTTAGAACATTTTCAACCTTCAAACTGCTTAAAATGTCTGAAACAGAGAACGTCTCTGTGGAGTGCCTGTATGAATTTTTGTCTTTCAAGGTGGAAAAAACATTGAATTTCATACATTTTAGAGCAAGCTTTCCAATGTTTTAAACAAATAACTGAAGAATAAGAAAAATATGTAGATATTTAAAATACTGGGGGCCATGTACAGAGACTAGTCCTCTTCCTGATGTTTGACTCTATCCTTCTCTAAACAAAGGGAAACAAAACCCACAAATAAGAACCTCTTAAAAATGCCAAACACAGGGGATTTCACCCCTCTGCCTCTTGAACCACCAAAGGGAAAGTCCCCATAGTTCCCCACATTTATACCTCGATCAGTGTTTTCTGTAATCTCAATCAACACATCTGTTGGGGTTTTTTTATTTTTTCTCATTTTCAATGTTCTCCCTTCACACCTACACACTCATCCCTCCCTCCTCTTCCACCCCCCTCTGCACTCCCCCATCCATCCATCCATCCATCCATCCATCCATCCATCCATCCCATTTGGTGCTACTCTCAGAGGAACACTTGGGCTATTTATAAAAGCATCAAAGCCCACAGCTTCCAACACAGCCACTGGAGAGAAAGAGGGGGAGATGGAGACGGAGAGAAAGAGGTGGAGGGAAAGGAGGGCTCGAGAAAAGGAGAGACGAGGAACTAAGATTAAAAGATTGAAGGAGAGAAGAAAAAAAGAAAAGATCAAGAAGGGTAAGACTGTAACAGGCTGAGGAAGGATCAACCTGTTCTTCTCATTCCCCGGTTGTACGGATCTCGTCTTGTACCTGCGTGCTTCTTTGCTCCGTGATAAACAATCTCTAATAAAAATCATACAGTGTTTGTCGACAGACTGCTGCTTCATGCAAAGGGCTCCTTTTCTACTCCAAAAAAAAAAAAAACGTGAGGTGGACACATGATTCCTGATACAGAAACTGAAGACTAAAGCTCCTTTTACAGTGCAAGTTTAGTTGGTCAAACGCAGAAAGCTCAGTTACACATGTACTGTGTAGACTACTCAAGCTTTAAACATAACATACCATAAGATAAAGAAAGGCTACTAACGTCAAGAAGAAGTACTCGAGTACATGTACCAATCCCTACACTGACTGTCTCCTTCCCCCCAGGCTGAAATACCTGCATCAAGTTAAAGGGAGGAATCTCTATTCACCTCTGACACCTTCTTCCCCTCAGGCTTGACAGCTTATGTGCAAACATGTTCGGGCCCCACAGTGTCTGTCAAAAAAAAAAAAAGAAAAAAGAAAAAAAGAAGAAGGGCCGGCCTCTGCACAAATGTTGTTGACGACCCTTGACCTAAAAGATGTGAAAGTCTGTTCATGATGCAGGAAGCAGGAAAGAAGGGTCAGTATTTGACAACCAGAGATCAGAAAGACTTTGGAAGAGGAGAAGGTGGACAAGACGAAGAAGATGAAGAAGTGAAGGAGAATAAAAGAAAAGATTAAAAAAAATAAAAAATAGAACAGAGCGTTGGGTCAAAGGAGTTGAAGAAAACAGACTGGAGTCAGAAATGTTTCATCTATTTCCCTTTCCTTCAGGATGCACCTCAGCATGTTTGTTGTGTATGCATGTGTGTGATGTGTGTGTTGTGTGTGCTGTGTGTGTGTATGTGTGTGTGTGTGCGTGTGTGTGTGTGTGTGTGCGTGTGTGTGTGTGTGTGTGTGTGTGTGTGTGTGTGGGAGGCAGGGTTTAGATCCGTAGATCTCCCGCCCACACACACACAGGTTAGAGTTGCAGAAGCACCTGAGCTGCGTTCACCAGCGCCAACAGACACAGATGTTTGCAAACGTTTACTAACTGGCTTGAACCTGAATCAGCTCCTGAAGAACGCAGAAAACATGTCATCTGAATCCAGAGGAGCTGCGGGCACTCGGCCCGGCAGCAGCGTGATGGGATTTTTTTTTTTTTTTTTTCTGATGAAAGCAAGAGGCGCCCGATTAAACCTCGACACAAAAGATGCCATCAGTCAAAGGCAAGCGTGAATGTAGCTCGTTATAAATGCATACAGTCCATTCCTACTTCTAAAGTATGCTGATAGGTGTAGAAAACAACACCTTCATGGCTTGTTTTAGGTGCCATTTACACTCCATTCCTACACTGTTCTGTCTCTCTCTGCTTTCCCTCTCAACTCTTCTCTACCTCCATTATCTCCTCTGCAGAGCAACATTTTTTTTTCTTTTTTTCTTTTCTTTTTTTTTTAAATCTCACCCACCACCTCTCGGCTCGAGTGCCATTCCGGGATCCATTTCTCATTCATTTTCAACCATCAGCCTCGTTTTATTTAGCTTCTTTTTTTTTCCCTTTTTACACAGAATACATGTTCTTGCTCACAGCCTGCAGGAACAAACCACTTGAGTTTTGTGCCGTTTTGGAACACTCTCAAAATGCAAAAGAGATTTTGCTGGAGAGAATGGTGGTTGGAATACCGGGAAGGAGAATTTTACAGATGCCATGAAATCATCCTTTCTCTCGCCTCTCCTTCGTCAATTTTTTTTCTTTTTTTCCTGCCTGGTATTCTCTTTGCCGTGAGTTTAATATGATATCATGTTACATTGAACACCCGGGAGAGAACAGCACTTTTCTGTTCCTGCCCTCGATGGACACGCGTCTCACACCCTTCTGGTTTTTTTTTTTTTTTTTTTTCCTGCACTTGCTATGAGCTTGTTGGAACTTTCAAGGAAATCGAATCTAATCTTCCTCTTCTTCCTACGCCCTTCCCACTCACTTTCTCCCCCTTTTGTCTCTTCCCTCGATGAATTCCACCCCCTCATTCTCTCTCTCTCTCTCTCTCTCTCTCTCACATATTATATCTTATTTTCTCCTCTCAGTCGTCTTCTCCCTCTTTCCGTCCTTGCTCCCCACATTCGTCATGTTTCTCAACCTCCCTGCCACTCAGCCTGCTCTCCATCTCCCTCAAGTTCTCTAAAAAGGGTAATTTGTCCATTAAGTCCGTGAGGAGACAGTCGAGGACACTCGACGAGCCTGTTCCATGCTGAAATCCAACCCATTATTAACACACTCGTTTAGGAACGTGGGCATTGGGCAGATGGGAGCACCAGAGCTCACACAGTCAGTGTATGAAGGACAGAAGAGCTCGCCCGTTGATTTAACGGTGACGAAGCACGCGCACGCGTCGACGTACCAAATACATCAAGCACTCATATACACGGGATTTTAAACACCATGAAAATCTGAAAACAAGCCGAGTCTTTGAGTCTGACTCTTACTGATGTGTTCACTGTTTACAGCTACAACAACACAAGCAGCTCGGACCTGTTAAACTGTATACAGACTTACAGCATAAACAAAAACACGGAACTTCTGAGTTTAACCAGCTCAGCGACGGCCTCGAAACCTCTCTCAACCGTTTACGAGCCTCTTCAATATTTATCCGAGTTTTACTTGGCTTCTCATCGAAGCGATTCATGTCACGTAGTCTCAGTTCTATCTGGACGCTGTAACCCCTGATGGTTGGCCGTGATAACTGCTTTCATATGTGGCAAACTGAGGGGCGTCTAAAACGGCCATGTGGAGGCCTTGAACCCGCCTGCCCACTCTGGTCAAATACAGAGCGTTCTGTCCGAGTCCAAAGCTCAGAACCAGGACCGACTGCATCGTTGTCAAAGAAGCTATTTGACTTTTTTCCCCCATTCTTTCCTTTGTTTTGTTTTTAAATACTTTTTCAAAATGTTCTGCTTATTTTGGACCTCTCTTTCTCATTCCATCCTCATCTTGTTTTCATTTTTTGTTTTGTAGAATCAAGACAAGGTCATAAATGTTTGCCGTGTATGTTGTGATTTTTGTACAAAACAAAAAATGTCATTTTTGAAATTCGGAGCATCTTTAAGTGGCCTCTTTTTCCTTTCGGCTTCAGATGATCCGAGTGTTTGGCTCTGTCGCTGATAAATGGTTGTCTTTATTACAACAGATTCCCCGTCAATAGAATTTGATAGGTAACCAAGCACACGCAGATGGACAGCCGAGGGACGGATTATTCTGGAAGATTTTGCGGACGTTGTTTCGATGTTAAACGCTTCATGATGACTTTCTCTCTCTGAATAGATATTCACTGCTTCAGAGTCCACACAAATAAACCGTGTCACCATACATCTAGATGGTAGTGGAGTAAAAACTGAAACTTCCCCTTTTGGTTTTTTTTGGTTTTTTTCAACCATGACAAGGCAGAAGACAGACGAAGAGGAACAAGCGGAACAAACTCTAAACAAGCATTGTTACACTGTGAGCATCCGAAAGAAGCCCCGGGGAGGGCTGTCACTCCACTGGATCTTAACTCAGTGGTATGATATCATGATATAAACTGATTTTTTTGTGCACATCTTAATGTGTGAAGGAGTTTTTTGAATGACTATAAATGACTTTAAGACTGAATAAGATCTGTAAGCAGTAACAGGCAGTCAGTGTGAGGAGATGAACAGCGGAGTGACGGGCTCTTTTGGCTCATTTGAAGAGCAGGTTTGGATCATCTGCAGGGGTTTAATAGTGCTTGTGTTGAGTGTGAGCTGTTTGTTTTTTTTTTACATGAATGTGAATTATTTAGAGAGTGGTCAGTGGAGACGCAGGTGAAGATACTGTACATGTGAGCACCAGGTGTGAGCATCCTCAGATTGCTGCAGGAGGATTGATATAAACGCCCATGCTGCGTAGACAGTCACTGCACTCATTTATCCACTCCAGTTTCAAACTCCTGACACTGTCATGGCCGACGGGTCAGTGCTGCACACACGACGTGCAGGTGCGTTTCACACAAGCTCACCACACACATCGTACTGCGACACAGAGGTCCAGGTCATATTGATGGTTCGACCTTTAAGTGAAAAAAGAAATAAAAACATGCAGACTAGTCTGAACTATTAAAAGAGAAGTCGAACAAAAACTTTGTCCTGCAATAAGAGTTTCTAATCGCACACTTTAGTACTTAATACAGCTGTATGTGTGTGTGTGTGTGTGTGTGTGTGTGTGTGACCTTGCAGAGGAATTCCCTTTCTCCCTGAGCTTTAGGGAAGCGATACCCTCCAGACGAACTATCATGTCAGAGTGCAACTCAGGACACACACACACACACACACACACACACACACCTGATAAATAGAAGGTAAGTGGCAGACTGTTGCTAAGTGCCCAGTCACTCGCGCACATACATAGTCAAAGACATATAGGTTATTTTTGGCACCAGTTGGAGCGAGATCTGAAATTTTGGATGTGAAATCACTTCTCCTTCAAACTCCTCCATCAGTCCAGCAGCGCCGTGTCCGAGTCCTGCTGCTGGACTGAAAAGGTCTCACAACACCTCCAAGCACCCCGCTTCCTCTACAGACACACCGAGGGTCCACTGCAGAGCAGCGGATGCCTCCCTTAAAGACACTATAGACCCCGCTACAAGTACTAATTACACCTTAGCCACCGCTGTGCTGAACAGCATCTCTTCCATCCTGCAGCATATAGACAGCTGCATCTGAATATTTCACTGTTGCTAGGAGACGTGAAAAATCCTTCATATCCAGTTAGATGTTAATACAAGTGGATAAGACGGACTCGAAGCAAACTGATAACAAAAAAACACACACACACACACACACACACACACACACAAAAGCCTAAAGCACCTCAGCATTTTCATCCGGTATGATGTTTGTGTGATAGCTTCAGTCGATTCATTTACAGCTCGGGAGAGGAGGCTGAATCCGTCTCTGTGCAGCAAATGAACACACACCAAGCAGATCAAGTTTTCACGCATGTCGGCGGTCACCATAACTACACTTTGTTAAGCTCCATTTGATAACAGCATGATGTTGATGAGCTGATTCCAAACTTGAACCTCTCCTTTAAGCTAACCCACACGAGGCTAACAGAAAAGGCCGGAAAATAGAAGTCATGTACACGATACGGTTGGCCAAGATGACAACTGACACGTCTCCAGATGTCTTTTTTTCTCTCTTTCGCTCAGGGTGGGAAGTTTAAATGCGGCTGTCAGTCCTTCCAGGAAGTGAAAATGTCGCAATGTAGCTAATTCATGCTACTTGAGGGAATCCTTGCGTCTCTTTGTGACTTTGACATGTCGACCACAGTCTGAAACGTGGTACAATTGAAGACGCTGCCTGTGCCTGCGTCACCACTTCTTATTGGAAATGGAATTTGCTTAAGTTGCAGTCTTTCCTTCATTGGACACTCAGAAGACTCAGTACCAACATGTTTGGTGAAAAAGCTTTTCTTTTTTTCTTCTGAACTTCTGACACATTTTTACATAAATCCTGTTTTTGACTTTATAGCTGGAAAGTCTTTCAGTCTGAGTCACTTCCTTCCACATCCCGGCTCACCTTCCTTCCATCAATAGCTTAAACTACACCTACAGCATGCTTCACCAAGAAATAAGCACCACAGTCCTGCCTCCACTTCCAGACTGGTCTCTGTTGCATTATGTGTTTTCCCACAGAGACTTTCCCCACTCATTTTAGATGGCTCTATTCATATGAAAAGCTCCAGCTGCAGTGACCCAAAAACAGAGACAATCCAAACACGCACTCTCTCTTCACACATGTAGCAAATCAGTGCTCCTTCTTTTTTTTTTTTCTTCTTTCCATCAGTATTACTGCAAATCTTACAGAGTTTTAATATTCTTGGAATGACTCGCCTTTGGGGAAAAAAAAAAAAAAATGCCAGAGAAAAAAAAACTCTGAGTTTGAATGACGATACATTTTAGCCCCTTTTCACACACGGCACGCCTTCTAATTTTTCTTTGCGTTGAGCATCATGTGTGAATGCAAAGGGCAACCATTTTCAGAACAGAAGTTTTCTTGCCGGCTGTGAAAGGTCAGCGCAGGAAGTGAAGAGGGGCAGGCGGTCCTGAAACTTGGTAGAATTTGTAACATATTGTTGAACATATCAAACTTTTTTTCATTAGTTACTTTTGGTTGTACGCAGCTGGCGAGCTCGTTGATTGGATGGTTAAAGAGCTACATTGCATTGTGGGGCGGTTTAGTATGACCACCGTACACCTTTCATTCTTCAAATCTCTGGCTGTTATACGATACATGCAGGCCTCTGTCACACATGTAACATGACTTTATATCTCAGTACATAATGTGACGTCTTATTTAGGACGAACAGTGAAAGTTTCTGCTTTTGGACACAGTCACTGTGTAACATGCAGCGACTTCACTGAACACCGCACGCTAGGATACATAGCCTCCATCACCAGGCTGGCAACGCCCCTTTTCACAGCTGTCCTCCCTTATCAGGTTTTAATCATGCCAAGATGTTACCAGCAGAGGCAGACAGCGCCACACAAAGTAGTGTGAGTGCGTACTTCACAATCAGCGTCACGTCACAGGCTGACAGCTCAGCTCCTGTACCTGCAGCTAATAGTAGTGAAAACAGCTGCTAAGAGAAAGAGCTACAGAGCTGCACACAAACTGCACATTTTGGATTATTCTCTCAACACAATGGGAGACAGTTTAAACCCTCTTCTCTCTGGGAGACCCCGAAAAAAGAACAATGTCTTCTATACCGGAGCGACTTGAATTACGGATTAGAAAGTAGAAAAAAAAAAAAAACAGAAAGAAAGACAAGAAAAGAAGGTTCAATGATTTCCAAGAGAAATAAAGAGGAAAGAAAAAGAAGCAGGTAGTGAAGGAGCGCTGCAGGTTGAAGAAGAGATGAGAGTTGTTAACAAAGAAAACTTTTTTTTTTTCTCTAAAGTGAATGTCAAAGCAGAAAACAAACGACCGCACTAAAAGAAGAAAAAGAGATCATTAGGTGAAGAAGTGACAAACATTTGAGGTGGCAAAGTGGATGAGGATCATTAAGCAATGGAGCAATCCAAACAGTGTGCGTGTGTGCGCGTGTGTGTGCGCGTGTGTGTGTGTGTTGAAGTTTAATCCACCTACCTTGACACTGGAATCCCTGCTTTCCAAAACCCCTGTGAAGAGAACAGACAGAAAAAACAGGTTAAACATTGTACAGGCACAGACGTGTACACACACACACACACACACACACACACACACACACACACACACACACACACACACACACACACACACACACACACACACACACACACACACACACACACACACACACACACACACACACACACACACACACACACACACACACACAGAATGTAAAGGTATTCTGAAACCTCTTCTCTCTTGCCTTTACACATTTGCGTGGAGGCAAATGTCTAAACTATCTGTAGTTTCTGTGGAGCGCAAAAGCTTTCCTTTCCAAGGAGCAGAACATTTAAACGCACCCACCTGCAGTCGTAGAATAATAATACAAGGCAGCGCAGACTTTCGATTAATCTATGAGCAGAGTAGTGAATATGCAGAGGTCAACATAAGCCCACACACACACACAAACACACATACAGTATGCTGGTGTGTTGGGCAGGGCTGCAGCTGCCCTGAGGCGAAATGGTCAACCACACCTACTGTAGTCAATGGTTGGGAGAAGGCCTGCAGGTTTGTACAAACACACAAACACACTCGTGCACACCCAAGAGAACTTCACTTGAGCCTCGCTGATTTGAATATTCAGGCAACTAATACATAATCTGTAGGGGTGAGTAATCACAGAGTGCTCTGATTGCTTTAATTCATTAGATAGATAGATAGATAGATAGATAGACAGATAGATAGATAGATAGATAGATAGATAGATAGATAGATAGATAGATAGATAGATAGATAGATAGATAGATAGATAGATAGATAGATAGATAGATAGATAGATAGATAGATAGATAGATGGATGGATGGATGGATGGATGGATGGATGGATGGATGGATGATGGATGGATGGATGGATGGATGGATGGTCGGTCTAAGCAGGTCAAGCACTTACACAGGGTGCACAGTGTTCTTCTATTTAGAGGTATTTACAACCAGTGAGACCATCCCATTATATTCCCTCTCACACACACACACACACACACACACACGCGCACACACACACACAAACACACAGTCTTCTAGGTCAAACCATTTAGCCATTCACAAATTAAAAAGCCCATCATAGGCCTTAAATAATGTCCGATTTGGGAATAGCACACAGTGCAGATAATAATAAACGGGATAAATTAGGCCAACCTAGAGCCGGAAACTCATTTAATAACCCGAGCGAAGTCACTGTCTAGTAAACCCTGGTGGGCTGCATGGTGGCATGTCTGCAGAGGAGATGATGAAGAGAGGAGGAAGAGAAGAGAAGAGCAGCAGCAGGCGGAGGAAGGCAGTGTCAGTGAGTGTTTTTGTGTGTGAAACACATTTTTTTTTTGTTGCCGCTCAAGTTATTCCTCCTGGCAGCGTTTCACTTCTTTTCACTGGGTCTCTCTTCTTTTTTTTTTTTTGGACGCGTTTCATTTTTATCTCAACCTCTCTTCATTCCTCAGCCTACCAATAGGCTATACCACTAAACAAAAGGTCTGCAGATATTTCTTCTATTTTTTGTTGTTGTTATTGAAGCAGCCCACATCTTCTTCTTTTTTTTGCTGTCTTCCCTCCTTTACTGATATAGCATCAACAAGTGCAGGAATGAAGATGAAATCAATGTTTATTCTGAGGAATCTGTGCAACTGGTTCAACACTCCCACTTTGTTTATTCCTGTTTAATGATGTAACACTATATAACACTCCAGCCATTTTGACAAATAAATAGGCGTTATCTCACCTGTTTTCTCATATAAATTGTCATCTACTTGTAAAATAACCTGAGTTTAACTTGTCCTGGTGTTTCAACCAAAAGGACCCACACGTTTTTTCATCAATATACACAATATTTATCCCTTTCCTTTTATCCAAAAATCACAAATTAAAGTGTTTAATTAAATATAACCAACGTCCAGCCCCCTCCATCCCTCCCTGTGTGCTGTGTCTGTGTCCTCACCAGATGAAGTCGGTACAGTGGCTGCAGAAGGTGGGCTGCTTAAAGAAGCGCGCGATGAACTTGTGGTCCTTCACCTCGTGCACGTTCTTCTGCCGGAGGGCTCCCTGGCGCGCGAAGCCCCGCATGGGCTCGCGGGGTCCATCCTCCCCGTCGCTGTTGGTCGCCGCCGAGTCTGCCATTCTCCGACTACCTGTGCGGGGTGTCTTCTTTACCACTTCTTCACCGAACCAACGCGAGTTGTTGGCGTCTCAAACGCGTTTGTCTGCCGCTGCTGCTGGAAAAGTCGTGTAATGCGACGTTCCGAGAAGAGCACGTTAAAAATGTGAAGTGTCTGATTGTAAGCTTTCGGTGGTTTGATGGAAGTTATCTTGTCCGTCGCGCTGCTTTCCCCTCCGCTTCCTCCTTTTCTTGTCAGCGCTCAGTGAGTCTGACTACTGAGGGAGAGGGAGAGCGCGCGAGAGAGAGCGAGCAAAAGAGAGAGAGAGAGAGAGAGAGAGAGAGAGAGAAGGTTTGATTGTCATTTGGAATCTCTTGGAGCTGTGAAAGCTTAATTTTCTCTCTACAGGGTATACCTAAAATTGCAGTTTAATTAGGCTAGTTCTTCAAATGTGACTAAAAATATTTGTTAAGCTTACTTTTAGAACAGCAAACATATGGCCAAAGCATTTAAAGGGGAGCCATTTCATATTAAAGGAATAGTCTATTTCTGTTGTGGAAACACTTGTTTTTGTGTGAAAGTGACTTTAAGCAATTGACTATTGTCTGACAACAATATAAGCATAACTAAATTCTTGTTTAGCCAGCATATAGTGTAAATATTAATGGACAAAGACTGAGCTATGTCACTCGCAGAGGCCTTTAGATTCCCATTCATGGCGGTCACCACCTTAAAATTGTCTCAACCTAACTTTCAGTCAATCTAGGATGGCTAAGAGCTGCAGCTGAGGCAGCTTTAAACCTCTTGACCTAACTGTGCCCATCTTTAATGGTTGTCTATCATGAGTGTTGTTGTCCTCCTGGTGTGTGTGGGCCTCCATACATGCAATCAATCACTTTAGAAACAAATGTTGCATATTTTATGTCATTTTGTTTTAATACTTGGTACCGAGCAGGATATACTTATTGTGTTTCACAGTATTTATTTTGAAATGTTGTCTGGTGTGTTTCTTCATTGTCTTCTGTTTAATGTCGGACTACACTACATTAGCGACATACTCATGCAACCATTGTTTCATTTTTCTTCGCATAAATGATCAGTGTCATTCTCATTTAATGTTGGGAGTAACACTCATCCTTCATATAATTACAATGGATGCCTTTTTCATAAAATGGACCCCAGTAAAATGTGCCAAAAGAATTTTAAACCAGGCTGTAAAAATAGTCATTTATGATGTAAAAAAGTTTTTGTTTTATTTTTTTGACCAGGTGTGTACGCGACTTCAAAGCTTTCAAGCAGGAATTCAACGAATCACAGGATTTTACACTTCCACATCAGCCTCATTTTTAACATTGGGCGTTGCCACTTGGTAGCCATGTGGCCATAACCGACTTCCATCTCAGATCAGATTATCAGTGATGGAAGCTGAGATTAAGTTCTGCCTGTGTTTCCTCTACACATACACATATTTTTCCTGCCTACAGAGATAGATGTGTGATATGTAAGTGGTCAATACTAAAGCCACACATGTAACACAAATGGACACCAGAACACGCTCTTAAAGTTTAGTTCCAGTCCAGTGACTACTGATTGTATGATGTGTATGCAGAATCTGTAAATTGAGATTTGTATGAAGCCCTTCATGCTGCATTTACTTTGACGTGAGGCTTTACATAATGGGTTTAGTAAATCTGCAGGAAACACAAGTGTGACATTGTTCATATAGATTATTATGAAACAGTATATTGCTGACAAAATTATCTGATGAATAATTCCATGAGTGCAGATAAAACCGTACAACAGCCAAGAGTGCAGAAAACAAAAAAATGAGTTACAGCACATGGCATCAGTTCAGCTAGAGTTAAGTGGTAGGATTATTTTGTTTGCTTCTGACAAATAGATTTTACGATGACTTTAACATTTTTAAAAATGAACACATTCACTTTTCAACTGGTATTTTAAAAAAATGTCCATGCTCCCCATCATGTTGTGCTCTAAATTGTGACTTTGATTTTCACTTGGAGGATAACACCAGGAATGCCGTAACCGGAGCATAAAATCAAATGACTTAAATTAAATGTTTATTTTAGAAGGGAGCCTTTACCTTCTAATCACAGTAATGATGTGGAAAAATAGCTTTTCAGTGGTGGTCTTGACTGATCTTGATTTAAAATACAGACTCCCAGTCAGAGACAAAGATGAGACTATACAAATGCTTTATTTCCGAGATGAGACCTTCAAAGACCTTCTAAGATATTAAGTATACTACAACACTACCAAAGGCTTCTCTGAGAGGAGAAGTGTTCCTGAGATCAGGTCAGATCAGTGCAGTGTCCCTACAACAGTGTGCAGACCTTAGAGTTTTTAACAGAGTCATGTTAGAAATCTTGGATTTAAATGGGAAAACAACACAACATAACATCACCTTCCTGTGTAAAAATCCTGTGTTTTGTTGACCCATCAACACAAAAGCTACTATCTCTGATCATGGAAAATCTTTCTGTCTTTACACTACAGCCACTGATTGCATCAACTAGACGTTGCCACCTAAGAATAATGTAAATATGGTTTTCACAAATGTAGCTCGTTAACAGAACCTATTTGACTTTATTTTTAGCAGAGGATGGTATCTTAGAATGTGTCTGAAATGATATTGAAATCTTGACACTGCTTACCTTGAAATGATGAAATGATGATGCATGTGGGGTTCTCAGTATCACAGTTATCTGGAGCAGGTTATGCAAGTACAGTATATGGAACAGCTGAATAAATGTCATGCTTGAATTAGCTATATACTGTATACACAGCCAACAGTAAACAGAGAAAATGACTTTCACTCTTTGAGATGGAAGTGTTTATTTCCAAAAAGAAATATCTCACATTTGGTGAAGGAATAAAACAAACTCTTTAAGTCTGAGTGCTGGCATTGAAAGCAGGCACAGTTGCTGAGTTGTGACTCATCTTTGGAGTTTTGCTTTGAAAGGGATTTTTGGAGGATCATCATCTAAGATTGTTGGATGAATTTGTTGTTTTATTTTCTGAGATGCATTTAAGGTATTAAATTATATGACTTCCTGAGTCATTTGATCAGTGAATATGATGCTTCACAGAAACAGCCAAGAAGCCTATTTAACCACCTGCTTGCTTTAGTATAGTAAAAGCAGGGAGGATGCAAATGTCAGGCATGATGACAGTGATACAGGCACAGGGGTGAATGATTGTTGCTGTGAGTGTGAAGCATGATATAACTGCTCCGTACCTGAAAAATGTGGGAAAAAAAGACACATTTACCAAGACGTAGAAGTAATATTTCTCATGCATGTTTTGAGTTCTCATTTTAGGACATTGACAACCACGGTCCCAATTGCTCCATGCTATGCGCACACATTATCATGGCAGTCAGCTGGCTGTGAGTGACCTAGATGGGATTGATTTAGCTGCAGGACAGATAGCGGCATGTGGAGTCACCCTGCTCTGATTAATAGAAGGTCTACTGTAGACTGAGCCACCAACTCAGACGTTATAGTTTTTAACCTTTTTAGACGTACTTTTTTCATCCTTTCAGACAACCTTAAACATTAGAGGTGCACATATCTGCTGCGTTACATAACCGTCTGGCTTGATGGCCGGCAGACTGTAAAATAATAATAAAAACGGCTTAATTTGCAATGGTGACAGCCAGGCATCAAGAGACGCTGGCAGTGACGTTAGCACACCCTGCGCGTACCTGAGTGCATGTATAGACTCTGAGACCTGTGACCCATTGTTTCACACATAAGCTGCTGATCTCCTTCAATTTCATCAATACGCAGGGTCTGATGCAACTAATCCCCTGGGCTATTGAACTAGGGCAAGTGTCTATGCCAGCAGTACGGCTTGTATGTTCAGTAAGATGGGGCTCACAGCAGATATGGCAACAGTGTTGTCTTCACCAAATCACATTTAACACTCTCTCAAATCAATATTTTTCAATTATGTTAAAAAAAAAATGTGTAGAAGTTTTAATGATAAATTGTTGGGTTTCTGACACATAATATTGATTAAGGACTAACAATTTGCTTAATGCTAACAGCTGTTTTGAATGGTAGCTAAAATGACAATGCTGGTTTTTCACTAATGTAAATGTAGCTGACTAGTAAGCTAATATTTTAAAAAAGGACAATAACAAAGGCTTTGGGCTGTTTCATTGGTTCAGCAAG
Source organism: Symphodus melops (assembly GCF_947650265.1). Lineage (NCBI taxonomy): Eukaryota > Metazoa > Chordata > Actinopteri > Labriformes > Labridae > Symphodus > Symphodus melops. The sequence goes on from NC_136707.1 coordinate 4,208,721, forward strand.
TCTATTGTAATGGAAAAAAGTGAGCCAACTGATTTACACTGTCATCAATGTACCTCTGTTAATATCATGATTACATTTCAATTACATCTCCTTTTAAAGTCCCTGTGAAATATCAAAAAAATATATTTTATCTTCCTGTAAAATGTTTCGTCCTGGGTTTACCAGTTTTTTGACCAATTAAAAAGCTTTATCAAAGCCAATGATCCAATCAAATACATCCCAACGTTTTGCTTTTGGACTGATGGTCATTGAAATGTATTCGTAATCTTAAAGAAGCTTTTTATAACTTTACAATTTACACAAATGCTTTGTTAAGTGGGAATATGACGTGAAGAATGACCTTCAAGATGAGGCCTTAAATTAGTTTAAAGCGAGTGATACATGACTTTGGACTCAACCATAATGATTGTGTTCTGAGGTTGGCTGAAAAGCATCCTTGAAAATGCTTGATGCAGAGGTTAAAGGTGAACAATTCCATAGTAAACAGGGAGGAGAGGTTATGGCAAAGAAATGTCAGGAAGATGCAGTACAGGCTACTTTAGTTAACTACAATCTGATCTGCCACGTCTTCTCCAGCTTTCACCACTGATTTTCATCTCTGTCTCACAATACTTTCTGTCTCATTTTCTGTCTCAATTCTTCATCTTCCCCCTGCTCCTCCATGTCTCTGAGCATATTTCCTCTTCAATGCCATGGTCCTTTTTTCTCATCTTTTTCTTCCACAAAGGGAGGGAGTCGTTATATAAACCTGTTGTTTTCGTCATCCTGTGACTACGGAACTGAACACACTCTGACGCACAAATACGATTGCACAGAAGCATACACCCTCTCAATAACTGAGCTGCCGCACTGAATTTTGATCTTAGTTATTTGATATTGTATGAATGTTACTTTTTTTTTTGGTACATTCATCTTATACGTTAGCTCCCATCTCTGTGGTGGGAATATACACCGTCATGTACAAGTGTTAAAAACAGCCTTACATGTTCACCACTCTTTGTGTCCTACACTATAGCCACTCTTAACACTGTTGGTTCTGAGTGTGCATGCGCACACACACACACACACACACACACGTTCAGCCAAAGGTAAGTATTCAGCAAACCCACACTCACTGGCCCAATTACATCACTTCTATCTCAAATGATTTGGCCAGTTCCTGTTTTCATTTGTCTAACTGTATTTCTCGTCTGTTACTTTCTTTCTTTCTTTTTCTCCTTCTCTCTCTCTCTCTCTCTCTCTCTCTCTCTCTCTCCCTCTGTCTCTCTGTCTCTCTCTCTCTGAGATGCCCCCCCTCCCTCTAACTATTTTTTTTCTCTTTTACTTAAGGAGTTGTTAAATTCAGCTCAAACATCATCGATCCAAAACCACCGAGAGCTCATTCTTCTGCTTTCACACTGCATTTGCATATTTACACATCTCTCCCTCTTCCTCTCTCATTTTGGCCGTGTGCAAAAATGTGTGTGTGTACGTGGGTGTGTGTGTGTGCGAGTATATGTGTGTGTGTGTAGTTGCATGAATGTTGTTTATTGTGCATAACTGTAGGCATGTTTAAGGTTGTGCGATTGTGTCTGCATTTTTCTTTTTTTGACACCTCCAGCAGCTCAGGGGTGGATTGCGTGTGTGTAATCATGTTAAAGGCTGCATTGAAACTGACTCTGAATTTACCTAGGGCCAGAGGAAGTAGATATATGTAATGTATAATTTTTGCATAACAAATTAGAATTTTTATTTAACCTTAAATGTAAATACCGCATCATTTGCTCATTGACTATTAAATGCAAAGAACAAATGTCTGTCTTCTTTCCGAGTTACTCAAGCCCTCAGCGGACATACAAACCCGAAATAAGATGTGAGGTAATATATATCATATGGCTTCATGACCCTTTGGGGCTTCTGTACAGAACAACACATTTGTTATTGAATGAATATTTATATTTAAATTCATGGTGTCAGACGAGAAAGATATGGTTCCTTAAAAACATCCCACTTTCTATTCATTAGAGAATAATGAGTTCAAAAGAACAGCCACCAACTGTCTGACATCCCCAAAGCAGCACATGCAGGTCAGCTCTGGATCTCTGCAAAAGATTTAAATCTTTTGTTAAGATTTACATATCTTGAAAAACAAGGTGGAACATGAGGGCCAGTCATGCACCCAAGAGTTGTATGCAGTAGTGGAAAGGCTGGACAGTGGGCACGGTTTATTTTTTTTACCACACAATAAGCATGCAAAAAAGGTATTTTAAAGAAATGTATAACAGTATTTTACTTTGTATGCAATTGTAATGTTAAATAATTTATAAACTTCCGCATTTTCTTTCTAGCAAAGCTTAATTAACTTCAGTGACTAAATGTGGTTGAAAAACAGAGAAGCTCTTCAATGACTGATGGGAGTTAAAGTGAAGCACACGGGGCGAGTACTTTGAGTCATGAGTCATCAGAAGACCTTTGCTTACATAACATTTGTCTCTATGAGGGTAGAATCCAACTGGGATGAATTTTAAGTTTAGTTTTTGTCCTCTTTTTCCCTCCAATTGCACATCCAGTATATAAAGTGTTTAATTGACAGTAGAAGGTGGCTAAAGATAATTTAAATACATCAGGTGTGAGGGACGCTCTGCAGCTTTACACAAGATTTCTCGTTTTCAGGAAATTCTATTTAAGACATAATGTTGGAAATTTACAGTTGTTTTAAATCTACCTTTACCATTTATTGCATTTATAAAACCTGTAAAGACAATTTAAAGCTACTGTTAGGACCTTAACCCTGTTGATTATGGTGACCCCTGTGGACAAAGTGGTACATCATATCTTTTGGTTGTGCTGGTCCTGTGCAAGTGTTATTTGTTATTATGTGTCATTACCAGTCAAACCTACGACTCATTCTTAAAGTTGTCCGTCTAAAATATAAAATAGATCACTTTTAGCAGCTTGTTGTTGATCTCCTTGTTTGACACCTACCCTCCTTTCCTGCATGTCTTTCCCCACTCTCTCTCCCTGACTCCTGTCTCTATCCACTGTCCTTCATCTGTAATAAAAGTGCAAAAATGCTCAAAATAAATCGTTAAAAAAAAATGCAAAAAAATGCAAAAAAGAAGAAGAAGAAGAAATAAAATAAAATAAGCAATTGATGGGAAAATGTGTCCCAGCACACCTGGAGGATATATTTTTAGTGTGTGTGGTTTTTGTATGTGCAATTTTTCCCTTTTTTCTCCCACACTGGAGCAACCTATTTCCCTCTCACTGCGCTTCTCGTTGCTGCTAACTCCCACTGCTGGCCTGGGGAGAGAGTAAACAACATTTTTATTGTGATTCACGTGGACTCTTTCCAGCTGCTTCCACTCACCTGTCGAAGAGGAACTTCTCCAGGAAAGCGCAACATGCACAGAGGTTTAGCCTTACACCCTCACATCACTGCTGCTCTCAGCGCAGGTACCTGAACGAGCCTGTATGAGTCACAGTATGAAGATCAATTCTGGTTGAGATTCATGACATAAACGCTTCTCTCATCTTTATATTTGATGCTTGAATGCTGGGTGCTTTAGTGACACAGCAGAGAAAGTTGACTTTGGGTTCAAAGTAGGATTTGGTCAGAAAGTATATAACTTTTATTTTTTTACACAAATAAGAATTTTCGTTCAATTTATTGAAATTAAAATACTGGATTACATCGCTTACTGCCTATAAAGAGCAAGATGAAAAATATTTTCCTTTTTATAATATGTTTGTGTCTTCTTTCCACAGAAGCCCTTTACACGAGCATAAAACCCTTCCATTTGACTTTACTTTGTTTTCCTGTACAATCTCGAAGTTAACTTCTCCAGTTCTCGAGAAAACCACTGAAATTAATTCATCATCACAGCGTTCTTTGTCTTAGATACAAGATGAATAAATTAGGAAATTAAATTAACTTTCATTGTTGAACAAACTAGAGTTTCGCCATTTCCCCAATGTGTCCCCATTTAGAGCACAGTTAATAACCCTTAAAAGTATCTAAAGTAAGTTGATCCAATCTAGTTTATTAATGATAAAAACACTTGAGTAAGCTGATATAGGGGTGTATACTCTGTGTGAGTGTGTGAGTGTGTGTGGGGGGGGATATTCATGGACACTATCAGTTATTGCTTTCTTTGAATAAATCCTTGATTCTAATGAGCAGTAAAGAGCAAAGAACAAAATGACCTGTTACACTGTTACAGTACCGCTATTTATATATGAAGGACTTGTTCTGTGGTGATGGAGAGAGAGAGAGAGAGAGAGAGAGAGAGAGAGAGAGAGAGAGAGAGAGAGAGAGAGTGAGTAAGAAAATAGTGAGAGACTTTCTACCTCGAGCCTGCTGGTGATCTCCATCTCTCATCTAGCAAAACACACCCACACAGCACCTTATGATGACCTCCCTCTCTCTCTCTCTCTCTCTCTCTCTCTCTCTCTCTCTCTTTCATATATCTCCTTCCTCTCGTCTCACTGCTCCCAAGCCAGTCAGATTAATCAAAAATGAAAAACAGTGCACTCTAGTGGCAGTAAAATGTAATTTAAGGACTATTTGCACTGCCCCATATTGTTTAACAATACTGTCATTTGTACTAATCAACTTCCTGCCAGTCATGAACTTCTGTGTTTTTCTTCTGTGTTTACTATGTAGTATATATTTTGTATCACAAACAATTTTAGTAATTTAATTAAATCCTATTTTATCCAGTGACTTCCTGTACTCGAAACCCTTAGTGCTGATTTACACCTCTGTTTTCAACCATGATACAGGCTCGTACTGTGAGCGAGAACAAGACGGATTATTTCTGTTCAGTTATTATTAATAGCAGCCTGTCACTGCTGCCACCAGGCTGGTGCATCTCGTGGAAGATAAGGCCCTATGCGCCTATGCTCTGGTTGACCACTAGGGGGAGACAGACGTATATTTTCTGCATTCATGAATGCATCCCTGTACAAGATAAAAGCTGACCTCATCCTTCAGGCTTGGCACCCTGAGGTTGCTCGACAAGCAGAATTGGGTTCTGTGTAAAAATTCTTCGTAGTTGCATTTCCATTCTCACGGAGGCGTGCTTGGAGCCCTGCCCTGATGTTATTCTCAGGGCAGGGGGATCACAACAGTCCAGGGACTGGTGAGGCACGGGGCCTTTAAGTGTGGGTGGTCATCCTCAAACAGGAAGTTGGCCCTGGTGAGAAGATGAAGGCAATCACAATTAAAAAACGCAAGAAGCAAATACTTAATGATAAAAGTGTAAAAATACAGACAGGGGTGTGGTGTGAGTCTTCAGCCCTAACTCTCAGCGGAATAGAAAGAAGTGTGTTTATCCCAAATGTTGAACTGTTCCTTCCAAGATTTGAAAACACACCCTAGCTAATTGTTAAAATCTTCGAAGTCAAAAACAATGATAGCAAAGAAGTTAAACCCTCACATTTTTCCCAATGATAGGCATTTAGACCTGTATAGTATAGTTAGTATAGTTAGACCTGATAGCAGTGTGAAACTTTGCCAGCTAACCAGCTAATGGCGAACTCGCTGAGAGTGAGACAGTGAGGCTATAAATGCACTGACCCTTTAACGAAAGTATCCAAAATTGACCCACCTTAATTGTTATATGCTTGCGCCTCCTTATTAGACATAAATAAAACAGGAAATGCGCTTTTCTCTTTGTTTTTTAGCTGATTTTCACTGTTGTGTGCTTAAGTTATCCAGAGTCTGACCTAATGGAAATATATTACAGCCTCCTAACAGTCAACAACTTTTCTGTTACCTTTCCGACTCAAAACTACAGCCTTTTTATCAGAATCTCATTATTTAACATCAGCACAGAAGTGAAACCCCCAAAAGAGGGTTACGGTTAGGCCTTTTGATGTAACAGTAACATTTCAATTAAAATCAAAGTTTCTGTTTGTGTGCATTTCAGTGTTTTGGGTCACTTACTGTAAATGGTTTATCACACAGATCCCTTTGTTGTGAAATACTAAATAATGAAAGAGAAGTGCCATTTCCCTGTTTGTTTAAACAAACTCAGACAAGAGCACACCACTATAAATAGCCACAGTTACAAGAATAGCATGTTTTCTGTTTGATTAATTCACTGGACGATGACATCACTTTGATTTCTTCTTTTTCAGTTCCTTGAAAGTGAAAAAAGTTTTCTGCAGAAGTTTTCCAGAAGCCTGTCTTGCACTTTTCTGTGTTCAGCTTTTAGCACAGGAGCAAAGGCTATCATTAGAAGTGTGTGGGTGTGATGCTCGAAACAGTTTTTTAAAAGGATGACAGACATTTAAATTGAAAGGTTAAGGTACTCTGGTGGTGATTTTTCTTGTGACCCACGTACAAAGGCTATAGTCCTTAAAGTGGGCTGAAGAGGTTCGCCTCTTACCCTCGATTCTTCGCCATGTGTCGTTTATCATATATTTATAGATCTGAGATAACAAATCTAGTCAATATAAAAAAACAAAAGGCTGGTGATTGTTGTAGGACGCACCATCCTACAGTATGCAGTGCTGCCATTTCTCAAATGAAGGGCCTTTGTCCAGTTGAAGGGCATCTATTTGTGCCGTCAGCGGCCACGGCCTCAGTCGAGCTTCTCAATGGCGCTTATTTAACTTGTGCTTCCCTCTGTCGTGACAGGTCAGTTTTAGTAGCGGCGTATAATATTTTCCTGTATTCAAAGATATATCACCAACAAAGCATAAACAATGTAAATGAATCCTGTCCTGGCATTAGCAGCAGCTCTGGACCTGGGCATTTTTATCCTTTCTCCTCCCCCCCTTGTTGTTGTTTTGTTCTCTTTGCATATGTGGGTATATGACTCAAAACCTCAAAAAAAACCAAACGGGAAACTACTTGTTATGTACGCTTGTCCACCTCGGGCTTCTGTACAGATGCAGTCTTAGCTTCAGATTCTTTATTTGGGGCTAAAATAAACATGTAAGTGTAAGGAAGCTAGTTCTTGTTAACGTGTTTCATATTATTATGTAATTAATAACGTAGGGAGAGAAGTGCAGTCAGTGTTCTGGTTATCTGGATGTGTGGAGAGTGTGGAGAGTACTGTGCTGATTGTTGGGGGAGAAAAATGTTAACAGAGGGTTTTTTTTTCTTTTTTCTTTTTTTTTGAGTGAACTCAATACAGAGAAATTTGTGTTCCCCAATGTACAGAAAACAGTTGTGCCGAGGAGCACATACTACTTGTTTCTGAGTCAGTTTGAAAGAGGGACGACCACAGGCCTGTGGTTTGTTGGCGTGTGTGTGTCTCTGAGCGTGCGTGGGTGTTTCTATATGCATTAATGTGTGTGTGTGTGTGTGTGTGTGTTTATCATCAGTTAATGTATGACTGAGTCTGTGTTTAGTGGAAGAAGTAAAATGTGTAAAAGTGGATATTCCTGTAAGTCGACCCTTTTGAGGACATCTGCAAGGGCGGGGCCAAGAAGCTGAACATGAGATAACTGATGTTATAAAAAGATAAATAAAAAAAGAAGATGAGGTAGCATTTATCAGAATTACAAGGTTAGGAGTAGTTAAGGTAAATGGAGTCAGTGGTGGGAGTTCTTAAGTGTTAATAATACTGTATAAATCACATTTTAAAAAGTATGTTCATGGTTTTTAATTGCTATTGGAGTACAGTGCTAAAGCCAAACGTAAGAAAGCCTTCCCTTTTTTTTAGCCCTCATACAGGATTCTGATGCTGGAGAGGCTTCTGATTTGTGTATGGACAGTCGTGTCTTGATTATTAATATCCTATGTTCTCTCGTGTTCTAAGACTAAAACATTTGGGACTCCTTTTTTTAAATGTAGAAATGCAAATTCAGGGATTATTCTGATGTACGCATGCTGTTATGTAAAACGCATAAGTTATACATAATTTAGAATGTTTTATTGAATCTTGGCATCACAGATAACCCTGATAAAAAATGAAACTGTCAATGAAAGACATTCATGGAAGTACAGTTACTGTTATGCCTGCGAATACAATTTCTGTCCACCTAGAAGCCACCTTTTTGTCCACCTTGTTTTTTCAGTTTTCTTCCTACTTTAGCACAACTCAAAAAAAAAAGAAAGAAAGAAAAAGAAAACATTTGCTGGGTGGGAATAAAGCTGACAGTGTGGGTTTGATCACTTCTCCGGCACAGCACAAGCACTTTGCTCTGTCACATGTACTTTTACAGCATCACTTCACATAAGTGTCTGTGGAGGAGTTCTCAGATTAACATCCTGAAGCAGGGAGAGACAACACAGAAAGGCCAGACTCGGTACCTGTCACTTTGCATGCAGTTAGTGCAAGTTAGCCAGCAGAGAAGGACTATTTTGAATGTGCAGGATGTCGCATTGACGTCAAGAGATAACAAGTTAGTTAAGTTAACATATCACTTTTCACAGACGAGGGTCAGAAAGTGTTTTAGATGAGCACAATACAACATACACACACACACACACACACATAACAACAGGAACACACGAGGAGCTCGCGGACAGACATGAGAAAATCCTGCCATGATCAGGAACTTAAAAATCCCAATGAAACAGATGAATCACAATAGGTTGACTGGATGGACATGATTACCCAGAAGCCTATCTGCACAAACGTGTTTAGCCGTTTTGGGAAGACTGAATGAGTCAGAGGGCCGTAACGAGATAGGAAAGAATTCCAAATGATTGGTGCTTTGGCCACAATCTCCACGAGTCTTAAAATGTGTCTGTGGGACAGACAGCAGGTCGGCCTATGTGAAGGGGTTGATGAAAACAAGTGAATGAGTTCTGTCAAATATTCTGGGGCCTGATCAGGAAGGACTGACTAAACGTAATCCTATAAACCACAACGAGGCAAGGCACAGATGTAAGTGTTTGAGTGATGTGAATACTCACCAGGTCGGTGAGTATTCAAGCAGCAGCATTCTGGATGAACTGGAGATGAAAAGAGCAAAAATAAGAAAAATGATCCTGACTGTATAAACGTCTATGTATCAAGGGGGTGCTGTCTGAGACAGATAACGTTGTGCGTTGTAATGTTGACCGTTGCTTGGACGACTGTCTTCAGTAACTGTGACAAAGATAAGAGACACATCTCTCTCAGTGTTGTCCCACATTAAATGCACAGATCATGAAAGTTAAGACATAACATTTTGGTTTGTAACATGCTCAGGGGTCAAAGAGCATATCTTTACGATACAACTGGTTATGATGGCAGAAACAATAGGATAGATGTAGGACACATTATGGCAGGGTTCAGATGATATGACATGTGACTTTACAGTATTAAAAACCATATGATATAATTCCATACGATATGCTGAGGTGAGAGTAGGATAGAAAATGATATGACGTGATATGGGCTAGAACTCTACAATGCGTTATGATTCTTTCCAGTAGAGTATAGATGATACGATGCACATACAAAAGGACATCATTTGATATGAAGTCATGCAATACAAACAGGTTTCCCTCATGTTCCGTGCTGTCGAGATTACGAGCACAGAATAAAACGAGCTGAAAACACAACAAACGCTCAGATCTGTAGAGTTGGCTGGAGAGCGTTGCACGAGTTCGAGGCCTCAAAAGAAAATTGAGATTTACCGAGTTCAGTGGAAGCTCGTGGGACTTTAAGAACGAGCCACTCAGAGAGAACGAGTACATCTCATCACAGTGATGAGTGGCAAATCGATAAGCAGTCATAAATGTCAGGGCGGAGTGATAGACGGCGCCCACAGGCTTCAGAGTTCAGACAACACATGAATGCAGCATGGACGATGTAATCTCCCTTAATTAATGAGTCCTATTGCGGAACAGAAAAAGGGAGAAAGGCTGTTAAGAGGAGCTCTTTTATGGGGTATGTTTGATAGTTGGTATTGTTTTTGTTTATTGAGTAATGTCGTCAGGCCATTAAATACCTCAGACATCCCAGTTTACAACACTCAGAGAAGTGGTTTAATAATCGTCACAGAACTCTTGTTCTTGTGCACTCACAAAGAGTGTTTTCTAAGGAAGCTGATGCTCTTCCTTTTGTTTGGTACTTCTCCATAGGCTGTCACCTGATATAAAATCAGTTCGCTATTCCAGAGAAGTAGGGAAACAACCTCTGAACAATATTTCCTTTAAAAGTCATGCCGTTGTTTTTTTAAATGTCTGAATTGAATAGATTTCAAGCGTTATGATTGCAGAAAGAATTCAATGATCGAAAGCCTGCTTTAATACAAAACACACCAACAGTGCTGCAGTGGCAAAGAAGCACGAGTACATTAACTCTGTGATATTTGCTTTCAGTAATTTGATATCAAGAATGTTTTGGAAATATTTGAGGGGATGGAAAAATGACGTGATGAGTGCAAATCAATCGGCCTGTGCAGTGCGACATTAAAACATCGACATCAGAATCTTTTCCCTACTTTGTAAGGTCGTATGTAAAGAGCAGAACAGAAATAAGTTTGCATCATCTGTTGCCAGAAGGTTTTTTATCAGCGCACGAGTTTACTTTCACTTTTGGATTCCTTGAAAATGGAGCATTTCTGTCACAGTGCAGCTGGTGAAATTGACTCAGACCACAATTAAAAGACACAAAAGCACAAACACGCACATAGTACATTTAGGCTGTATGCATGAATCATAATTTCTGCATGTGCACAGACTTTTTTTCATGCATTTATTTGTCACATGCATTTTTCGTCACCCTTTTTGTCATGCATTTACACACTGACACCGAGCGTCCATGCACATGCAGCTAAAGCTTGTAAAATTCTGTTTGCAATGTTGCAATGTTTCATCAAAGCTTTATAGAAAGAAACTGTGTGTGTGTGTGTGTGTGTGTGTGTGTAGGTGTGTTTGTGTGTGCGTGCGTGTGTGTGTGTGTTTGTGTGCATGTGCGTGCCTTTGTGGTTTGCTTCAGAGCCTGCAGTTATTTAGGAGTGCTGTAATCCCAACTGTTTACTTGTAATGCCTCCAAGTCATACATTTGTTTGTGTGTTTGCTTGTTTGCAATCATTATGGGACCTATTGTGCTGTGAACCGCAGTCTGCACTCCTCCCAAGCTGGTCGTTCAGAGTGAATTTCCCAGAAATAGGTGGGAGAAAATGAAACTACATCTCATTGGGATCAAATCCTCATTTCAACAGATCTTAAGAACCCTAAAAAAACAGCATTCAGTTTCAATCTGACTTACTCCTCCTATAAGCTGATAGTTTTTCGACTCACTATCACTCCGACTTCTCATAAGGTGCAGGCCTGAGTGTCACCTTCAAATGAGCTTCGCAGGACAAACGATGTTTGAATGTCAGCAGGAGTGTAATCAAAACCATCATAACCATAACGTAGGAGCATGGAATAAGAGGCTGTTAATAAATTAATCACATCCTTTACTGTTGTTTGTCAAATTCCAGTTGAATCTATGAATCACATACCCCCCCCCCCCCATTATAGGTGAGACATTCATAACAGACACAGCTGTGTAACAGAGAATAATGAATCATGACTTCTAACCATTAAAGCTTTCTCCTTTTTTAAGAATTTGGACTGCAGTACTTATTTTAACCCCTAGGTGTCAGAGTTACATATTACTCCTTTAATTAATAATTTGATGCAAATAGGAAGTGTATTTAATGACTGAACATCTGTTGACAAATGTGCCACTGTTCTTTATTGGATTCACAGAAGTAACTGAGGAGAGGCAAAAAGAACCATATTTTAAACCAACACAAGCTGCTGTATTGTAGTTAATACTTTCAGTTGCTGAATTACTGTTACTACACCATGAAGCCGTCTTGGGTTAGAAGTGGTCTTAACAATAATATACCATTGTTTTGTCATAGGACATAGGGAACAAAGAGCCATTGTTCTGAATTGTCACGGGTGATTATGAGCGGTGATCAGAAGGAAGATGAAATGAGAGCCCGATGATAACTTGAGCATTTAAATTCTTCCGTTGCCTCGTGATTGTACTCCTTAACACTTGCCCTCAAGATAAATGTGTTAAAAGAAGGAATGAGGGCTTTACAGTTGTATTCACAGATTACAAATTACAGATGGGTTTTTTGTGGCGTTGAGAAGATCTAAAAAATCCTGAAGCCTAAAGGGAAGTTAAACTGCTGCAGTGCTTCTCAGAAGTATCAGGATTTCATGGAATAGGTTTGTACTTTCATATTTAGATGTGTTCATGGGTCACTTGATAACATTTCATAAAATCTCAATTGAAGATAACAGATATATGAACGTGCATTTGTCTGTGATTTATTGTCCTGCGAAACTGAAATTGTTACTGTCCTGGTGAATTTCACTGGAACCCCCTGAATTAAATAAGAAAAACATCAATTCTCACTTCACGGCAGTTCCACTCTCACTTTTACTACGCTTCAGTTGTGTTGTGACGGATCACTGCAGGTACTACTGTATTTGAACAGGGATTCTTGCAACCATCATCTGCCTCATCTCTTCCCCCCAAACTACTCCTACAATCACATGCTATAAAACTCAGAGGAGACATAAAAGGAACTGCTGTGGTTGTAATCCTATCTGGCCAAGTTTAAGATCAAAGTGTTTTGGCTGCAGGAAGGGAAAATAGTTTTATCAGTCTGCCATAAGCAGCAGAGAATTGCCAAACTTGTAAATATTTTTACGATGTTGGTGGATGGGCAAACAGGAATTGCCAAGGACCCAAGACGACATTTATACCTCATATCTTCAGATTTCAATTGTGTTTCAAATTGCTTTGTTTCGCTTTTTCGTCGTAGTATTCCTTTACGGCCTCAGTTCGATAACTTACTGTAAGCCGCATCATAAACTAATCACCAGTTTGCGAGCAATGGCTGATAAGCCAGACAAAATGAAACTGTAGGAATCACAAACGCTCACATTGTTGTGGTTGTTATTTTAGCACACAAGGGGAAACAAGGACGAACTGTCAAGGACATCAGTGATAGCAAAAAGCTCGGTGAGGTTTGGAGCAGATTTGCGTTCTCTGTAACATTTACTAGAGATTATTATACTGGCCAATCAGCCCTTATCAGAGTCTTGGTTGGCTTGGTTATTAACAGAAAACTTTATCTATGTAACGTACATGAAAATGAAAGCACAAAAAAATTGAAGTGCAGCCAATGAGACGATGTGCAATAAAATAATTTAAACAACTTCAGACCTCGTACTGAAAGCACATTCTGCTCTGGAGCTCGAGAGGAGGCAGGAGGTTGATTTTACACAATTCTTGTAACATCAGTGACTTTCTGGAAGAGCTTTCAAAATGTTGGATTAAAAACCATCACATGATGCCATGTAGTACTGAGAATTACAAGGGAAGATTCCTAGACACAAGCTGTTTCAACTGAGTATACACACAGCAGCTACTCTGACTTCTGATGGGCAGCTCAAATATTACCATCATACTGCTGTATTCTCGATTCTCGATTCCTCATTAACTGAAGAGACAATTCGCAGCTAACATAGAGGGGTTTATAGCGACACTAAAATACAGGATTGGAGAGAATTTTTAGCACATAACCTTCAAATGCATTTTTTGGGAGAGCTGGACTTTTTTAAACTGGTTGAAAAGGAGTATTATATGTGACCTTTGACCATTTAGCAACGGCAAGACAACTGGTAATGTTAGCATTTAGCCAGGTACAGTTCGCCTATACAAATATCATCATTAGTCTAATCAGCATTAACATTCAGTGTTGTTACATCATGGTACAATCACTGGCCGTAATATTTTGTACATACAGTGAGTGAAGCCAACGCACCCACATGATAGATGCTGACAAATTGCTGATTTGGAGCCAGAGCCAAAGTGGTTTGGACATCTTAGGACCTCCCTTTGGAGGTCTTCCTGGTCCATCCAACTTGGAGGGGACTTCAAACAATGTTAGAGCATTTTAGATAAAATATTACTGTACATGGTTGCTGTGTGAACATGGTTATTTCAGGGCTGTACAAACATTAAATGTCTGAGTAATACAAAATGATAGCAAATCCTGTCAGGCTGTGATACATAGTTTACCAAATATGAGGAGGAACAGGGATACGTCAAGAATGGTTAAAAAAGTAAACAAAGCATTTCCTATTGGTAACTCTCTTAGTCACTGCTGGTAAATGTGCAGCAGGGAGAACAATTAGAATTCTAGCTTTAAATGATGAGGAGTTTCTGTTTTCCAGAGTAGGTGGTGCAACCTTTCCTTTAAAAGATGGGTGGAGTAAGACAGAACAAACAGGATTCGTTTGAATGAAAGTTTACACTGTTTACTGTATGAAACAATAGGCTGTATAAAACATGGACATTGTCCCAGAGGTATCACCTATTGCTTCCTGAAATGATGCCATAAAACCCAAAGATGCTAGTCGCCATATTAGAGATGCTTTCAAATTCACTGTGTTTCAATCTGGAAACAGGATTAGGCTTGCATAAAACTTTGTATGAACATTTGTGAGCTGATAACGTCGGTAAACAGTACATGTGTTACTCAAACACTTACAGCACAAGATACCAAGGAGCGGCAGTGGCTCAGTCAGTAGGGACTTTTGTTGGGAGCCGGTCCCGGTGCGGATCAAAGTATGAGAAATTGTTCTGGGTCTGGAGAGGTGTCAAGTCACTTCCCCAGCACTGCCTCGGAGCCCTTGAGCAAGGCACTGAACCGCCAACTGCTCTGCCCTACTCTGATCGCTCTACTAATGCATGTCCATGGGTCCTGTTTGTGCATGCGTGTATTTCGGGCCTACTCTATGTTTGTGAGAAGCACTGATACTCAATTATGTCTAAGGATGTCCTTCCATTCAATAACAAAGCACTGTTTGATAAAAAGGGCTCCAGCAGGACTGTGTCAGAAACAACAAACAGATTTGTCCATATCCTTTATCTGTCAATGTCCCTTCCACCACTGACGCACATTTACTGCAAGTGTTTTTTTTCTTCAGATTTGATCTTGCCATGTCTTGTATAAAGGGTTATTTTGCATTTATGCTTTAGACGTGTGTGAAAAAAACATTGTTAACACTGGTTTGTAAAGCTGCTGTATAAATCAACTTATAATGACTATCGAGAAAATAAGGCAATATTTAACTTACTCCATGTTGGCCTGACCTTTATATGGTATCTATATTCGACTTGTTTAAATGTGCTTGCTGCTATGTTTACACACTACAATCATGCCATCAAATATCGTCTGCTGAGCCCTGCATCAAGAGACAACATGCACTCTGTGAAGCTGCTTATGTTTCAGTCTCTCCCTGTTTCACAGAAATGAAACTCATGGAGCACGGACGCAAAATGCAAACAAGCACTGCGTTCATGGGAATATGCGTGCAAGAGACACACAAACATGGGCACGCTATCAAAGACTGCACAGTATAATTCAGAAAATGTGTTAAATGCACTAAAGAAAATCAAAGACAGACGTAGCACACATGCAGAGGCAGCAGCGGAGGAGATCCAGTGTTACAGTTCATGTGTTTCTGATTAGGCTCAGTGCTTTAACCCATTACTGCCTGAACAACAGTACAAACATGTCTTATCTGAATCTATTTCATTGCACTAAGTACAGTATAATAAATTGGCATCCTGAACACAACAATGAACCTCTTTTAAAAAACAATTAGATCGTAGTTATTGGGGGTTTTCTCTTAAAGCCACCCACAAAAACACACTGATATACAGAGAGCAAACAGTAGTGAATGCTTTTTAAAAGTGTACCCCCCCTTTAAAGGGGCCTTATTAGAAATGCCACATATTCATATATCCTGTAACAAGGTCATCCTGGTGGAAAGGCGACTATAAAAACTGTTCAACATCAACGCATCACCAAAAATCTTTAAAAAAAACCCAACCCTTTTTACTCCATGTACCTACTTTACTCCGGTATCTAACATGAAATGCACAAAACGACCTGCAACTCTTGTTATGCCAGTAGCTGCACATGTAGCATTAAAGCTGCTGCTGCTGAGATCTTTCTCTTTAACTCCACAGCCACACACTATGCTAGTTCATCAATTCAGGCTGCATTCAATGTTGATTCATCACATGACGCTATTTACATAGGAAAGCATACAGAGCCATTAAAGGCTTTATACATCATTCAAAAATGACATAACGTCTCTCTAAATACATTTATTAGAACTCCCTGTGAAGAGCAAATGTTTTCCCCTGAACTATCTCATCATGTTGTTTTTTTAACAGACAAATGAATCACTCATTGAGAATTTTTTCTGGAGAAAACGGGGGGGGGCTGCTTCTGCAATATGCATTAAAAACTTCTGCAATATGCATTAAAAACCCTACAGCAGCAGTTTTAGGCATTACAAAACATTAAATAGAAGAAGTCATTCTTTATGCTGATCGCTTCGTTTGCTTTCGTAGCTCACGAAGAGGCATCAGTATGAATCTAAGTCTTTAACTTATGGTGAATTTTCTTTGCAAAATGGATTGTGAACATTTCTGGATCTCAAGAAACACTTTTTATACATGGTGCTGATCGTGAGACTCAATTATTTTCACCAACATTTGATATTTATGACAGAACAAGCGAGCTTTACAAGGCCGTAGTTGAGTCAGATAAAATATTAATAATTTTGGCATGTTCTCTATGGCCTCGGGTTCTGTAGCTTGTATCATCTGTCTGACTGCTTGCATGTCTGCCGACCGGCTGTCTCTGCCACTTTAAGCACCACCACCTGAACTCTTTCCTTAACTTTCTGTTTCTCGCTCTGTTGTAACCTGAAACAGTAACACCTATTAGCTTAGCGATCATCTGGACCTCCTTAACTCGTGCTTGTATTAACTCTATTTTTGATCCCTGTTTGCAAGGAGCAGCCCTTTGGTAACTTTTGTTTCTTTTTATCTTCTGAAGCTGCTCTGGGCGAGTGTGCAATTACATCTTAATGCCATAGAAACAAAAGGTACCATTATAATGCTCTCCACGGAACTTCATAGTTTCAAGCTAAGTTGCAGAACCTGCCTCCTTTGATGCTTGTCAAGTCATGTAATGTGGTTATTATGCATTTACTTGCCAAAAGCAGGATTCATTCGGCATCAGGTAGTTCAAGTCAACCACCACACTTGCTGCAAGTTAATAAAGCTTCACTGCAAGAAGAGACACAATTCAGCCAGGGTTCAGTTACTGCAACAAGTCTGAAACTGTGGCACACCTCACTTTACCTGATTAATATTAGATCACATTAGATGTTTATTTTCAGATTCCTCTGAAATGAGTCTTGCATCATGAGCCAACTCTATTTCACAAGCACATAACTAACAAAACAAAGCTCTCTATATTGAACTAAAAGGAGATTGGAAATATCTCTGATTCTATTTCAGTGTACTGTAGATATTACAAAATGGTTTCTCAAGGATGGAGGTAAAAAAAAATTCTGGGCAGGCCAGGTTAGAGTGGGGCCAAGAGGTCCTTTGCAGGATAAAAGTGAAAGAATTATGATGTTTTCTGCAATTGGAAAGATTTAAAATCAAATGCGAAATGGCTGGATCAGTCTGAAAGTCGGAGGAAACCTCCATTAAATCATGCAAAACTCCTAAGTGTTTATTTTTTCGTAACTTTTTTTTTAACAGATCTCTACCATACTTTAAAAAACTGGGCTCCACAACCTACCCTTTAAGTACCCTTAAAACATAAGGAAAGAGTCGGCTATGGGATGTCACAATAAGAGCATTTCTGAGATGAATCAGCCCAAACAAGAAGGCCAGATTTTTTTTTCTGCAGAGGAAGAAGACGACAGTTACTACCGACTTAAGAAGTGCAGCAGATCTCATGTCAGATTTTTCCACTGCTTCTGAGTGCATTTTTACTGTGAATATGCGGATAAAAAAAAAGTTTCACAATAAACTTAAATGTACCCAGTCTGCAGAGATCTTCATCTACACAGGATCTGTGCAGCAGATCATTTAAAACATTAATGACTGGCGTGTTATCTTATTTTAAAATCTGCATTTACTGAGAAGAGAAACACAAAGACACGCATCTGTTTTTAAAAACAGCCTCATCATGCACTGAGCACATTCTTTTAATTTAATAAATATGCATGTCTTAACAGCACACACATTTTCAATTTGTGAGTTAAATAAGGAATCTTAAAAAAACAAAACAAATGCATGTTTGACGCACTGTTTTACGATTATTAAAATATGTCAATATACAGTTAAAAAAGAAACTCCATAACAATCAAAATGTGATTATTTAGTAAAGGCTGTCATTACTTGAATCTGTCACCTGTCTTTCTGTAAACGCACGATCACATGTCTCTGCGGGTTTCTCTAAATTCACTGCTTTCTGACAGAGTTGAAAAGAACTGAAACACTGTAGTTTCACTTTCGTTTCTGAGAAACAGTCCGGCTGCCGCTAAAGCGACTGCTCTCAGTAGCAGATGGCAAGAAGAGAGGAGGAGTCAGACATCAGATATAAAAGAGTCTTTACATTTGTAAAGCTTCAAATCATTGCCAGCAAGGTAGACTAGTCAGTACCGAGCTGTCAGTGTAAGAAGACACTCGCTCCTGACTGCGCTGCGTCACGGATCACCAGCAGGATTAAACCCATCTCGGAGCAGTTTTCTTTGCACTCTGGGACAGTAGAGCTCTAACCCCGCTGCTATTCTCAGAACAAAACGGTAAGATCTTTTTTTTAAACACGAATCTCATTCAACATTGGGTGTTTTGCGTTGTGTTATTTTGCAGCTGCCAGGGCTGCTGTTTGTCAGCTACAAAAAAAATCAGCAAAACGGTCTTCTCTGTATAGTTTAAGCATTGATGCTTTAACTTATCCAGACTGGAAACATACGTCAGCGCCTGCAAATCAAATCAACTTTTCCTGGAATTCAGGAAAACTTATGACTAACTTGTAGCACGGGTGTTTGGGTCATTTACATCATTGAATAAGAGAAGAAAGATGGATCACAAACAGTGGGATATATCTGTCAGTTACTTAAGTAGCTTAAGTAATGTTGAGTAATTTGTTGTGTACAAGCTTCTAAACATTCATTTGGTTACATTTAAGCTGCAGTACTCAAAGTTAACAGCAGAGGTGGTCGTTTTTTTTCAAAACACTGCTCAATCCTATGTAGAGAAAGAAAATAGTGTTCTACAGATTTGTCTTAGAATATTTAAATTTCATGTTCTTATTTTTGGCATGAAGGTAGAAATGATTGTAAACGTGTAGTTGTATTCAGAGATCACCACATCAATCCTTATGTTATTTTTGTAAAGGTCAGACCATTGCAAATTAGGGGCAGTGTAGAGACTGTTTACTTGCTTCATACAGGTCCTTAAACAAATGAACTTTCAAGGATTACAAACTTTGAATCCTTAAACTTTGCTGACTTTGTAGAATTTCTTTTTAAGCTCTGACCACGTTCTTTTTTGCAAATACAGCCCCTTTGAACTGTGTAGTGATCTGACGGTGGTTGTGATCAGCTTTGACTGTAATGTCACCAAAACCACAGATTTCAGTCACATGGATTACAGAAACCATCAATGGAAAGTAGCAAATGAGTTTCCGATCGAGAGAAAGTCACTCAATTCAAACAAATGCAGAAGTGTTTCCTTGAGGGCTTTAACCTGATTTTAAATTTGGGTTGTTTTTGTACATGATACTGGTAGAATACTGCAACTGTGTTTATAATTTGATATCTGAACTTTGTGAAAATGTGACGTGTTTGACGGTCGTTTCTTCTTGTGTGCCTTTCAGGATGTCAGTGTGGTGGTCAGAGATGGGAGAGGGTCTGGGGCCGCTCTCCCCTGTAGGATGGTAGCCAACAGCACAGTGGAAGGCCACGACAAGACACCATTGTCAAGCTTATCATCATCATCATCATCATCATCCTCGTCCTCAGCCTCATCGTTGGCCGGACACGACCTCACCATAAGGTCTCAGCCGGAGCAAGTGCAGCGCCAGGCCGCTTCGGATCTGAGTAAGAAATTGCCATTTGTCCCGTTCATCTACCGAACCCACTTCCGCACCTTCTCCTGCCAGGAGGACTGCAAGACCATCACAGAGACCGCCTCCAAGCTCGAGCGTAGCGGCTTTTACTGGGGCCCCCTGGGAGTGGAAGACGCCCACCGCATGCTGCGTGAAGCTCCGCTTGGAAGTTACCTTATCCGCGACAGCCGGCAAAAAGACGTGTTTTTTACGCTTTCCTACCACGCCAAGAGTGGTCCGGTCAGCATTCGCATTGACTACAAACGCCAAAAGTTCTCACTGGCGGGCAACGAGCGCTCCTTTCCAACGCTCTTCGCCCTTCTGGAGCATTACACAAGTTCTCCCAAGAAAAGTTTGAGCGTCCCCTACAGGAGATGGGAGCCGACGCTGCAGGAGCTGTGCAGGAAACGAGTCATAGAGCTGTGCGGAGGAGGAAGCCGTGTTCAAGAGTTGCCGCTAACGCATGTTGTTCAGAACTTGCTGTTGGAATTCCCTTACAAACTTTGACACGTTTGACTTTGAAAGTTATGGTCGTAACGCTTTTAATTCCTAAGAGGCATCTTCTGCCCTTCAGCAATGAGTGTTTGGTTCCTCACAGGTTGGATGTCAAGACTGCGTTGCACTGGTTAGAGATAACAACAGCTAAAAATGTTGGGAAGGGAAGTTGCAATGTGTTTCATGAGAGACAAAATCACTTCTGCTGGACCGCGTCCATTCATGACATTTCAACATGTAACACAGCTCCAACTTGCACACACACAGAGCAACATTATGTCTCAGGAAAGCTGGGGAAGTTGGAAAAAGCTGCATTAAGAGGAAACTACAAAAACAATGAAGCAGTTACAGAACTGACAGGGTCAACTTTGACTGTGCTAGATGAAACTTTGGGTTCTCTTGTTGCCCAATTATGGCCACTAGCAGCCTGTTTAAAATTGTATTGTGGAAGGACTTTGGGAGCATCAACCGAGCGGACTCTTTGGAATATCTTGGCCCTGTGGAGGGAGCGTTTGAAACCATCACACCACCCCTTGGACTCCTGTAGCACATTTTTAATACTCTAATGATGTTGAATGTTTACCTCACACGTGAATGTTGTTTGTTTTTGTTTTTTTTAACAATCAAGAACCACTTGACTTCTTTTCAAAATCTTGTTTCAGTCATGTCTGACGGCTTCATTGTAACTCGATTAAATTTTGTACTGAGGAATTCATGTGGCACTGAAGTGTTGCTAAATTGTACTGTATTTAGAGGCAGCTTACCTCATGTTCAACAAGATGAGATTCTTACTGAATATATCTATATATTATTATTTATGTTCATTCTTTACATTTGAAATAAAATGTATTTAAAATAACCCAAATGAATGTAGTTATTCTGTGACTGTATTCATATTCCAGGAGTCACTTCCTGTAAAAGCTGGTATGAGAGTTAGTGAAGGAGAAATAAGAGGGAGGGACACACTCTGTGCTGTATCACAGACAATTGGATAGACAGACAGGAAGTACGAAAAGGTTGTGTACAGTATTACCACCACATTGACTCATCTCTGTAGGCTATAGTCACGTGGGCGGAGTTACTTTGATAGTAAATGGACTGTTACGCTTAGACAAAAACTCACTTACCAGAAACAGGGACAGAGGTGACACATAGTGTGTGTGTGTGTGTGTGTGTGTGTGTGTGTGTGTGTGTGTGTGTGTGTGTGTGTGTGTGTGTGTGTGTGTGTGTGTGTGTGTGTGTGTGGTGTCTTCAAACTAATAAGGACCCAGTGCAGATTAAAATTTCCTCAAGAGGAAGTGGGAAATTTTTCAGGTTAGCGGTTTCACTGAGACTATAGATCAAGGTCAGGGTTTAGAGTTAAAGTTGGCATTTCATTTTAGACTGTTTAAAAAAAAGTAGCACAAGTTAAACAAAATAATCATAAAAAAGAAATTTAATAAAAGAGAGCTACTTGAAAATGAAGTATTTCAAACAGGAATTGCAGGCAATGGAAGCTTTCTGAACCAAAGACTTGCTGTTTACAGTCACACACTTCACCTTTCTACAGTATAATGGGTGTGACATTGAAGAATGTTAGTAGCTGTGTGTGAATCATGGGAGTGAAAGGAGTGACAGAACATAATGCAAATACTATGTTTTCCACCCAGTCACATCACACAAAAGCAAAGCTGAACTTGAAACCTTTTGAAGGACTATCAAATAAAACAACAGCTAAGGTTAGCACTTAACCAGTAGCTAAGGATTTAAGAGCACTTTAAAGTAGGTAGGAAAGGTGTACATTCTTCAGTTAGCTAAAGTTAGCTTTTGTGACTTAACTAACTGTAACATGACAACAAAGGATTGAGTTTAAACGTTATTAACTGTAGTTGCCTGCTTTGCTGCTTAATATTCTGATCTTTGATGTATTTGTCTTTATTGTTTTGTTTTTAGTTTGTTTATTCTCGAGAATAAATAAAGGTAAAATGAAATGAAACATTAGTATTGAATATGTTTCGTCTTTGTTTAGTCTATATATTTTAAGCTAGCTAGTCAGTTTTTAGACAGTATCATGACCTTTTTAAATGCTTGAATGATCAAATCTTTTTTCATGTTGCCAAAAAAAAAGCTAACTATGCTCAATTTACATCCAATCTTTATGAAATTAAAAAGAAATACAGTCAAAGTCAATATCAGAGTTGACAGGGCGACGTATGACTAAAATCAATATCTTTAGAAAGTTGACTGATTTGGTCATTTTGGCAGTTTCATGACATAGGCTTATATGAAAGTATTATGTCACTTTCCAGACAGTGTAGAGCAGTAGGCCTAGCTACAGTATATGTGGAATTTGAGGTTTAAACCTAAGTTAAGCTAACTCTTTACTTTCAGCTAACCAGAACACCAACACTGAAAACCAAACCTTACCATGAGGCCAAGTGATCATTTGGGGGATTTTTTGTGCTCTTTGGTCTAGACATACGCAGACCCACGCATACACAAATAAAAATAAAATGCTGAGTCATACTGACTATACCGAGTATGATACTCAACCTGATTCAAGTGAAGCCTGAATAGTGTGACGATCTTATCTCAGTGTGGAACATGATGTGCTACCGATACGTTTTAATTTTTTTGGATTCTTTACTTTGAAATTGATGACAGACATTTGAAGAGTGCAGGCTATGTGTTCCTGTGTGTGGTTAGGTGATCTTAATGCTTGAATCATATACTGTAAATAGCAGTTTCACTCATAGCTTCTCATTTTTCAAGGCATAGACTGTAGGCTACCCAACTTTTTTGAGAAGTGAAAAGTACTAGGGGAAGGAGGGGGTCTGAGATTTAGTTTTATCAGCTGATTTCTGTGGAACCCTTTCCAGGGGAGTTTTCTGTCCTTTAAACACTGTACACACCGATGCACACTTTCTCCGAAAAAAAAAAAAGTCCTTCACGTTCTCAGTATGACAGTAAGGCTGTTGAAGTGTTACTCTGGCTGCTTTTGTCTTTGTGGTCAATTACTTCATTTGACCATCTCTGATTCCTGAGTAAACCTGAGAATGTGAAAAAGCAACTCCTGGAAGACAATCATTAGTCACTTATTTCTTCACGCTTCTCCAAGGAATTATACTCCCACCAGTTCTTGTTAAATGGGTTTGTCCAGATTTAAACACATTAGAAGAAACTCAATGGAAACCATCTCTGTGCACTTAAGACTAGTTTCAAGTCTTCCAGTGTAACTTTAATAGAGTGAACCACGGACTTCATAAAACATGGATGTAGCCTTAGTGATGTCACCCAATGGTTTCTAAAGCAGAATTAGAAAGCCACACTTTAGCTGTTGGAAACTCCACCTGAATTTCAGTTGAATGAAAAGCAGGGAATAAGTTGATGTTGAGACATGGAAAAAGGAATATTTTGGTCGCTGAAACATCTGTCTAGCAAATTTAGCTCATCCTTTAGCTTGGATAATCTAAACAAGAACAACACTATGGGTATGAGGATTTGGCTAAAAGCCTAGCTTCAATAGCCTTCACAGCATCTTTTCAGAGGTATATCGGTGAGGTTGCTGAAATCAAGTTCATGGTCTACTATTCATGACACTTCCAATCTCTACGGTCGAAACTTGAATCTACGCTATGACAATGATTTAGTGAAGAAAAAAAGAAAAGAAAAAAAAGATACATACACACAACTCAAGCTTCTCAGTATGGTTGCACTACCAGGAAACCATTCACACCTCGA
The DNA here is from genome assembly GCF_947650265.1 of Symphodus melops. Taxonomy (NCBI): domain Eukaryota; kingdom Metazoa; phylum Chordata; class Actinopteri; order Labriformes; family Labridae; genus Symphodus; species Symphodus melops. The sequence goes on from NC_136707.1 coordinate 4,232,820, forward strand.
CGCACATGCGAACACACTTCCCTGAAGAGGGGAACTGCGATAAAAGCAACCACAAGATGACAGAGGGATCCTTCTGTGGCTGCAGAACACTGCAGGGGTAGAAAGTGCAGAGGCAACGTCACAGCCTTCTGATGTCATGCACGCACATGCAGCATGAATTCAGGTCGGATGCAACGCTCTTCATTCTCGACACTTAAAAAAAACAAAAGTGGACATCGTTTCAGAAAACGGCAATTTGAAAAATATCTTTCAAAGACACTGCTGTTGAGACACTGGCAAATAAACACTGGAGTTGTATCAAACAGAATCATTAGGCGAGAGCATCTTAATTAAAACTGTGCTCCTGTGGAACCCTTCTCGCTCTTAGTAACAGTTTACAAAACTGTGGGTGTGTGTTGGTGGGGCAGGCAGCGCTTTTCTAATATTTCCTGTGGTTTTCTTGCTCAAGCAGAGGAGGGTGTCCTCGGTTTTAGTAACAGTGTTCGATTCTGTGGAGAGAGGTAGAGGTAGAGAGAGGGGGAGAGAGAGAGTGAGGGGGATAAAAACCAAAATAAATAAATAAATCAGCACCTCCTCCCCCTCTTTGTCCGTCTGCAGAAACCAAAAAAAAAAAAAAACCCACGAATGCACTCTCTCACCGTTGTTTAGTAGAATAATTTATTGCAGATCTTTATTTATTCCTCTGTTTAAGTTCATTAACAATAATTACAGGTTTAAAAGCCAAAAGCATTTACAAAGCATACAAATGTATCACATTACACACACACACACACGCACACACACACACACGCACACACACACACACACGCGCGCACACACACACACACACACACTACAATCGCAGACTTGGTAATGGAAGCTTTTGTCATGGCACGTTTGGAGAGAAGCTGCCGAGCGTTGTAGGCTTAAAGCCGCCATCTTGTCTTCAAACTTAGCCCTCCAAACAATCAACAGCTGCTGTTCAAACTTCACCAGCTTCTTCAGTGATCATCACTATCATTCTTCTATTTACAGCAGCACGGTGGAAAAACAAAGAGACAGACTCCCCCCCCAAAAGAAAGAGTATTGCTCTGAATGTCTCCTTTATAAACAAGTTGATACTGTACAGTGTTAAAAAAATAACAATGATCAAGCGTTAAGACTTAAGCTCAATGGTACAGAAACCCCCCCCCCAAAAAAGAACCAAGTCTAGACAGCAAAAGTCAGAGAGAAAAGTGAATAGAAGGATTAAGAAGACGACAAGACGAGGGGAAGTACAGAGCGTCCTGTGCGCTCACTTGACTACACGCATGCCATTCTAAAAATCGCTGCTGTTTGGAGAGATGTGTTGTCTGTTACATTCCTCTCTCCCCATCATTGGTTAGCTCTTGAACAGTATTGCAGTGGTAAAGCTTTATTGGGATGATTAAAAAAAAAATGAGAGCGAGGAGGGGTTTGTCCCGAGACCCTGACTTCATCCGCCTCGGAAGAAATGAAAACGTTTAAAATCCCACAAGAGCGGATGTTAATTGTTTTCCCATTTCTGTTGGTCTCCAAACACTTTGTTTGACTTTTCCGTGGCGTTCGGAGGATGTTCAAGACAGTTAAGAGAATAAATCTATTAAACGTCAGATCAGCAGCTGAGGGGAAACGAGCAGATGCATTCAACCCAGAGGTGCAGATGTTATTTCAGTTAAAACCAATGAAAACTTCAAACATGACGTTTATGTCCCCGCCCCTTTTACTCGCCTGCTGTTACCGCATGTTTAAACGGATAAAGGCCGGCCTAAATGATGGACCGGTGTTATGCTCTGTAATGCTGCCTACACAGACTGAGTACAAGTAAATAATTAGCTGAGTCCCTCGGTGAGCAGTGATCCGTTATGTGGAACTAGTGCGCCAGAAACAGTCGTCTTTCCTCTTTTTCTTGGGTCACAATGTGCTGATTACTATTGCATCTTTGTAAAAACAATCATTTGAGCAGCCTGCGTTTAACTGCCTATGTTTAACGTCTAAATAATTGTTTGCTGCGTGTGCATTAAATGCTGCAGGTTATTTATGCATTTTCTGTAACTGGCAGAAATAAGTAAGCGGGAAAAGAAAGGAACATTTGAGATGTGGAACAAGAGAAACTGAACATAATGCAGACGGCACACACTCGAGGCAGCTGAATCATTTTAGAGAGACACACACACACGCACGCACGCACGCACGCACGCACGCAGGCACACAGGATGGCAGTGACTGCTAACAGGTGTCAGGTACAGGTGTTGAAAGGCAGTGCAGCTGTCTCCGTGTGCACAGTGTGTGTGTGTGAGCGCTGTGTGTACACCAGCAGGACGGCTGAAATGCTCTTTGAACATAAGACACGGAAAGAGAACCTTTTAGAATCTCTTAAGTGGACGAGCAGCAGCAGCATGATGCGCGCGCGCGCGCGCGCGCGCGCGTGCGTGCGTGCGTGCGTGCGTGTGTGTGTGTGTGTGAGAGCTGACAATCGATCAGAATGAGTAAAAAACGTTGCTGGTTGCGTGTCCTCACACACGCTCACTAAAACTGAAGTGCAGAGAAACAGAAATGTGCTGTAAGCCGTCCTCTGGTTCCTCGGGTTGCCGGGTTGATCCTTCTTCATGAGCAAACACAAACGACATGACGCCTCCAAAAGACCCTTCACACTTTCAGATGTCACACTGTCTGCAGGTCCCAGAATGTAGATTTACTGCAGCTGAGCTGAATCATGTAGTTTACCTCTGTGTGTGTAAGAGAGAGAGAGAGAGAGAGCGAGAGCGAGAGCGAGAGCGAGAGAGGGAGGGAGAGAGGGAGAGAGAAAGAGGGAGAGGTTTCAGTGCAGTAACGCGGGTGTGTGGAACTTAATCCAATTCCGGCGAGTCCGGCGTTTCAGTGCGTCTCTCTGCGTCTTCTGTCTCCGCAGCTGTCGACTCGTCTCTGTCCGTCACTTGCTCTGTATTCACCTCAGGAGGGATGTCTTCGCAGTCTGGCTCCTCCAAGGCCTCCTCAGTGGGCGTGGCCATCTCCGTCGTGGTGGTCTCCTCCTTGACTGTTGCGTCCGTCTCCGTCTCATCCAGTGGCGAACCCTCTTCCTCTTGCAGCTCCTCTTCCTCGGTTTTTCTCTCTCCATCAACGTCCTCTTCTTCTTCCGCGATGGAGGCGTCTGGTCTCTGGAAGGAGATGGTTGCTGAAACGAGGCTGGCGATGGGGTGCAGGTGCGGCGTGTCCGTCGGCGGCAGAAGCGTGAGCGACTCCACGCTGAGGGCGTCTGCCGTGCTGTCGGTCAGCAGGGAGATGGTGGGCTGGGAGGCCGGGGTGAGACTCGGGGCCAAGGTGGGAGCTGTGACTGGAGTGGAGGGAGTAGAAGACACTGTCGTTAATTCTCCACCTTCACCGCCCGAGGAGGAGGGCGGGGTGTTCTCAAGAAATGTGCCATCATCTAGAGGAGAGCAGAGGAAAGGGAAGAGTGAGGCATGTGGACTCAGGAAGATGGTTTTTTTTAAGTTGCTCTCCGAGGCCCTGGTTTAAATTTCCTGGTATTCTTTCACCATTAAACAAGTGACAACACATTCTTTGACTGGATCTAAAATCAGGAGCCATGGAGCAGAAAAAAAACCCAGTGGGAACTGTAAAACCTCTGGACACGACTAAAGCCGCACTAACACACAGGAGACGTGACTACAGAGATCTCTTCATATCAGACACGCGACAGGGCGTTTCTGTTTCCTTCAAACTCGACTTTAACCAAAAAGAATACTTTGTGGTTGTTGTAAGGTTTGACCGATAGTCACCACAGGAAAGAGTCACACGTTCTAAGAATTAGAGCTGTACAGCGTACGAGGAGTTTATCGCATTATGATGAAAAGAACAAAAGAAAAAAAAAAATGCTGGCAGACATTTTTTTTTTTTCTCTGTTTTTTAAAAATATGAAATCATACAGCAAAAAGAATTATTTTTCCACAAAACAGACCGGCTTAAAAAAACAGAAGAAGAAAAAAAAAAAAAGAGGCTCAGGATGGACACAAACAGCAGCAGCAGTATAGTTTGGGCGGGTAGAGCTACACAAGCACTACAAGGCAAACTAGCGTGTGAGCATTTGTAAGAGGGAATGAGGCAGTAAAGAGAACAAAGCTAAAACACTGACAGTCAAACTCATCGGACGTGCAGAAGGAGGAGATTTGGACGGGATGAAATGTGACCGTGTGTTTGCGATCTTTGACTCCAGCGTTCGATAAAAGTGGGTCAACGTGCTACGAACTTTAAAGTGAACCAAACAATCTAGAGCACGCTACCCAAACTGTTCAGCCCGTGACCCTCTTTAATAACACTGCGAGTATTATCCCAGGAGGCGGGAAAACATCTAAGGTGGCGCACTATTGCCAAAACATGCAGTATTATTTTAGTGATTTATTGTAAGAATCACCAGAAGTCATTCAACGGCCTCTTAAAGACGAGACGAGAGAAGTTTGCCATGTTTTAGTTCATTTTGTAATTTTTAAAGAGAGCAGCACAGTTTCTAGTTTCGTTCTGACTTTTGGAACAGACTAAGGAAAAAGTCCTGGGATCCAAGATTATAAGTCCCTGTACTCTTCTGACTGATGAAGGAAGCAGACTAATCACATTAGACTGTTTATCAAGAAACTCTACTGATGTAAGTACAGGACACAGAAAGCTTTGACCACACTGATCTTACTAATTATACCCTCCCAGGAGCTTTAAATGGATGTTTTCCATGATGTTTCCTAAACAGGAATAAAAATCTATCTAACTGAGAGTTAAATATATGACACAATCGTGGTCGTCTACCAAAACAAGGAAAATCTGATCCTCTTTTTTTTTTTTTTTTTTTATTATTGAAACTGTGCGGTTCAGTTCCTTCGGGGAACACAAAGGGAAGGGATGTGTACATAAGCCGTCATGTCTGTACTCAGGAATGTTCTGAACTGTAACCAGAACTAACATGCATTCTGAATTCTTTACATTCATGCTCAAACACCACACCCTGTGACAGACTGTCTGCGTGGAGCTGCAGACACCTCTGCTTTTCATGCTGTGAATATGAAACTCTTAAATAGCCGCGCTCCTTAAGGGGGAGTGGATTTCTCTGTGTTTTTGTGTCTGCTCGTCTGTGTTTGAGGATTCACACACGCAAAGAGTTGAATGTCACTGTCGGCGGCAGCAGAGCAACACGTCGGCTGCTGTTTGCACATATTGAACGCTGACGTTCAGGACAAGACTCCTCCCTGGTCTATGCACACATAGTTCAGGTGACATCATTAGCTGTGTCGTGTTTCTACAGGCAGTCTGGTATTGTTATTATTAACAGATAAATCAGTTTGGTTTGTCTGGTGCTCTTGAGCCGTTACAAAGGGCGGGATAAGAGGGTTAATTATTAGCCGAGCTACATCACAATGTGTAGCTACACCCGTGTGGGGGTTCAGTGTTTCCACTTCAATGCGTCTGTGCGTGTGTTTCATGAGTGTTGCAGACGTGGACGTGTTGTGTGCGAGCTACCTGTGGGGCTCTGAGCTGATATGGTGCTCGCGGTTACAGAGTCACATCTTCCTGTGCTCCCACTCCCACTGGAGGGAGGCGAGGGGGACGAGAGGGGCGAGGGACTGTGCTGCGACACACAGTGAGCCACTGCGAACCCTGGTGAAGGAGCACAGGAACATAGACACACACGCATGTGTTACTATGGGTGGGAAGTGAATCCACATCCAGCTTTAGCGTCCTCATTTTGACAGATGAATGACGCCTCTCATTTCTTTTACGTCAGTCACAGTTTATACACAAAGTGTCTGCATTAAAAGCATAAAAACGATCTCTGCAGTGGTGTTACAGCTGCAGCAGAATGTGCAGGCAGTGGATCCGGGTTGTCTGTACGTCACCTGGAACTTTATCCACGGAGGCGAAGACCGATCTATTGGCCATGGGGTCGTTAGGCGCCCGTCTCGACTGCTCATAGAAGCGGAATGGCAGGGCGCTGGGCGAGGCGTTGGTCGTCTGGCCGAAGCCCAACACCTCTGATGCACTGGGCTGCACGGGCAGGTCCAACAGAGCTGCACACACACACAAAATAAACATAAACAAACATGAAGATCATCACAGTTATGACCTTATGAAACAGATTTGTTCTCGGGTAGATTGAACTGTTAAAGCAAAGGCAGGAGCCGTCCGTGTGTCCGTGCTTTCCAACCTGCGATCCGCTGCATCTTCATGCGGCGGGCCTGGATGCGACCTTTGGCCAGCCTCTGCTTGGCGATGATGCAACGGATGTGGTCGGCAAAGATGAAGTTGGCCTGCAGGATGGGGAGGGGCTTGGCGTGGGGGTTGGAGCTGGGCTTGTGGATGACGATGTTCAACGCTCTGCTGTCGTCCTCGACCCCAGACACCTGCATGTCCTGTTCAGACAGACGGCACAGAGCGGGGGGGAAGACGATCAGAAACAACAGAAAAGCAGGACGGACGAGACAAAGAGGAACAACGACAACAAATACAGACTTTTCTTTTGTGAATGTAAAACACAAAGATACAAACGGGTGGAGAGTTGAGACGGAGGCGTTTCTAGAAATACTTTATTTATATTTAATAGCTTCTCTATCTGGGCTAATTTACTGTTCTTTTTGTATGGCACTTGATAGTCCAGTTTAATAAGTGGTAAATGTTTTGGTTTTTTTTTATTTTGGGGCTTGTTGTGCCTTTATTTAGAGAGACAGGTCAGTGGAGATAGACGGACATCAGGGGGAGAGAGAGTGGGGATTGACAGTGGGGAGCCACAGGCCGGATTTGAACCCGGGGCCACCCACGCTGAGGATAATAGCCTCCATACATGGTGACGTGCGCACTCACAACTGCTCCACCCGCGCCCCTCACTGTCGTCACTATTTATATTTATAGTAACACTAAAAAGATCAGACGCAAAAACCGATCAGCTGATGATCATAAAGAGGAAGGACACATCGTTCCCATTTAATGGACCTTAACACATTTAGAAAACACATGATAAAGTCACTGAGATGAAAGGAGCTCTACATTGGAGAAAATGTATTTACGCATTTAAGTAGAAAGAAGTGAAACTCAGATCTGGGGTCATTGAGAAAGAGAAAGGAGACGTTTCTTCAATGTTTTGCTCTGGCAACAAGACGTTTGTGTCGCTGTGTTCTGAGCGCGCTCACTGTGCTGTTAAACTGAGCAGGTTCGGCACAGAGGTCACTTCCTGATTTTTCTTGCAGCCCTTAAGAAATCAAACATCTGGCTTCACTTCAATACATTTCGTTTTCCCCCCTATTGTCTGTCATCACACAGGAGACTGTTTATGGTTGAGCTATTTGAACATTTTGCATAGGGTTTGCTTTCTGGCTTTTTGATTGGCTGTTTTCAAAACTGGACACTGAAAGAAATCCAGCCCACGAGCTAAAAAGAGTTTGACACCTCTGTGTGTGTTCATCCTGTGCAATACGTTTATGTTTTTATGTTTGCATTGAGCTGCGTCTCTTCAGCACTACTGCCAGAAGAACATTTCCTCCTGAGGACAATGAAAACATGAGAAACAGGAAATAGGGAAAGAAAACCACCCTGAAACAAAATTTGTAAAAAAAAAAAAATTACAAAAAAAAGATGAATACAGATAATTTGTCAACATTCTCTCTTCAGCACAAGGACACTTCCACAATCGCTCCTCTCTTCTCTTACTTGGAGAAGGCCCGCAAACTTGACGACCCCCCATCCGAGGCGTTTGGTTTCTGGCTCGACCAGACTCATCTGGTACACATCCACTGCCAGGAACCTCTGCGCCTGGCCGCCATCTTTGCTCACCACCATGCAGGCTATGAGGTCACTGTTATCTGTGAAACGTGAGAAACAGAACAGGTGATCAACTTCTGACCCACTCAGGTGAAGGATCTGTGAACAGGTGTCCTGAATGTGTCTCCTGTTAGGACTGATCCCAGTTTACCCCACTGCATCAACAGTTCGTTAAGAGGCTTAAAACCCGCCTCAGGTCAAATCAATTTATTGGTACAGCGCCAATTCATGACAAAAACTATCACGAGAAACATTATTTACACACACACATTTATATAAGCAATACCAATGATCAGAGTTGTATGGCTTACATTACTTTACATATATGAGACATGAGGACAATCAGCCACTCTTCAAAGAAGCAAGCAGAGGATGATCTCAGCTGCTTCACTTCAGTTCAAGACAACAAAAAGAGGACCTGATGACGACTTGATTTGAAACCACTGCTTTTGGTTTAAATACCACCCACCCGACACCACACTGAGACTGATAAAGAGAAGTTCATCAGGGGTTGTACGTCACTCACGCCCCCTTCACTTTATTACTTGTAATGTCTGCTTCCTTGATTTCTATTCACTGGAATTCCACACCTAATCTGCTATATTACTAATACATGGGAACTTTGTTCATTTCCCTCAGTACCACTTTGTTTTTTTAACGTTCCAGTGAGTTTTAAGATGACAGCAAAAGCTTTTGTATTACGTACGAAAGTAAAGTGCGTTCATTCTCCACTTACTGCCTGTCCTGACTGAACCATGTCTGAAGGTGTCAGACATGGTGATCATCAGCGAGCTGCTTACAGCGCTTCAAACATTTTTACACATCATGCCAGACTTTTACAATGAAGCAGCAGGTGATTTTTGTGTCAGAAAACCCCGACCATACATGTAGAGAACATAGTCGGCTGAGAGGTGAATTGTCCTGCTTTGTCCACAGGGGGCGCCACAATCGACACAATGTTAAAGTACCTCACAGGGGCTTTAAATGGAGAAAAACAAAACTATTTTCTAATTCTACTAAACTGCATTTTGAAGTGTTTCTGTAAGGTCAACATGTGGCCTTCTTGTTATTTGACAAGAACACTTAAACCAATACTGAAAGATGAAAGGATGAGGCAGCCGACAGCTTGACTTCGCCCACTGAAGCAGTAAGGAGTGAAGAGCAGCAGCAGCAGCAGAGGAGTAGCTGGTTGTGTTCAGACTACTGGATTTGTTTTTTCAGTGCTTATGAGGACAAGTCTCAGGAAAGCAACTTTCTATGAAAGGTTTGGTTTCATTACACTTCTGTCTGCGGGCAAGGAATTTTTTTAGATTCACTTCCACCCAATTAAAAGGAAGTTAAGAAGTTGGTATGAAGGTATAGAAAGTCAAAGACTCGTTTCTGTCTGTGAAAGTACGTAATACAAATACAGTAAATATGTTGCTGGGTTTAATGAAATACCAGAGACACTGTTCTCCTTTTTACCCACACAATCATATACTGTATGTGACTAAGATACAAACATTATTGATTAAAACAGTGGTTCATTGTATGTTCAGCACATTCTGTGCCTGCAAATATTCCCTTCAGAAATAAAACAACCCAAATACACCCTGCGTCCTGCCCAAACAGTACAAACAGTGTCCTCGAAGGAACACAATGGAGTGATTGTATTCTTTAGTGTGAAGAAAAACACTATCTGATTTCAAAACGTAGATAGATTTCCCCCCTGGGAGCAAAAGTTTTTTTTCCCTAGGTGTCAAATAACTGAATTCGGCAGGATCAGCTCGTTTTGACGTTTTACATATCAAGACATTATTGTTGGATGAATAGCAGAGATTTTAGATAAAGGCGGGTGAGACTTATTAGAAGATGAGAAAATTGGCAAAGAGATGTAGTGTACAGCTTTGACCACAGAGGGCGCCAAAATCCCCACAAACAGTAAGTTCCTCACAGGAGCTTTAAAAAAAATGGAGATGATATCAGACCAGTGATATCAGAAAGTATTGACACACTTTTTTAGAAACCCCACTCAAGCTTCAGGTCCCTGCTGTGTGGCATAAAAACAATTACAAATAAACAATGAAGTCTACCGCCGCACCCTGCTATGTTCAACTATAGATGTCTTTGGAATGCTCCTTTAACACATGACTGCATGCAGTAGAGTTCTTGGTACACTCCCTCAAAAGGGCCTTTTAAGACTCCAAGTAAAGTCCCTCTTCTTTGGGAGAGAAACGTAAAAACATTAACAACACAGTGACAAAAGTTCAGTGATGGAGCACTAACTGCAGGATGTAGTGAAATGGTCTAAAAAAAAATGTTAGTGGGTGAAAGGTTGCAAGTTTAAATCCCCCAGACTCAGGAAAAACCCCTCCTCTTCCCACAATGACTCTGAGCGAGTTCTTAGTCAACCACCTGGCATTTATGAAAGTGACTTTGCAGAAAAAGAAACCAGAGGAAACCCAACAAAAGGAATTCTTTTTTGATCTTTTAAACAGATAAAGAGGCAGAAAAAAAGGCTTCTTATTTGTTAAGAGACAGAAATTATTGGAAGCCCCGTCACCGTGGTTACAAGCGCCCTTAAAAGGCTATCATCTTCTAACTCATATGAATGTACAGATGCAGGGAAACATCTGTTTGAATCCTCGAGTCTGGTGATTTTTCAGTGTGCTTTGTTCTCTTCACATCTTCTACATTGCTGTTTTTTTGGGTCTGGTTCCTGTCTCTTTTTTTTTTTTTGTTACTTGAAATGACATTTCCCTACAGCATGTTCAGATACCTTCAGCTTGTCAGGTTTATCTCGTTGATTTTTTGGCATACGTGTTTCCAAAAAGTACCGAAACTTCAGCTCAGTCATCGTCACAGATGGTGAGATAAGTTGAAAAGGCCATGACTACCTACATTTACCACAGCAAGCATCACAGTCACCTCTGCTGCACCAACCACCGGATAGAATTAAAAATAACTTTCTTTCAAAGAAGTGACTTTAATGACAGTCCTGTCACCATTCTGAATGATCAGAAATCACAAATGAGATAATACAATGAACTTTCTGCAGTGGTTTAAATATTGCGTCATGAGAGATGTGTGCTGTTGGATGTAGAATAAATTATGTTTGTGCATTGAAGTGTGTGGAAAAGCTTCACTCCCATCACCGTGCAAATGTACTCGTGATGTCTGGCTCGGTTTAGTTAACCACATGCAGGTTTCTTTAAAATCCCCTGCTCACCTGTGTGGAAGACTGTTCAGGTCATCTGAGGGTGTGATGGTTTGTGTGTAAAACATGATGCATATAGAAAGCAGGTCAGCTGTGCTCTTTGGTCTTACTGAGGTCTAACACGTCGTCGGTCTTGATGAGGTCTTCAGGTCTGGTCAGAGGCAGCTGCGTCTCAGGTTCCCCCTGGAGCTGGAGCGATAAGGACCGCAGCATGAAGAACACGCGGATGGCCTGCGCACACAAAAGTTGGAGAAGTCACATTCACCCGCTTTACCTTTCACTCCAAGAATCTTGCAAATGTCTTCTTGAAATTCATTTAAAAAGGTTGTTAATGGGCCACACGTTGTCATTGCTGGCAGAACTAGAAAGACTAGAATGTAACACAACTGCAATGAGTGTTACAGGGTATGTAAATATTACAAAAGGACAAGTGCTGCTATCATAAAACAAACTAGCTGTATGTATTTCATGACTCATGGCAATGTAGACCAGGCTCCAGCATGTCTGTGTGTGTGCACGTGTGGGTGTATTAGTGGACACACCCTGCGTGTCTTCTCCACGTCCCCACAGGGCAGCCTCTTGACAAAGTCGATGCCCGTCAGAGGGGTCCCGGTGGGTGGCAGCAGTATTGAAGCGTCCATCATTAGATACTCCACGTTCAAAGGTTTACTCTGCGACATACAAACCCACCAAGAAAACAAGTTTGTGTGTGAGCTCCCATATGTCATGTTTCATCACAAAGTGAAAAAAAAAAAAAAAAAGACTCAAGACGAAGGGTCTCCCTCTCACCGTCATGCTCCTGTACTCATCCTCAAACATGTCCAGGAAGATCTCTTCGCCCTGTGACGACATGAAATGCTGGTTCAAAATAAGACAGAGAAAATGAAAGCTGAATGTCTCATCTCTTTGATTGTTGTTTTTTTAAACAACATTTCAATTGCAGGTCATCTTTCAAAATATCAATTCTAAAAAGGATGCACATGTGTCCAAATATTTAAAACCAGGGGAATGATTTTGGATTTTAAACCAGACCACGATGGAGATGATAAGAATATATAAATAGACTTTGGATATGCATTTGAACGATCAACTTTAACTTGTTGAATTATAATTATTTTATGAATATATCTTTCGGGGATTTCGTCTCTATTGGACAGGACAGCTGAAGAGAGAGAGGACAATTTGGGCTGACGCTGGATTTGAACCCACGGCTGCTGTGACCAGGACTCCAGCCTCTTTACGTGGGGCGGTCGTTACTGATCATGCTTACACTTTCTTTTTCTTTGTAACTGGGTTAGGTCATGTCGCATGTTTGTATTGTTGTGTATTTAATTACGGGCGTGAGCGAGAGAGACATTGTAGAAAGAAACAAACCCTGATAAGCATCACTACAAACTGTATAATGTTCTTCACACATTCCTCTAATTCTTAATGCAATACAACTAAAGTACAAAACAAACACTCAAAAGCTCTTTACACTGTCTGCTAAGACCAAACTGTCTTCTTACAAACAACATTTAGTCATCATCCTGTCATCTGTTGATGTGTTCCAGCACGTCGCACGATTGAATGGTGGTTGGAACGGGAGGACGATTCTCAGAAGTGTTTTATCATTTATTTCAAACATGTTGTGTAACCAAAGCAGGAAATGCTGGACTGATAAGACGAGTTTGTTTTGGAGATGCTCGGTTGCCTGCGACACACAGGAACGTGATTGTGATGATGTAGATGTCCTGTCCGCCTCACTGACCCGACAGACACTCGACCTGCACCAAGTGAAAACGAAACAAGTGCAGCTCGGAGTAACAAATATGAGGAATGAACAAAATGCAAGGACATTCAGTGTGTTTTTGAACATCTTGAACATCTGAAATCGTCTCGGACGTGTGGCTCTCTTACCCGAGCTGCTGTCACGTATTTCACTCCTGAACATTTCTGGGAATATCAAGTCAACCTACCTAAAGCTGATTTTGTTGCTGGTGTAATGAGAAATACTGATTTTTATTGATGAGCAGGTTTTTATGATTTGATTAAGAGTTTTTTTTATCTCCTTGGACCTCGTGGACTGACGTGGCTGAACCAGGACTTGGCACCCAATCTAAACTCCTGTGACTGATTCCAAAAGTGACATCCAAAGTGAAAGAGAAACGTTGTTTTTATATCCATGAACGTAAATAAAACACGGTGTCATACACATGGGAATTACTTTCAGTTTGAGCTATGCCACTTTCAGGGAAACGGTGTTAGTTACAATCAGAGGACACACGACTCTCAGGAAGAGAGAAGACAGGCTCTTGTGTTTTGGGGTTTTGTGGCGGTGTGGTTCACAAAAGGAACTGGTGTGCTCTTTTCTTCGTTCACCCCCCCTTCATTACTGCTTCTGTCTGGTTGTCTCTCCCAGAAACAGCAAAGTTTCCGTGTTTTGACTGCCAACTGAAATCTCACTCTGCTGCAGCAATCAGCAGCTAAAATAAACTGAAATACGAAACCTTCCGTTAAAACAGCCAGTTTAGAACTCACGCTGCCACGGATGTCATATAACTTTACTCTGAATGTACTGAAGGTCGTTGCAGACTTGTTTTTTAAGGTTATTGTATTGTGCTTGTGTTTGAGTGAAGGGTGGATACGTGTGTAACTGTGTACACTCACCTTGTAGAATCTTCGCAGTAGATGCAGACTTTCCTCCCGAGCACCCTGCGCATTCAAACATGAAGGACAAATAGTCAGACAGATGCAAATATACAGTGAAACCTCATACATCCTTAACTTCAACAAATAATTGTTCAAGCAGTGAGCTTTCTAGAAGAAGCAGGACTGACACGTATACGAGCTCCGGCTGCACTTCTCTCCATAAAATGGCACCTGATCAAAACGCAGCCGTGACAATCGTGGGAAAGCTGCATCCTCACAAAAACACACACCAGTGTTTCACACACACACACACACACACACACGCGCATGGCAGAGCGAGTGTGCGACACAACACAAACTCCCGTTTAAAAAAGCTCGTCAGTGCACTGATTCAGGTGCCTTGTTGCGATCAGAACTGAAGCTTCTCGCGGCTTGGTTTTTTTAAAATGTGAATGTACAGCTGCTTAACTAATAACGCAATATCGACTGGAGCTTTTCAAAAGGCGAGCTGAACTCATTGTGTCTGTGAGCGCGTGTGAACGGACACATTGAGAACGTTGGTTGTTGCAAGAACTAAATTCATTTAGATGGGGAAAAAATATTTGAATCTAATATTAAAATGTACGATGATGAGATGAGAGTAAACATTTATAATTCTATGTCAGCTTATGAATCACTACTTTTCTGTGAAAATGATCCATATTTGTAAAAGAATGAAAATGAAACCAAACGGTTTCAGAACACCGTCAGCTGGATCAGCTGTTTGACTGCCAGTAGAAGTCCAACAGCTGCTCCAACTGAACGGTGACACACATCAATGATATTTGCATATCAAACTATGAATCTCCCTTTTAAATGGAACAGAATAACACATACTCTTCCTTTTCATTAATGTGTCACTCCTTTAACCATGTGAGCAGTGATTGCCTTCCTGGTGAACCAGAGAGCAAGAGGATGTTTTTTATGCTCGGGCAACACAATGAGAGTGTGTTTACAAATGGTAATCATTTAAACATGTCCAGCCTTATCTGAACTTGGTGACATCCGCTATGAGAGGTTATTAAAATGACAAGTTAGTGATTTGCACACAGGCAGGTCAGGGGACACTTAACACAACTTATAATATACTTCATTTCTTACATTGTGTTTTTTTTTTAACCTTCATTGGGTAGCAAACAGCCAGAGATAACGATCCTGGAAAAACCCTTCAAATGACTAATGTAACCCAAATGAGCACTGCCAGATGAAAAGAAACTCCACCGTCTTACTTAGCGATGTCAGAGGTGGGAAAGTCTTCAAAAGTAGAACTCATGTAATGTTTAATTTAATGAAATCAACACTAAGTAAAAGCCGGTTAGACCTGCTTCAAACCAATAGACAAATCACAGAAGCAGGGAGAACCACTATTTCCTGTATATCCAGTGAAGAGACAAAAGAGGAAAAATTAAACAAAAAACCAAACTGTTCAGGATTACTTTCAAGTAAGAGAAGAGGAAATAAAAAAACAATTCCCAGCAAGATGAGGAAGAATAGTTTAGTGCTGCACAAGCCAGGTCAGGGAGCAGGAAGTAGAAGGAGAAACAGGAGGGAGTGACTTCAGAGGTGAGATATTGTGTTATAGTAATCAGGGGGGAATAGAAAAGTTTTCTAACTTGACATCATGAGCTGAGATATTTTCAGGCAGAGACGACGTTTTCTGTTAACTTCATGGATGACTCATCTTCCCATCACCCGACTCTGAATCTGCAGGATATTTAAACATGGTGCGTTCGCTGTTTGTTCTTTGTGACCGCTGTCGAACAGGAAGTGAAGATTCTTCTGACCAATCAACGGACTGCAGTGAGTCTAGCTCCAGCCTTTAGGGTCAGATAAGTCTGATCTTATTAATCTATTGGCTCTCCAACAGAAGAGACACCAAAAAGTAGGACGGTGCAGATCAGTTATTTTGTTCCCATTCCCAACTTTTGACAGAGGAGACGCATATAAAGTGTGTGGAACCAAACTGAACCGGACCGGGCTTTGAGTCAGTGAAACAGACAGTTCACAGAGATTTGTGAAATGAACTGTTGACACGGTGACAGAGGTAGGGAGAGGTCTGAGAGTGCATTACCTCCAGGCAGGCCAGGTGGACATCTTTGATTATACAGTCGCTCCCAGACAGCACCGACTGTTTTAACAAGAGGCAGCTGAGCTCCAGGGTCGCCAGACGCACTTTACCATCTACACATAGAGGACACATTTAATCAGGATAAGTCACACTTGACGAACCTCGCTGGCTTCACCAGGCAAAAAAACACAAAAGATACCGTACACTCTAAAGTTACAACTGAACCAGAACTACCTCACAAAATCAACATGATATATTTGTGGATATATAAAGACTTATATATATATATATATATATAACAGCATGTCTCCATACTGATATGTTGTTTTTGTAAATATGAACTAAAAATCAGATTTTACATCTCAATCTTAATGCAAAATAATCATGAAAATGTTTTTTTCCTCTATTATTAAAACCACTCATTTATAAATCACATGTACACTCTTTAGTAAATGTGTTATTTATTGCTGCTTTAGCAAACAAACAGTCATTCAGTACAGGTGAATAACAAACGCTAAACCAAGAAGTCCCTCTTGGTCTGTCCAGTCTGCTTTTTCACCTGAACTGTTGATGCATAACTAATCACGTGAGGTGATTATAAAACATTATGAAAATAAAAATCTGAAAGTCTAGTCCATGCTTCTTTGGTCTTCAGAATAAGCTGCATATTAACTATGAACTTCCCTTTTAACCAAACAATGCAGCCCAAAGGTCAAAAGGCTGCTTTTCTTTCCTGCTCGTATATTCCCCTACAAAGCCCAGCGTTAAATCTGCTGCACAGACAGGAAGAAAAGTGGAAAAGTCCCTGATCAATGACGTGAAGACAAACTGTTGAGTGTGCGCGAGGCGTTTAGATTTCATTCTTATGTTCCAGGCTGCGTTTTTGTGAATGAGAAGAGAAACATGTGGCTTGATGGAGCCTTCAGGATTAATCAACAGAAACTTTTTAAAAAACTAATATGATAGAAAAAACGCTTGTGCCACATCTAAACAAAGAAAAGATGGTAGATGGTATCGTTTGTGTCTTTGTCTCTGTGTCTGCATGTTACCCGGCTGTGCTGCCTGGTTCATGATCCTGATGAGTCTCTCTGACAGCACCAGGCTGTAGGAGCTCCTCTCCTGGTCAGGAACAGGCAGCTGCAGACGCTCCAGAAGATCTCGGTTTATACCTGCACATACACAGCAAAGGAAACAGTGGAATGAAGATTTGGTGGTATTAAATGATTGCTGTAATGTGAACGTGTGGTTCACATTATGTCCTCTACGCGTGGTCATCTTGAAAGTGCAGCGTGTGCCAACGTCTGACCACCTCAGTTGGAGAGTTTCAGTGCAAAGATGTACAGATGAACTCTGCCAAAATCTTTTGGCTAATCAGTGCTAATGCTAGCTCTTTAGCTCAGTAGGATGCCAAATGAAGCAGCAAGACATTCAGCCAGTCTCACAGATGACTGCAGGAAATCCTGAAGTTTGTACTCATTCAAAAATAGACTTCCCAGCTCTACCAATCACTCGGTCTTTCAGGGGCTCAGACATTTGTGCGGGCGGGAATGTGCTGCGCCATGGCAATGAACAAAATAAATTCACTTCTGTTGGTTAAATAAAGTCCAACTTGGGCAAAGACGCTTCTTTTTAAGAATGTGCCATTCTAAGCAGTTTTTTTTCTTCATTGAATCCAAAGAAAAGCAAACCTTTGCTGTGTGACACAGCGTAAAGGAGACAGAGGACAAACAAGGCGTGGTAGTCATCACTGGTGCAATCCAGAGCGCTATAAACCATGTCCAAGAACGGCCTGCGAGGACAAAAAAAAAAAAAAAAAAGATCTTATTAACCTTTTCGTCATTCTCCAGATTGATTATACTGCTGAGATGAATGCAACAAAAAAAACACACCACATATAAAAGGAGATGACACTCACAGTTCAGACAGTGTATACGTGTACCTGCTCCTCTGCATGTGCGTGCGGGTGGCTGCAGCCGTCTTCTCTTCATCAGTGATGTTCTGCTCCGTCAGCTCTGACACTTTGCACTTCTCCATCACCACCATTTCTATCTCTGTGAGCGCCACACCCACACCCACACCCACACACACACACACACACACACACACACAAACACACACACACACACACAAACACACACACACACACACACACACACACACACGTTGTACTCAATTGCATAAATGTCCAGAAATGTAAAGTTTGATTTGAATGCTTTTTCACATCATACTTAAAAAATAATTGATTAAAGTTATGAAGAAAAAAAAAACAAAAAAAAGAATCCTGACACCAGTGGTTATGGTTTTACATTCTGATGTGCTTCCTTCTCACTCCTGACAGCTTTGAGAGGTGATGCATCGGGCCTCGAGTTTCAAGCATTATAGAGTAAACTTTTGATTTCCAATACATACAAGTTGTTTTTACTGAGGGTAAGCTAGCATGATGTCTGAAAAGTTCAGCTGATGTTGCAGTCTTTACCTTTAAATAAAAAAATAAAATAAAAAAAGAAACTTTCATTCAGAAACTCTCTTTTCCTCTGCAGCGCTGTGAGAGTTTAAACTCATGAAGTTGACAAATTGTTGGTTATGGACTGTTGATGCATTTAAGACTGGAGCTTCACAAAGAGTATACTCGGACAGAGTTAAGAAGGAAACATTTCAGATGAGTGAAATGGTCAAATTCAAATGTTTTACACACTAACACAAACACACACACACACACACAGAGCAGGATTGAGAGACAGGCGGAGAGGTGAGGAGCACAGGATGGATGGTGTGTCACCGTGGTAATGGACAGTCAGCTGCCATGGAGATTTGAGTGGAACATGTAATAAGTGGTAGCCATGGTAACCACAAAAATAAAAAAAAAAGCCAAACAGGAAGCAACAACAACAGGGAGCCATCATTTCAAAACTAGCAAAAGAGGAATTCAGACATTTTTTAGTTTGTTGCCCTTAATGACGTCGTCTTCTCTTCTGTGTTTTCATTGTTTTTAAAAGCCTCCTTTTCCAGGAATTACACTTGGCCTTAATTTGCCTTATATAACTTGTAATCATGAGGAGAGGTGCCATAAAATATCAATATGGCAACGTGTCATCGTCCTGACTCCTCTGATACTGAGAGTTATTGAGTCACTCGTGCAAACACAGATTTCCCTGCTACTTTCACTAACTGCGTCGCTATTGTCACGACTCCTCACAGTGGCTCCTTCAACAAGAATTAGAGTGATGTGATCCGAGGTTAACTGGCCAAAGAAGATGTCAGCAGGTTTTAGGGCTTTTAGGGCACAATAAATAATCACATTTGATTTGTGGATCATTTAAAATAGGAGACTTTCTCTCTGCTGCTTCGTGGCCGAGCGGCTCCAGCTGTGTGTCATCCCGCCACAAATCTTTTTCCTCAAGTTGTTCTGACTCACCTGCAATTTCACTGCATTGCCCACTTTAAAAGACAAATGAAGAACTTGCACTATTTTATTCATCTCAAAGAGGACTCTGGTCTGCAGTTACAGTTTATTGATACAATAAGAGCAAAACTTGCTTTAAGTCATTCCTTTGTTTTTTTTATTTATTTTTCATCTAAAAAATAAAATAAAAACCCAAATTAGGTAGTAATAGGTTGTAAAAATAAATAAGAAAATCATTTATAGGCCACAACACCCGGCGCTAACGGTGCTAAATGAAATTTAGATGACAGCCGTGAAACGAAGGTGAAGAATGCAGTGAATAAATACACTCGCTTTGAGCTGACCGATTGTATCTTGATAAGGGCATTTTGTTTTCTTTAGTTTAATCAGATATCATGATCTTCCTTATGTGATGTAGTACTGAAAGGCCCCATCATAATATGATCATTATCATCCATTTGACTGTTGTTCTATTGTTTAGTATAGCATCGTGTCATACGGCCAGTTGCCCCCGTGACACCCAGCCCCAAACATGCGGCGGAAGTTTGCAGTAAACCGTCACTGCATGGACGGGTACAATCACGTGCACGTGGAATAAAACAGAACAGTGACAGTGAAGTTAAGCGACCATTATCTTCTAAACTTTGTCTCTCTTTCTCTCTCTTTGTTTTGAGATGAGGGTGGCTGCTGTGGTGGCTGTTTAGCACTCAGGGTGCATCATGGCAGACTGTCTACAGTGAAGGGAGTAAAGAAACAAAAACACAGTCCTGTACTGCTGTGTCCAATGAGACACACACTCACCTTCCGCCGCCTCCCCACTCGCTCTGCTTCCCTTAGAACTCCCACCTCCTCCTCCTCCTCCTCCTCCTACTCCCTCTGTACCTTTTCCCTTCTCCCTCTCTCGGCCTCCTTCGCGCTCTCCTCCTCTGCCTTCATCGTCCCAGCCCTCCTCTCCACCACCGCCGCCCCCTCCTCCTCCCCCTCCTCCCCCAGCCCGCTCCTCATCTTCGTCCTCGCCCAAGTTCTTGTAGTTCGGCCTCTTCTGCGTTTTCTTGCGGCCGCGGTGGCGGGACAACTCCAGCGAGCGCTCGAGGGACTCCAGGGGTTTCGTGAACCTGCGCACACCTCCTGCGTTGGCCTGAAGAAGGACGGAGAGGAATGAAAGACGATTTTGAGCTCACAGACTGCATATAACATCGACATGGTCTCAGTGACATCACTGGTTATAAAGCTCAACTATGGCGCTCATCATATTAAAAACATTAATTTAACGACACAGGTAAAGAGGAGGGGGCTGAGGCAAAGCGCCACAACATGCCCAACTGTCAGCCATTTTAACCACGCCCCCAAAAATGCACCTCTATGTACAACTCTTCTTTTATTCCCATTCTCCAACATCGTTCTACAGGAGCAGGGGATCGAACCCCTGGCCTTCATTTTCATCACTACTGAGCTACTGTTTGGTGTTTTTTTGTGTGTTTAAAAAAAACAAAAAAAAAACCACCACACATGGCAACTTTTCATTGGGTGAGAATTCTATAAGGGAATCGTGTAAACTCCGGGGTTGTTTCAGTGGTTTGACTAAAACAATGCTTGATAGTTTCCTTCCTGACTTTTCACATCTACAATAGTACACAATGGTTCAGATATGGAAATATAGGCGGTGTTTCTTTAAGTCAGAGGTCGATATGTAGAGGTTGAATTGAACTCTGCTGTTTCAGGGAAGCAATATCTCTGCACCGGTAGACGCACAAAAACACAACTGAGAACGCATACATATGCAAATACAGCCTTACACAAGTCATGTGCGGATATCTTCTTCTCACGCTCGCACAAAAACATTCGAGTCTTACAGTAAATCCTCGGTGAGTTATCGTTCATCCAAGAAAGAAAAAAAAACACACACGCCACTTCCTCCCCGATTAGCTTCATCCGAGCAGAGTTGAAAATGACCACTTTACACACACACTTTCACATGCGCACACACACGCAATGGTTTTAAGGCCATCTCTCTGAGGCTGTACTGGAACTACTAGAAACCACCTCTTGAAATATCTCAACCCAAACACAGATAGAGACGCAGGAAACAGCTGGTGAACGAATAGATGAAGAGCAGAGATGTAAACACCGACTTACAGTAAAGCTGAATTATGCTAACGATAAGTAGCTTTCATTTTGTATTGCACAACCGACGACAGCAAAGTCGCTCTCAAAGTTTTAAATGGTCATTTGTAATCAGCTCTATCTGGGGAAAAAAAAACAAAAAACAAAACAAAACAAAACTCCTATCATTTCCTCAGACTTGTATTTTCGTTGATGTGGCATCCAACCAAAACAGTATAATTTGATTGTTACTAGAAGGGTCTGATTGAAGTTTTAAATCTGGCATTGTGACAACCCTCGTTTGTGACGGTTTGCACGTTTTTAGAGCATTAAAAGCTCACAGCTATGCTACTGACGTCTGCCTGGCTGTGAGCTGCTCAGACACAAACCACAGACTAGTATCAGTGTGTGTGTTGCACCTGTTAGCTAACTATGTTCTGGTAAACCGCTCGCAGCCTGTGCTGATGAGTACAGGGAGCACGAAACGCACACACCCCGCCCTACCTTAGAGTTGCCATGCTCATAAAAGCTAAACACCTACAACAGTTGCATGTGCTTATGGGGGGGAAAATACTCTTCAGTGCAGACATGCAAATGTTGACTTTATGTCTCTAACTGGTGCATTTGCAAAGAAAAAGAAAAAAAAAATGTGCAAAAGAAAGAGCGAGAAAAAACAAAACACTTCTTCCAAGAAAGAGATCTGGGTTAGGTGAGCTCTGTCACCGTTCCATCATGTGACCTCCTTCCTGCCACATCACAGACAAACAGGAAGTAGCTATGTGACCACCTGCGCAGAAACAGATCCCATGCCCTGTGAGTCTGCATTTCATCTCGAGAATCAAACACAAACACAGCAGATGCTTCCATCTGATGTGGCAGGAACACTTTATATCGACGGTGAAACACTGTGCCTTCATACATGCAGAAGAACTCTGAATGTTAGGTGATCTTCAATTCAGTTGTGCCTTTCCAAATGGAAAGCCCTAAAATGCATCAAATGTGTCTAACAGTGGCTAAAACAGTCCAAGAGTCCATGACATGCAGAGAGAGCTCACAGGTTCAAGTCTGATTGTGGCTGCCTCTTGTTGTGGTAGACCGTCAGAGTTAAGACTTCACACCTAGTCACATTCTCGCTGGTCTTGCGCACACAACGACACAGCAGAGCGCACAGAATAACCACAGGGGTTCTCAGAAACGCTCAGCACACCCACCTGGAGCCATCAACAGATGGTCACAAAGTAAAGAAACGGGGGAGGACAGACGGAAACGGAAGATGGAAGTGGGACAGAAAGAGAGTGAGTGAGTGGTGAGAGAAATCTGAGGGGGAAGGCAAGGGGGAGACAAAAGAGAAAAAGAAAGACACATGGGGAATCATAGAGAAGGGAAGCACAGATTTGAATTCAAAGAGACTGTCATCGGATGAGGTAAAAAAATAAAAAATAAAATAAAAACGCAGAAGGAGAATCTCTGTGTCAGTTTAAGAATAAGACAAGAAGGAGGAATGCTTTACAAAGAGAATAAAAGAAAAAATCTCAACATCACTTGCATTCTGACGCTTTGCTGTGGGTGAATCATGGAGAAAACCATTGACCCCGCAATCTCATAACCACCAACGCACACTCCTGGAACTTCAGCCATGTGGTCGCCTGCGTAGGTGGGCTTGTGTACTGTACTCCACTCCGTGTGTGTGTTTGTGCGCACTGCACATGAGTGGTTTAAAAATCAGGTGTGTGTGGAGGCGCGTCCCCATGTATTGAGGCTATAGTCCTAACGCAGGCGGCCCGGGTTCGCGTCCGGCCTGTGGCTCCATTCCTGCAGTCTATTCCCCCTCTCTCTCCCTGATTTCCAATCATATCCACTGTCCTCCTCTATAATACAGGCTGAAAATGCCAAAAATAAATCTTAATCTTCAAAAAAAAAAAAAAGGAAAAAAAAGTGTGTTTTAAGTGCTCCGTTTGTTACCGTGCTCTTGTGCGTGCTGTGCAGGTCCGTCTGCGGGGTGAAGACGGACAGGTCTCCGTTGAGGATGACGTCGGCCAGAGTGTTGACCATTGGTTTGTAGTGGATGATCAGGAACACCTGGAAGACATGCAGACATGCTCAGTTAGGAAATCAAACATGATTACGTCTTTAAAAACAAGAAGCACTTACTGAATGTTAAATTCAAATTGAATAAAAAAACAAAGTATGGTAAAGCCCAAAACACGACAATAAGTGACTGGACTGATTTACAACTGTACTGCATGTCACTTAGTTTCAAAGTTACACTAACTGAGTTAAATCAATAAGTTTCACTTTAAGTTATACAAAGGAGAGTAAACAGTGTTTAAGAATGGAACTTAAATGTACTGTGTACATTAAGTGTTTAAGGCGTTTTGGTGTTCCATGTTTAAAACATTGACTGAGGGTTTCATCATTCAAGTGCACTGATGATGTCTGGAAGCTTACTTGAGACAGCAGGTAGAGGGAAACCTGAGGGTTGATCCTTCGGTCTTCAGACTGATGAAAAACAGAGGACAGACGAGGCGTGAAGCTACAGTGATTAACTAGTTTGAAAATCATTTCTCAATCCGTGCTGTGCTCACAGCATGCTTCAGCCCTGAAGTCCAGCTCGTTTAATCGAGCGTGCGAGTGCTCAAGCACGGTCCGCTTCCTTTGCGGCTTGGACGAGGTGTACTTTGGCACAGTACAGTTCGTGTATAAACGCAAGCATGGGTGGACAGCCTTCATCAAGGAGAAGTCACTGTCATTGTCTTTCAATATCTTTGTTATATTATTATTGGAATGTAAGACTGTTTGATTGAAAAACAGTGCAAATTAAAAATGTTAAATCAGATAGAAAAACATCAGCTTGTGGATAAAACCTTGATGTATAGACGTTCAAACATGCGAGGATGTGAACTGAGCAGTGGAGGCAGCTTTAAGCTCACATCATCAGGGGACGCCTGGTGGTGGAGGGAGCGTGCGGGCAACCTACCGTCTCTGGGCAGACCAAAGAGTAGACGTAGAGGGGCAGGAAGAGGCGGTTGAGGAGGTGGTCCGTCAGAACGTCGTTGAGGAATTCACAGTTGATGATGAGGATGTCGTTCAGGTAGTGGAGGTGGTCCAGGTGCTCGGCTACGAGGTCACTCAACTTTCCTCGGTTCTTGTGTCTGGGAACAACAGAGGGAGAGAGGCGGAGAGGTTTCCCCGTTACATCGTCAAGATCGCCAAGTGTCACGTGCAATAAGTCAGGAAAAAGCTTCTCTGAAGTGTGACATCGACGAGCAGGGTAAAGTTCCAATTCAAAAGCCACAGGAGATGAAATGTATCGACTGTATTCAGTGTTACAACACAGCTCATTTACATTTAAAGCTACAGACACAGAAACAGCCTGTTCTGAAATAGAGGAGTTTAGAGGCATGATCAAAAACAGGATCAGAGTGGATTTACAACACAAAATACTTTACAGGCATGTTTTGGTGAGCTCCAAGACTTTTTGTTTTTGTTAACTTGCAGAGAAGGAGAGTATGTGTCCTATAAACCAACATCTGATGAGGCAGGCCTGACCCCTAGTGGACACTGAGAAGCGTTGAAAAAGATGAGATTCATGGCACTTACTCTTCATCCGTCTGCACACACTTGTCCAGTTCGATCACATGGCTGCCGATGAACCAGACCAGGTTGCTGAAATACGGGACGGCCGTCTTATCTCGGATGTAGTGCAGCATGTGCTGGTTGTCCACTGGATAGAGGAGGGTCAGGTTCAAGAGCTGGATTAGGCTTAAGTCCACTAGTATTTATTCACACTTTAAATTCCCGGCAAATAAACAAAATACAAAACTTAAATATGATTTCAAACACATCGTTTCAAGTATGATGCAAATTAAGAGAATTAAGCATCCACATTAAAATCAAATTAAGAACATGGACTGCTTCAGTCAGTCCATTGTTATCAAAACAAATAGGGAATACAACTGGAGTGGGAGTAAGAAAAAGGCCAGAAACAACAGTGTGACGGCGACTTCTCATTTTCAAATCATTCATTTTTTTCCCGAACGGCAAAGACGATGTGGGTACAAGACACGATTCTGAAGGAGGCAGAACTACAACTACCAGAATATCTTACTTTTGAAAAAGAGCACCAGTGACATCAACAGCGCCTTTCTTAAAGATTTTCAACCTGAGCACTCGGAGCGAAAAAAGACGCTGTGCTTTTTCACCAGGCAGCCGCATGACGCTGAGAGCGCTCTCGACCCATTGAAAACTATATATATATATATATATATATATATATATATATATATTTTTTTT
The DNA here is from genome assembly GCF_947650265.1 of Symphodus melops. Taxonomy (NCBI): domain Eukaryota; kingdom Metazoa; phylum Chordata; class Actinopteri; order Labriformes; family Labridae; genus Symphodus; species Symphodus melops. Next base: position 4,258,344 of record NC_136707.1, read on the forward strand.
TCATATTTAAAAAGAAAAAGATGCTGGTGCTCAGAAAAAAGCGCTAGGTGGAGGTGGAGCCTAACACGTGATCTCACTAACACTTTCTGAGGAGCGTTTCAGGATACCTGTGTTCCATAAATGAAAGTGTGATAAATCCTTCCTATCTCTGAGTTAACATGTAAACAGGTTACATAAAGCAGATGGTCATTTCACATCATTTAGTCAAACTGAGGTAAGACGTGAATGAGCTGCAAATCAAATGATTTTGATTGATTTTGAATGATCTTAGCTGCCATTACAAAGTCAGGACGAGGCGAGTGGCACGAGATGAGGAAGTCAGAGCTGAAGTGACAGAAGACACCGAGTACAGTGACATCAAACCCATCACCAAAATAACAACCAGCATGTGGGGGCTCAGCTCAAATTAAGTCGCTGGAGCAATTAACCCGAGACAGAAAAGAGTCATGCAGTTTGTTTCTGCATGTATGTAGGAGTGCGTGGGGGGGAACAGAATGGATCACAACAACAAGATTTGCAACGATATTCCACAAATTTAAACAAATACACTATTAGATAAAGCTAGGGCTGGGTATCAGCAACAAGTCTTATGTAAAGTTGAAATAGATTATCTTAGTTCCACTACTGACAACAAATGTGAAGTTTTAAAACAATCTCTGATTTTGTATCTGTGTCAAAGTGCTGATACCCAGCCCTAGGATAAAGACTGAATGAATGGAACCAACTTACATGAAACTGGAGTTAGGCAGATGGGGCGCGCAGAGGGAGGAGGGAGAGGAGGAGAGAGAGACAAAGAGAGGTAGAGGAGGAGTGGTTGTTGAAGAAGAGGGGGGGAGAGGAGGAAACAGACACAGGGTTAATGCGAGTAAAGGGGCGGCTGTGGAGGGGTGAGGAGTGGGAATAACCCCGCTGCTATCTACAGAAATATACTGCAAACAATGACACATCTGGAAAAGGGGTTACCAACAGTTTTTTTTTTTTTTTTTACACTTTGGAATATTTCACAACTTTTTACTGTGTCAACACTTGAAAACCAACCAAGCCAATGTTGGAGCAACATTTGATGAAAACATCAAGATGCCAGCTTGTGAAATCGTGATGTCTGCTCAGTTCCTTTCCCAGCCCGTCATGTGTTGCAGTGCACGAGCATCAAACAGCAGCATGTTCTACATCGTGATGAGTTCCATTGCAACATACTGAAACCTGAAGTGTTGTGACACTGCTCATATAATATCTCAAAATGAATCTGTGCTTCCCTTGTTGACGCATTCCTTCGCACAGCCAATGGCCAGCCCTGCTCTAATACATCCCTGATAACAAAAGGTGACTTCAGACACGGCTCGCACATTCATCAGGTTGTGGTTGAAGTCAGTGGTACCGACTGTAATCCACTCAAGTCGTATGATGCAGAGAGTACATGCTAGACAGGACAAACACTTACAGAGACAAACATGGCGCTGTAGTTTACATGTTGCAGTGATTGCATGTGTAGACGAAGAGGAGCATGATGTGTGGAGAAAAGACCCCCCCCCCCTCCCGGAGGATTGAGCAGCACTGAGAAACGGTTGGGAAAGAGAGGCAGCAGAGCTCGAGGAAGAAGAAGTGCTGTCATTAGACAGACGCACTGCATCGCCGACTGCACTCACAAGTTTTTATTTGGAAACACTGGAACGCACATGCACAACAGGGAGATTTTAACAAACGAGAGTCATCGTGCTTTATAATGTTTGAGAGAGAATATTTACTCTACATGTTTCATATTCAGTTCTGCTGTCTCAGTTACAGATTATAATTCAATAGTTAGAAACACATAACATCCTTGTTTACAAAAGAATCGATGCGGCCTAACATCGACATCCGGACTTTCAGTTCTGGTGACACGTCTTTTCGGGGCACTGCATCGTTTTCTTAAATTCAATAAAAAGAAATGGCGCTCTAAAAAGATGTCGCTGGCTGTTTGACTCACGGTGTGACTTCCTAATGCTTCACTGTGCTGCTTATGACACAAAGAGGCTAACGTGAAGGGAAGCTAATCAGCCCAAGAAGAAGTGAGCAGTTGGATAAACTGAGAATAGAGGAGACAGCGGGACAACGTGGCACAGCGTTGAAAAGTTGTTGCAGCGTGAAAGCGGCGTAGGAAAGGTCAAACTGACAACGAAGTGCAGTGATGAAGATTTGAAGCCTGCACCTACAGGCGCCCTTCTGTAAAAAAAAAAATCTGGGAGTTATTTTTCGACAGCCGTTTTAAATTTAACAAACAGACCAGCTCAGTTTTGAAGACTGTACAGCACTTTGTTGTTTTAAATGTGCTACAGAAATAAAGACTTATTGATTTAGAGGGCGTATTATTTTCGGCATCCTCTGGTCAAAATGCGTCTAAAGTCAGACTAGGTGTGACCAAGTGTAAAAAGTGACAGTTTGTGTAAGTATCTGATGATCGTTTTTAATTGTCCTCGTGTTTGCACAAATGAGAGACCAGCAGAGAGAGTTTATTTAGACGTTTATTCTGAGCTGGAATTATTCATACACATCTTTGTTGATCTGCTGTTTGAGCCGTTAGGTTCAGCAGGAAATCTGGTCTGTGTAGGACCTTCTGTGTGGAACACCACTGAGAATTGGCAGATTTTTTTTTTTTTTTTTTACAGTAAAACCGGCTGTGACACTTCCAGGACGCTGAGAGTAGTGAAATGATTTCACGATCTTCTGCGGGAACTTTTAAAAATGTGTATTTAATCATGCATTTAATTTGGGTACAGTAGAAAGTAACAAGACATTTAAGACCAACATTAGTGTGTCAGTATTTGTAGCAGAGTTACCTGTTAGTCATGCTCATGCACCAGAAGCAGCAGCGAGAAGAGGGCAGGAGCACAGAGAGAGCGAGAGGCGGGAGGCCCAGGATGTATGTGCGTGTTTGTGGTGTCATGCGTGTTATCGACACTCACCTTTGTAGACGTTGAGTGTGATGGTGCGGACTGCGATGCGGACCATGCTTTCTGGATGGTTGAAAAACTTAATGGCCTCGGTGTACAGGGCAAAGTCATTAGTGTGCTGTGTGTGGGAGACAGAGAGGGGGCGCAGGTGAGCAAGGCACGGCATTGCACTACTGCGCTCAGGCGACGAGAGACCACAGAGAGAGAGAGAGAGCAGCTAATGACGACAGTAACGCTTTTTTGGACGACGTAACGAGAGTAACAAAGGTTTCGTTTTAATACAAAACAAATATTAAACTCCACATCTGCACCAAATATTCTGCACCTACACAGCAGCAAATTAAGGGCTGTTGCAGCGCCACCTTTAGAGAGTGACTCACTCCACTAGTTAACCTTCTGCACCGACTCAAACCATATAGAACCGTCATCTCTCTCTGTGCCAGAGCCTGATCCTGTTCCCAAACATTCCTCAGATGCTGCGACCTCCAGCCAATCACAGTTGAGGGCCAGAAACCCCCACCCAGAGGTCACAGCATATGAAGAAACCTGACCCTGATACCAAACCAAAACCAGGAGTCTGCCCTCTGTGGTCAGAAAAATATTCACAAGTGACAAAAACAGAGGAGTAAACAGTAATCCTATAGCGCCATCTGGAGGACAGGAATATATCTCTAACAAAAACTAAGAGGTTAACAAAATGAGATCAGTTATAAAACACAAGCTCCTGAGGTTTAAAAAGGATGGGTTTTTTTCTTGTTAGTTTATAAATGTGGCAAAGTAAATACAACTGTAATGAATATGTTCTCGATATTTTAGCACACACATGAACGCCCTCAGATCTACATGTTGGGTCTGGTTTTGGCTTCAGGGCTAGAGCTTCCATCAACAGTACACCAATAACTTTCCCCAGCACACACAGGCCAACTTGAGGAAGACTACGTACTGCTGAAAGAATCGTCAGTGATCATTCACACTGACACAAACAGCATCAAGGCAGAAATATACACAATATGAATACTTTTTAAAAAGAATAACAGCATTCTGAGCTTCGGAGAAACAAGATCTTTGTGAAGAACATTCTGGACGCTCTTCAGCACGACTACAGTTCAAAACATGACCATATCTGAAGAAAAAAACTAAACAGACGTGGACATGTTTGTTTGTTTTTTTTACTCTGTTATGTTTACATGGACACAAATAATCGGAATAAACTCCTGGTCGGAATAAAAATGCTTCATGTAAAGGCGTCAATCAGAAGGAGCGAATCTGATCTGGCTTAGTCAGAACAAATTTGATTGTGAAGGAGAGGGGAGGTTTATGCTGATCTTTGTTTGGATCAATATCCATGCACACGCTTCATCTGATCAGGTCTTCCTGGTTGGGGTAAAACTTTTCTAATTACGCATGTCCGCCCCTCTCTTCTACTGTGCCTGACTGAAGATCCTGCACTCCTCGCCTGTTTAGCGATTGCAGGGTCCTTATGTAGCTGCTAGGCCTGTAGCTTAATAAGAAAGAGAAGAAAATAACTTTAGGAAAAGGTCAAATGAGGACTCGCTCTCTCCCAGGCTCACTTTTTGCCTGGCAGAGACAGTAAACACGGTTCTGAATGACAGATCCTCCGTCTCCGTCCATCTCACCTCGTTATAAAAGAAGTGCACCGTGTGGTTGTTCAGCTTCAGGGACAGGGTCTTGAGGAAGGAGATATAGTAGGCCATGATCTCCTCGTCTGAGAAGTCAAATTTGTGGACGATGATGGAGTTCACATGGTTGTTGGACAAGAGATAATCTGAGGAGACAACAGAACTCGATGAGCCTCGTTGATGTCTTCACGTCATCAGTGCTCGGCCTCTACAGACAAACTAACTAAGTTGACATGATGCCACAGCAGACTTTTTTTATAACCACCTTTCACCAAAACACACACACCTTCTTACTTTATGTAAGATATCCGAGTCCTTTATAAATTACATCATATTTGGAGTCCGTGGTTGCCGAGCAACAACACAAACTGCAACAGGCTGCTATGTCATGTTACACTTCAGCAAAGATAGGCAGTGCAGAATGCCATGCATGCTTGAGCCAACAAAGCATGCTTATCTGCACAGCATACACCACAGAACGCTCCTGTGGGCTTCTGTCACTGCTCACTTTTAATCTCTATTGCGTATAAAAAAATCAAGACATGAAGATCTGGTAATAAAAAGCATTCATTACAGCAATACATGGCAGGTTATAGTCTAGTTAGAAACTATACAGCAGCAGTTTAATGCAATATGTGTTATAATAATGCATCATTATGCAATAATAATGTTTTTCGTTGCATCTAGATCTTCAGCGATACATCAAACGTGTTTAGTTTTTTAGAGCCACGGTTGACGAGACCACTTACAGAGCGACGTCTCGTGGCTGATGTTCTCAAACAGGATGTTGAGCGTCTGGAGCAGCTGAACACAGACGTAACGTCCCGACTTCTGACGCAGGATGTTCAGGAAGAAGGCAAACATGTTCTTCTCCAGGAAGAAGCTGGACGCATTGTGAGAGAGGGAAAAAAAAATCCACCAGAATAGGATTAAATTCATGATGACTTGACCATGTAATGTAATTGTCAAAAGGAAGAATGTTTCAAGTTAACAGTGTAAAATTTTAACTACACATTACATCCTCAAAATTAAACTAAATCAAAAACTGTTCAATCAAATAGGAAAACATTCTCCGTTTCTTCATCTCACTTAACTCTTTTAATTTCTACAAAATATGAGTTGAGCCTCAAACCCTGTAAAGGCTGCATACACTTTAACATCTGAACTGATAGTATTTCAGTCTTATCTGTCTTAACTGAACCCAAACACTGCAGTCAGTTCTTACATTGCAACCTCTTCAGAAATTAAACATTTTTAAACTTATATTTTGCTATTAATAGAATAAAAACATTGATACATGGCTGCCATTACACAATAAAATATCACCAAGAAAAACATCACACTACTGTACTGATTTTTCCCACCTCTTATGGTTAATGTACACTGTCCCTGTTTAAATAAATAAGTACCATACACATCACTCTGGTTGGATTCCAATAATGGGAAACTGTTGCATTTAGTCCTTTTCTTGTCTTCCAGTGTTTCCTGTTGAATAAACATTAAGCCTTCCTTTCCCTGCAGCACTCTGCTGATAGCCTGCCCTTCTCACTTTGAAAATCCTCTTTTAAGTTCTCAAGCTGCAGTTCTTTTTTTTCCAGCTCTCTGATTGGCCAGCTCTAGATTCTTAACAGTAGATACTTCATTTATTTACTTCACCTTTGCATTACTGTAAATGAAGGTATTCTGTGTATACCAAAGCTCAAACTTAATGTATGACTCAAAATGTGGAGCGTTTTATTTGACCATTTAACGGTTGTTTTTAACTGATGCTGGGAGTTGCTTAATGATATGGAGTGTGATACAGAAAGGGATGAAGGCGGCGTATTTCATCATGAGTTTGAAGCTTTATGTTGTTGGTGTAATTCTTCACATTCTTGCATTTGAAGAATAATGAATTAACTGTTTGAAGTTTAATCCCATCCGGCTGCCTCTCTACAACGACTAAAAGTGTTTCAGCCGAGTCACTCCAGGATCAAGCTTCTCGAGCACAGGATTAGACTGAACTCACAACACCACATCTTCGTTCAACCCTTTTCAGAAAAAAAAAATGTCCTCAGCCTACAAATTAATAAAGAAAGCCTGTGATTCTTTTAAGTGTTTCCTGGTGGTAGACAAGACTTCTTTCAACACTCTCTGTGGCTTCTTTGCTCTTCAAAGTCATTTCCTGTTGCATTTCCCTTTACAACCGAGAAACACAAGCAGAGAACTGTCATCATGCTCATCGCTCATCTTTTTCATATTGTTACCTGTTCTGCTGCAAATGTTAACAGGGGGAATACAGTCTGGACTGTTTTTGAGATGGAGACAGAGTTTTACTTATTTTTCAAAAGGGCAGCATGGGGGCTCAGCTGATTACAGAAATGCTTCTAGTACTTACTCAAACACAGAGCTGTCATTTTGATCCCCCCAGATCAGGATCTCTGTGATGGAGCGGATGGTCTCCACCAGAAGGTTTCTGTTGTGGTCTGTCACAGTGGTGTTTTTGGTCAGGACATGGTACATATACCTGATAGAGAAACATTGTTTTAGATGTGGAGGACAAAGTGTGTGTTCAATACATAAACATCCATCTTTTAAGATCGTACAAGAAAGACAATTAATATAGGTGCAAATAATAATCAAGCTAAAGGGCAAACGAAGCCTCTGTGGTCACTGATGATTAGATTACCTATACTGTAAACACCAAGTTTCGATGTAACATATTTGAACATTTAAAAGTTTCTTATGTGTATTGTCTCTAATCTTGCAATAAAAAAATTATTTAAAAATAAATGGACGCCACTTCTGTACGTACACACACACAGGTGTTTTAATTAGTGGCTGTTAATTAGCTGCACCTGTTGTGGTTGAACATTTTTTTGTATTTTGCTCCCCTAATATAATAACTCCAAATAAAATATGTGATGTTTCTGATGTCAGTCTAAATGGACAAATAAATGATGATTTAATGTTGGAAACCTTCAGAAATAACGCAAATCTGGTTTCCATGGTAATTTTTTTTTTTTTACCTTAAACTAGCTCACATGTTTACCGACCCTCAATACGCACCAAACAAACGACATATAGAGCAATAGTTTAGCAGACTTACTGAGCCCGGGAAGTATCAGTTCATAAGCTGATGTAGTTATAGTAATTAAAATTTACACTAATGAAAACGCTTAAAGTCGTCCTCAGCTGGTTAGCATAAAGGCTAACGTTAGCATATCTGAAGCTAGCGACTCACTTCAAATGGTCCAAAGAATGGATGTTTTTCGCTTTGCCTTGTCCTCCAACCCAGCTCCGTGACCGACCGAACATGGTTTACGGTGTTTAAGGGGTTTCGTGTTGTACCGGGGGTCTCGTTATTCAGCACAGGTTACGGTCCGCGTCCATCTTTACACCATCTCTCTCGTCTTGGTAGCTACTTAGCAAACAGAAGGTGAGAGGTTTTTTTTTTTTTTTTTTTGTTCCAAACTTTATTAAACAGGATTGAAGCGTACAGGCTGCGCAGACTTGAGATACAATTATTAGAAGACCTCACAAAATTCAATAATTTACTGAATAATAAGTCAGAAATCTAAACAGAAAAGGCTCGCAAGACAAGCATACTATTTTTCGTTTCTTTATTTTTACGTGGTTATTAGTTTCTTTTCTTTAAACAACTTTAACAAATCATAATTTTAAGCAGGTTAGTACATTTTATAAAAAAAATAAATCAAACCTTTATACAATCCTTTTTATAAAATGATTATTACTTTTTTTTCATTTCATTTAATTGTATTTGATTGGGGAAAAAATTGGTTCAATTTGTTATTTATTTGACATAATCACAAAACTGTTTTAGTGAATTGTATTTTTGGGAGGATGTTTATTGGTTTTGCAGAGCCAAAAATTTTTAAAAATAAAATAAAATCAGAAAAACTACAAATATGCACTTCCTCTGTGAGTTGTGACGTTTAATCCACACACAGAGTCTGTCAAGCTGTAAGCCAATCAGATCCCAATGCTTCAAGCGTCGTCTTGACGTCGTGGAGTGTTTTGGTGCAGTTGATGGAAATGTTCGCAGGGAGAGTTAGATTTAGACATCGGATGACACGTGTAGAGTGAATGTTTCGTAAGTCAAGGTACGACCGTATCTTTAAAAATATATATAATTTGGCATTTTGTTATTGTTGAAATGATCCTTTTTGTTTGTTGTTGTAGCTAGCATTGCATGCTACTGTTTTTAGCACTAGCCAGCTGGCATGGCATGAATTCAGCAATCCCCAAAGAGCCAATGTCAAGAATTCATCGCGCTAGCTAACACAGTATTTTGATACTGCCTGCCGGTTATTTTTAACCATGAACATAACGCCATTACGTCCACCAGTGGTGTCCCTGTCGTGTTTTACTTGACTGTAAAGATAAAGTGGCCACCTTGCAATCACAGTTTGCGTTTCGAGTCGGGGACGAGCCGACCTGGGTGCCCCCCAGTCCCATCACCCCAGACAGATCCACTACATCCTGGCCCCGCACAGAGGAAAACGGACCCAGACCGTGTCTTTCTTTCTTTTCTATGACAAATCCAATTTATGCCCAGCTGGATTCAGTCGAATCACTGTTGGACGAAGTACCATATATGTTTTATTTGGGCCTGTTCTTTGTGAACGTCCTGATCCTCTACTATGCCTTTCTGATGGAGTACATCGTCCTGAATGTGGGGATAGTGTTTCTGCCTGAGGACATGGATCAGGCGCTGGTGGACTTAGGGGTTCTGTCCGACCCGGCCTCTGTCCCCTATGACACGGACACGGAGCTGGATGTGTTTGAGGGGTATCTGGAGTGACAGGGAGGTGCCAGAGGTCGAAAAGGAAATAGGGAAGGAAGACTGCACCCTCCCCAAGGCAGAGATGTGGAGACAAAAGAGGATGCTGTTGCTGCCTTCTTGTCACACAGACGCATCAGTGAAAAAGTAAGCAGGACACAATACTTGTTTCTGTGTTGCATGGAATAAAACATTATCTACTATAAAAAGATTCAGTTTTAACATTACCGGTACAGCAACAACTCATTTGTTAACAGTTCTCCTTTGCCACACATTTCACTCACAACAACAACACTTTTCATGTTTTTTTTCTTCTTCTTTTCCACATCTGACAAATGTTTCAGTGTCGACCTGTTGTTTAACTTGTCACATATTTCTAGGTTGTCTCGGCTCAAGAAAAAAAAAAAAGGTAGCCCAGAGGTGAGATTCAGCACCACCAGCTAAAAGATCAGCAGCTGTCCCCTTCATGGAGTACTCTTCAGTGGATCATCAACCCTGGCATCTAGTTGTGCCTCAAAATGGACACGATGAAAAACTAAAGAAAGCGAGCAGAAGTGGAGAGAGTGAGCTGTTTCCTGTGGATGACGAAGTAAATGCTGCAATAGATGCTGAGCGTGATTCAGGCTTTAAGTAATGCAGTCCGGTCAGGCACGTTGCAGCTGATGTGAATGGAGTGCCATTTGAAAAATTACGGAGGCTGCGCAAAGCTGACTGTTAAATGCAGTGACTCCGAACTCCACGCTGATGTCCTATGCAGTGTGACAGCTCAGAAGAACTGGCAACGTGCAGGAAAGTAATGTCCACTGTGAATCCGTCTGCTGAAGGGACGACTCGTTTCCGTACTTCTTTTTTTTAAGTTGTCCGAAAACTCCGCTAACTCATCATAGCTTAATATGAGTCCTTTGAGGCTAACCCTACTTTATGTCTGCCTCAGGGATGTATACACACACACACACACACACACACACACACACACACACACACACACACACACACACACACACACACACACACACACACACACACACACACTCTCAGGCGCACAGTTAGGAACTCTCAGTGCACTGACGAAGAATTCACACCAACACTGGACAGGCTGTGACACCACAGGATGCAGGACTGCTCAAGTCTCTGCAATCCCCTCTTATTAATCTGGATCATCAACCTGCACTCTTTGCTGCCGTGAAGGAAGTGTTAAAGTACTTAGGCGTAGTAATACTAATGTTGCAGGACTTTTATCTTCATTTGAAATGTGTCTTCAAGCAGACTGGAAGTGAGAAAGTATGACATCAAATGTGTTCAACCTTTCGGTCCGTTTATGTTCAGAGGTCGAGAGCTCATATCAAAGAACGAAGAAGTGAATGAGACGTTCAAGTATTCTTGTCTTCTGTTGTTGCAAAGCATGTTTGTTTACGTTAGAGACAGACTCAAAGACTGAAAGCATGGAATTAATTGTGTTTGAAATGAAATCAGTTTGGTTTCAGTTTTAATCTACGGAAGCCCAAAGCGTCCATTCATCCATACATTTAATTAACTCTGCTCTCCCCTGATAACGAGTGAGACGAATGATGTTTATTATCATGTGGGTAACCGCACTGGTTATCCTGGGATTTCCACAAAAATCTCAGGATAACAAGGTTTGTTTCCCTGCTGATAACAGGATATTATTATGGCAATGTAGAAAATAAAACAGGAGGCTGGTCACTGTGATAGGCCACGCTGATCAGGTCGAGTTCAGCCTCTCTTTGTGTTTTTTGTTGTTTCCTCTATAACTCTGGCCATATGAGAGGAATAACTTGGGGAAAAAAACAAACATTACCCGTCATGACAGGAATATGGAGTATAAAAATGTATGGATGCATGTCCACTTAGGGCTTCCGTATTATTTCTCCCGTTTACTTTTTGTATACATTCAGTTTTTTAATGTTTATTCTCGATGGCAATAACAAACTTAAATTGAGCAATGTGACAATTCGTAGTTGTGTGACTGAGCTCATGCAGAGAAATGCATGAAATTATTCCATCCGTCAAACGTGGGAAAAAAAGAAGAAAAAAGGTTTGAGTCCGTAAAGGGATAGTACGCTCGAGCTACACGATTTTTGCTAGAATTTAAATCACTGTGAATTCTCAACTGAGCATTTACAGTCCTGCTCTTTTACACAACTGTCGATGTTGGAAGCAATATAGAGAGGATATTTTCTTATGGCAAACATTTCAGCATCAGTCTACCTGAATACACAAAATATGCATAATAGCCATGGTATCATAGAATGACGAACATTCTTACATTGTGTGTGCACGTTTTAGACTCCAAGTAAGTGGTAGTCCAGGACTTCATAGCCTGCCTGTGTTTTGAACATTGCATCCCACTCGACAACCTTTTCAAGCTGTCATTTGGAACTGTCATTTTTTTTGTCTTCTCAGCTAAAATGGTACACTAAATATAGTCGGAAGATTGTCCACCGCCACATTTGTGTAACAACGTCAAAGGTAAAGGCGACGCTGCAACTCACAGAGCTCCTGAAGTTCCAAAAACTAGTGAATGAAATCTTGTGTGTTTTTTTTTTTTTTTTTTTTTGGTACGTCAGGGGCTCCGTAGCAACTCAAAGACAGGGATGAAAGACATAACGTAGTCGTTTCATGGAGACACACTGTGACTGTTTTTCATGAGTTGGATCTGTAATGATGTCTGATAACCAAGTTTCTAGAACATTTTTTGGAATAGCAGTGCCAGTGAGCAATAATATCTTGTCTGATAACACTTGCAATGTTTTAGTAATGCACATGTATAACTCTATTTTTGGAAGTAAAAAAAATATATACAATCTGAAACAGCTTTTAGATCTGCTGGCAATAAAGCTCAGGATGCCAACATTTATGATTTATTATGAGACATTTTTTGTATAAACTCAAAAGCTCATTCTGACATGGCCGTTCATTTCTCCCTTTCATGTGGCAGGTAAAGCAGCCAGATCGATATCATTTGTATGAAGACTTCTTTTTTTTATTCGACTGTTTGTGCCATTCCAGCAGAGATGACACCATGCTGCTAGACAGATACTCATCACTACGTCTTAGTTTAGTAGAAAAAAAAAAATAGATTCCACGAGGACTGTGGCAAATGAGAACCAGCGCTTCCTTTTGCTTGTGTCATCCCTCCACATCTTCTCTGCAGACATGCTATGATAAGCTACAGAGTTTTATTTTCCGACATGTATTTAATAAACTTTGACCGGACTCAAGAATTCTGCGTCTTCATTCTCAATTCAGTCATTTGAATTCACATTTAAAGACTTTTTTTATGAGGTGTGTGCAGAAGTTGTTCTTTTACACTGTCATTTAAAGCTATTACTCTTTTAGCGTCACTTCACATTTTGTCCACAAGGGAGCGTCAGTGCAGCACGAAGGAGCCCTTTCACAGATCAAATGGCAGTCTTTGTTGTCTACCGATTTTAGTTCCTGTATGATTAAGAGTTTCTTACTCTGTAAATGTACTATTGACAACTGAACTGACCCAGTTTAAGTTTAATACATTTAATGCTAATGTATCTCTGATCAAGAAAAAGTTGATGACAATCTATCGAATGACACCAAGTGCAATAAAGCAAAAACACGTCATCTAATCATTTTTGTGCAGAAGTAGGGCATGCTTTATCACTGAGCTTTAAGAATGTTCACATCAGTTTGGCGAGTGTGCTACGAGATACTATGAGGATACTTTTGAAACCACACATGGCCTGAATTCAGAGAAAAATACTGTTTGTTGTATCTCGTTCATTTACTGCATGGTTTGATATGTCTGGCTGAAACAAATCCACGTCTGAACTTCAGGTTTTTCGCTGAAGTTTAAGCTCTAGTTTTTGCCTCACGTCACATTTGAAGGGGAACCCATGTAGTTTTCCACCTCTTTTGGAAGTCTGTGACACGTCAACCCAGAACATTATTTTTTTTTTATCACATTCTCCGATATCCTGACATTTTGTCTGAAGTGTTAGTTTATCCCGAACTCAAATACCATCATTTACCCATTCAACTTCTGTCTAGTGTACGTCAACATGAATAAATAGAGCTTGCAAATCTGGCTTTCTAAAAGAATTGTTGTCCCAAAAGCTGTAGGGGGACGATATCAAGGAAGAAGAAAAACCCTACTTTACAAAACTGGTCTTTATGGTGGGGTTTTTCCTTCCTTTAAATCAAAACATTACATTTCTGTGAATGAAAAATTATAGTAGTGAGAAATTATAGAAAAAAAACAACAAGTGTGGACCAGCTCATCTGTCTCTGATGCAGTTACAGGCACACTAGTGTGGGAGAGGTTAAAGTGGAAAGGAAAGACTCAACCGCTCCCACATCAGTGTCCCTCAATATTTTGACATAGTTTTCTATGTTGCAAACACCTTACGATTGCTAAAGGTCAGTTGGCATCAAAACGGAGAACAGAAACCTTCTCTGAAGGAAGTGAGAAGACGTAGCTAATGAACTGATACAGTAGTAAACATGCTAAAGTATGTATGAAAAATAAGAAGGAAGAATCATGTGTCAGGTGACAAAATAAAACATTTATTATATCAAAGTAGCAGCTTTTTTGTCTATATACAGTATAAAACAACAGAAGAGGAAAAAACTAAAACACAGTTTGTGTCACACAGATATAAATCACGTACAACAGGAATTAACGATACAAACATCGCAAAAAGTTCATCAAAACTAAAGCAATTTTACTAAAGTAAAGTCTCATTGTGCAAATATTTCTGTTAAATTTGTACCCATGACCAAAACTTACATGCAGTTCTTAAAGGACCATGTTTAGCATTTCCCTGAAGCAAACAGTGCAATATTTAAAAGAATCTGATGAATCAGAATTGTCTTATTTAGCAGCAAAGAAGTATCCGTGTTGTTTTTGTTGATACGTATTCCACAGTAAATTTCCGTCTTTTTAGACTGTAAGCATACACTCGCTATAGAAAACATATTGTAATAGTGTAGAGTTAACCTCAATGTCAATGTGTGTTGATGAAAGGTTCAGTCCACACTTCTAATGCCATTCGATCCTGTTGTCCTGCTGCTGGAGCCGCTCGAAGACACCATATGGAATACACTGGTTCCACATCCTGGGATGAGATGAGTTAAAACAAGAAGCAAGGTGAGAAAAAATTCAACTAGGATAGAGATTGAACGTTTTAATATTCTGATCCAATCAAACATGGTGTCCAAATGGTTTTCTCACCTCAAAGTCTTCATTTTTTTACAGTTCCTCAGACTTGCACCCAGACTCAGTGCGCCAACATCTGTTAGCTTGTTGTACTTCACGCTGTCAAACACAAACACCAAACAAAAAAGCGTTACCCTGTTTTCCTCGAAGATACATGTTTAAGAATTTTACACTAAAATATCTAAATAAATTAAAAATGGACTTAACCTGTATATTTTACTTATTTTTGTTGATATCCTACATAACGTCGAACATTTCTAAAAGTTATCAAAGCCAGAGAAATCCTTCCTTTTATAGTTAGGGGACGTGTCTTGGCGGCCATGACAGAGATGGTTTATTGTTGCTGTGGAGCGTCAAAGACATAAGGAAGTGAGACTAAAAGCTGCCATACTTTTGCCGTTTGTGCTGCTTTGATTAAAACAGGGTGTAAATAGTACTAGGACACATTAGCTCGCCGAAAACGGTCAACTTGTTGTTCATTTTCATCGCCATCCTCGACATCCTCTTTTGTGATTTGTTTTGATTAGGAACTCCCTGGTGACTCACTTTACACACTGTTATATATATATATATATATATATATATATATATATATATATTATAAGAGTCTGATTATGAAAACACAGAGATACACACAAGTACATATCAGAAAGTACATTGAACAGGTGAAATCAGTAATCTTACTCAAGTTCTATGAGGGACCTCATGTGTGGGAGGACGACCGCTAAACTCTCTGCCCCTTTGTCAGCGATCACATTACTGTAGAGACTGAAAAAAACCAAAACCAGAAAGAGGAAGAAGGAAGTGAAAATATGTAGGCTAGTTAAAAGGAGCTATTTCTGATGTTGTGTAGGTATTTGTGGGTCCAGTGTGTTTCCATTACATACCTTAAACAGTGCAGTTTGGGCAGATCTCTCAAAGTTGGTGCCAGTTTGGTCACCCCTTGGTCGCCTATACAATTCTGTGACAGACTACAGAAAAACGAGAGCTCACATTACAACAAACATTAAACACATAATGATCTTAATGTGTTCACGATCAAGGCATAAATTGCATCCAACATACTGTTCAGTACAACATATAAAAAGAGCAGGTCTAAAGCATACTCTTTGTTTTATTATTTACAGAAACGCACCATTAATCCACCAATGAGCAGGCACTGTAAACAGTGGCAAGGAAAATAATTGCTTTTAACTGGTAGAAACCTCTGTGAGAACCAGACTCATTGGTGAACAGCCATCTGCCACAACTGAGCACATTTATTGTAGAATAGTTCATTTTGGATTGTGGGTCCAAATATGATAATTTTTATCATCCCAGTCCTGAGGGGGGATATGTACTCACTTTAGTATCTCCAGGCTACAAAGTGAGACTAAAGCATCAGCAAGTTTCTCCGCTCCGTTGTCCCCTATTTTGCTGTTCTCTAGACTGAAGTAGAAGAGAGACACCTTAAGCAAAAGAGATTGATGCAATGAGAGAGAAGTAAAGGTGCGTTTATTTACTCCAAGTGCTGAAGGTTTTGTAGACCGGGTAGAAGCTCCCACAATTTGGGAAGAGCCAGGGGACTATTTTCTGGGTCAAGCCTTAAAGGGGAAAAACAGTGTCATCATTCATCCTTATGATAGTTCTTCAATTTCAATCAAACAATATTAGTTGTCAAAATGACTCACTCAAAGTCCAGCTTTTGTAGCTCTTTGACAGCTGGTACCCCCTCTGATAAGATGGAGTCTGATTGGCTGGAGCTATAAATAAAGACAATATTCAGCAGCCAGACAAATTACAATAACTGCATTGGATGCACTGTGTATGTATGTGGTGTATTACCTGTATGACAGCTTCTTGTGCATATGGATGTTCACCAGCTTAGCCAGGTACTCGATGTGAAACACCTGTGTGGCTCTGAAAGGATGGATCTTGAACTTGGAAACTGACCCTTGTAGGAGCTCTTCCTCGCCACTCCGCTCTAGCTCCTCCCATAAAGTGATGACATCAGCGATGCACGCTCTAAAAGGAAAGAAAATTTAAAGAATGACATTAGCACAAGTGAAATATTATAGCTTACTAATGAAGAAATACATTTTCCACTTTGATGTATGGGTAGAGCTAGCAAAGCCGAGCAATTTCATTATGAATGTGGAAAATGTAGCGGTTAGCTCTCAAGTTAATACCAAGCACACATGATAACTTTCAAAGCTGTTTTGAAATACTTTATTTCATATAGTTAGCTTGCGCTGCTGGAGCACACTTCCAGAACTAAGGACTGAGAGGCTAATGTTAGCATGAATTCTCATTGCATCCCAGATTATCTTAGATTTAAAAAGGCAAAAATGCACCACAAGGATGTCACTTTTTGGGAAAGAGGTCTAACATAATAATGTTGATTCCAAACAGGTTTTTTTTTAAAAATGTGGGTTGTAATCTGTACCTGTATGTGTTGATGTTGTTGAGCGCCACCAGAGACCTCAGCCCAGAAAGCTGTAACCCAGAATTCTCCAGATCTAAAGAGAAACTTCTTCCTTCAGCTCTACCCGTATCCATAACGTTCTGCACGGTGAACACGTCCGATGGGTTGAGTGGAACTCCATGAAATGAAACCACTTCTGGAAGATTCACTGCAAGGTGAGCAACTAATGTTGTCCTGGCAATGTCCATGTTACCATCACTACAGGTAAAACTCGCTTCGTAAACGTGGTGACAAGCCTCCAGCACCTGGGCAGGGCTCAGGTCACCATGAGAGAGGCTTTCAAGGTGTTTTCTGAATAAAGCCTGCTTGCTGTTCAAAACATCTCGTGAGGATGTCTCAGTGTACAAGTGAAGTCTCTGTAGCTCTGTCCGGTTATTAAACAGAAGCCCAACTGTAAATCGTTGTGTTAGCTCAAGCTCCTCTCTGTGAGATCGTCGACGCCACTTTGGGCCAGATTGGAAGGGGAGGTTCTGTTGAAAAATGCGGTCTGTTATAGTCCTAGTGAAATAGAAAAAGACAACAAACAAAAGTGTAAGACATTGAAACTGAAAGAGAAATTTTGCCTTGAAGAGTTAAGGCAAGTTATGCTGTTTCATTTTGAATCTAACATGGGGCATAGCATTCTTTTTTCAAGCTTAATCGCTTCTCTAGCATGTGCTTCATTTCTAACACCAGTTGAGACACTTTTACCTTGACAGAGACAAATGAACTCCTGCCAGGTAGCTCTGCAGAAAAGGATTTGCCCAGAACAGGATGAGATCGTCAAGGGCACCGGAGTTCCCAGTTTCTGTTCTTCCTCTTTTTCCCATCTTTTCCTCTTTTTCAGTTTTTTTTCTTTTTCCTCTTGAGCTTTCCTTTCTTTCCTCACTTGAGACAACTTGCCTCCTCCTCAGCTGGTAGGAGAGGAAGAGCCCTGTCCTGTAGCCTAAAGCCCTCAGTTTGGCAGATATGGTCTTTCCTGTTGGGAGGATGGAAGAGTTTGCTTTGACCCCCTCCCAAGCCAAAGCACTCAACTGGGTCAGCAACTCTCTCTCCTCTGTTCTATTATCAACAATATTCATCTCTTCTCCATCCACTTCCTTCTTTTTCCTCTGTTTTGGTGCTTTTCTTGCTTGTCGGGTAAGAGAGCGAGTGGGAACTCGTGATCTGGATCTTGTCCTTGTATTATTTTGATGACTTAAATCTGGGGAACCACATGATGGATGTGTCTGGGATTTTTCAACAGGAACTTCAGTCTTTAAATGAGTGCTCCCATTGTCCCTTTCCAATGTCTGACATACCACTTGATGGCAGAGTCCAGTTAAAGTTCTGGGTAGTTCTGCTGAGGTTTTGGCCTGTTCTAAAACCAAGCAGACCAACCTGCATAGTCCAGGGTTCCAGCAGAGGAGATGCAGAAAGCTGCATTTTTTTAAGTTGTCCAAAGCGGATTCTTTAAGTGCAGGATCGGTGAAGTACTGGGACAAGTATGTCTCCACATCTATGGGGTTGAAGCCACACATTTCCAGAAGACTGTCCGTTCTTCTGAGTAACTGGTTGGCAGTCCCTCTTGGTCGGGTAGAAAGCAGAAGAGTGCAGTCTGGAAGGAGGACCCTCTGGAGGATGGCGGAGTATAACTGTCTTATTGTGTAGATCTGTTCTTTGCGGTCTTTCTGCAATGATGTCACCAAGTCTTTTTCCTGAGTCTGGAGTAAAGTTTCATAGTCCCGCACCTCATCAAACCCGTCAAATATGATGAGCACTCGCTTAGAAGCAGCAAGTATTTGGGTGTACACTGCCTCAGGGTCCGTGCAGGAAGGGGCAAAGGAGGAGGAATTTAACAAGAGAGTTTCAAGGCTGTGATTGGGCTCCTTTAGAGTTAGTGCTTTACCATCTAACATGAAGACAAAGTCAAACTGTGGGATGCAGCCACTGGACCAGTCAAGACACAGTTTCCTGATCAGGGTTGTTTTTCCCATGCCAGTATTGCCAAGTAGCAATATGTAGCGTTTGGGGTTTTTTCCATTTAAGCCTTCGAAAATCTGAGTGTAAAAGGAGAAACTTTATTTCAACATTCAGTAGAAATAACAGCACATCACGAGATGATCAATAAAAGTTAAACTTTTACCTGATTGCACCCTATCAAGTGTTTTTTCTGATCCATGTTTCCAATGAGGGCCATTTCCTTGTCCAGGGACTTGTTTGTATTTTTCCCAGAGCAAAGAATCTCTCTCTGGCTCACTTGCACGTCCACATAATGAGAGGTCAGGCTAAGGCCCTCTTCCATACCCTGGCATGTTAGACTCATGTGGGCTTTGGTTTCCTGAATGTAATTCCTTACAGTCTCTGAAATCAGAAATAATTTAATACCAAACAGCTTCTCTACAATTCGTACTTTCAGCAGTTAGATAACAGCAACGTAATTACCAGGGATATCAAGGGCGGTATGTGATTGTGGTTGACCTGATCCCTGGCAGTTTGATAACTCTGAAAGGCAACATGTCATAATATTCATTTACGGTAATAACTTGATAGGGTAATTCATGCACCAGGATATCTGATAATGATACACACCAATGCTAGGAGAGGGGTGTGAAGCAACAGGGAAAGACATGGCTTTGCTTGCAGTGTCCGACAAAGATCCTGGTGGTGATGAGCTCATTTGGACTGGTACTACAGCACCGTCCACTGCAAAGACGAGGAAAGAAAAAAAAAAAAAGGAAGCCTTTAATTGTAATCATTCATTAGTTGTGAGGAGTGGTTTCCATGCTGTTGCTACACAGGCAGAACTACAACTGGAAATGTGGAACCACAAAGTACTGTACATAAACATGGGCTCTCACCGGGAGAGAGGGGTGGCAATTTCTGTTTGGAGGGGGGTGACGTCGCCGGAACTGCATGGAAATATTGTTGAGAGGTTTTTAATGCAGTATAAACAGTATGTGAATGAAACAAACAGGGGCAAATCAACACTAATAAATATACTGCACATATATCATGCACAAATTAACGTAACCCAGTAAAAAGAAGAATGTTAGCATAAATCTTACACAACTGAACAAATCGAACATTTTCATGACAGCTTACACCGAATATGTGTTTCGCTCCTTAATACAATCATAGGGATTTGCCACATTTGTAAATGTTTAAAACATTAAAAAAAACAGAGACTATCAAGAGTCTATTGTAGAAACTTAACTCACCAAATATGTAAGTTGGGGTAGCAGCTGAATTGGAGATAGGCATTCCTAAAACTGGAGGTGAGAGACTCAGTGTCTGAACTACATGGTATCCAGGAGCCTCTGGGATGGTGATGAACCGAATGGAGGGATGGAGATGGAGGATTCTCTGCGGAGTGATGGAGTGACTGGCTATCTCTGGAGAACTGGGCTCTGATCTTACGTCAGCGCCTGGTAGATAAATATTTACACAATTCCAATATTTTTTGCATAGAAGATCACTTATTCAAAAAACTGTTCAATAATTTACATGGAACATGGTAGTCTTAGTGATATCAACCACTGGTATCTGAAGAGGCGCCATGAAGACAAACAAGCTCATATTCAAGTTTACAACAAGGGTTTAAGTATAGAATATATAGAGCCATGACTTAGACTTTAAAACTTATCAACACGTTATTCCATTATACTGAGAGATAAATTGGATTTATGAAGGCTGCAAACTGATGTTGATTGAAGAAGAAAAGAAAAAAAACAAGCTTACCTCGGCTGATGGTTGACTCAGTCTCTACCTCTTTGGTTTTTGGTCGCCCTGAAAGAAATGATGGAAAATCATTACAAAATGTTTTGCGTTGTGTATTGGTATGTTTTATTATATGTTTCATATTACAATGTTTAAAAAGCAGCATTAACAAGTGAAAATGTGGTTCCTTTCTGTAAAGTTGTATTTTTCTTGTGTTCCATTGTTTTTTTTCCCCTTTACAACTGGATGAAGTATATATCTTACATTGTAATATTCAATCAATAAATTAATCAATGAATCTTTATTTGTATAGCTCCAATTCAATACAAATGTTATATGGTAAAAAGCGTACTCAACAAAGATTCAACGTTTTTTATTAAATTGTTTTTACATGGTGAAAAAATGAAACCTGCTTTGAGGAGCTCTTTTGCTGTTTGTGAAACAGACAGAAATGAATACTGATGCCTCTTTACAATGCAAAAAAAAGAGAAAATAATACCAGCAGTATTAGGATTTTTAATATAAGTCAAATATATTTAATGTTTGAAAGTGCTGCCGCAGGATATGTGTCAGACAAAGGAAGTTACTGAACACTGTAGATAGGTCACCTGCTGCTCTTTGCCTTTTAGGCCTGGATGGCGTGTTTTCATCAGTGCGCTGTTTTCTTGAAACTGTTGAATAAAAATAAAAATAGAGTAAAACACATCATATGGTTCTCTAATGGATTCTTGCAGAATGTTTTAGCTTCAATCCTAAAAGGAAGTTTCATACAACAAAGGGGAGATGAAGACAGCGTTTAATAAGAAGGATCTAGTGAGCGAATGATATTCTACCTCTTGGTCTTTTTCTCCTTTGATTAGTTTTGTCTGTTAGTTTATCCTCCTGTCTCTGCTGGGGTCCGTCGGGGCTTGGTAGTTCTGCTGGCATGCCAACGTCATCTGAAGTGTGTGAAAGAGGAAGTAAAAAAGTCAATGGGGCAATAAGCAAACAGCTTCTAAGAAATGTTGTTGTTCTTCTCATGAATGTCAGTCGTGAATCAAAAATCCTGGCAGTGAGGCATGTTTTTCCAAACATCTTGAGTATTTGTAGAAGGAAGTGCAAGATTGAATATAAAACAACAAATAAGAGCAACAGTGATCTTTGATCAATCTGATGGTTATCCTTATTAAAGCTCCTATGATGAGTTTTTTCCTGTTAGTTAAAAAGTCTCATATTAATATAGATGCCAAAATATAACCTGCAAAAGCAAATGAGACAATCAGCAACAAAAGTGACTATTTATAAATTGTTATTTTCAATTTCTAAGACTGCTGCTGAGGGTAGGTGTCAGGCGATGTGTGACATCGATCTGCCACATTTTATTAATTGTTTCCATGCCAAAGATGTATTGTGAGTAACACATTTTACATTTTAAAGTTGGTGTTTTTTTAAACACAGCTTTAGCATGTGCAGGAGCTAAATCATTCAGTTTGTCCACTGGGGTACTTAACGGTAGCTTTAAAAACAAGTTTTGTAACCCTGCTCTTTGATGAGTGTGACAACATTTTAAAAAAGTAACCCATATAATAAGAAAAATAAATGTTGATACCCTTAAGAGTGAAGCTACTTTCATTTGGGATCAACCCGGGTCACTGTGATATGATTAACACACTTGAACATCTGATACAAGTGCATGTCTGGATCCATGCTGTTGAAGGTATTTTACTTTTGTTTGGAAGTTGTTGTAAACTCAAAAGAAGAAACACTTACTAGAAGTATTGAGTTCATCCCCATAATTCAACCATGGATCGCCAAAGAGCACATCTGTGTCTGGGAAGAAAATGCATAAATGGGATGAGACCACCTTTGTGTTCATTATGAATACGTAGGCTATGTTTGTATTTTTGAGTAAATCATTATTACGTACTGCACACTGTAAATAAATCAATAAACTCTCTGAGGTTTGGCTTACCTATTGTCGTCAGGCAATCATCGCCCAAGTATTCAGATAAATCATCTAAAACAAAGAAAAAAGTATCATCAGAAAAAGACATGCCTTTCTGTCAAACTGTTCTATTATCAGTGGGAATTATTGGACTGCTCTCTATATCAACAACAATGTGCAACTTCAGTAGATGTCGTGGTAATATTTAATCAGCATGAAACACAACAATATATAGAGTGAGTAGTGATGCACAACAAAGTCATAGAGGATATCTGATTTATTATGCAACCCTGAGCCTGAAATATCCCCCTTTTCAAAGGGATAGGATTGGTTAAGATAGGTGGGCTGTCAACTGTCAAAAGGTCTTTAGCTCTGTTCTTTTTTCAGTGTTCACTAAAATAGTCAGTGATTAAAGAAATATTTAAGTGATGTTACTGATTTTTTTTGACAAAGACTAAAAAAAGTTCATCCAGCAAGCATCCCTGTTGAGCTTCTAAAACGGGAACATGTGACTAAACAACTAACCTGGAAGCTCTCCCAGATCAGGAGGGACATATAGGTCCTGCTCCAATTCGCGCATCATGGTACCTGACAACACACAAATAATATTCAAATTAAAAGAGAAGTGAAGACAGTGTTGCATTAAAAGGCTGAGTTAGTTTTTTGATAACAAGCTTTACAAGTTATGTTCCCATACTAAGTATAAACCTCTCCTCATTTTCCAATCCTATAGTGCTTGCACACTTGCACAAAACTTCAGAATAACTCCTGGGAATTCCTTTAAGCCATATTTAGAATGTGCAAGAAAAAACAAAACAACATTACATGTTGATGGTTGAACTGTTCACATCTATAAGTGATCAGTGTTGATAAATCCCAATTGTGGTGTGCAACAACCAGGATTTCAGAGCATACCTCCTGTACACCTGTTCAATTTAATTCATCACATTTTCAGGAGTGCATGTGTGAACATTTTGTAAACACATAATGGTTCGAGTTGTTGTTCTTTGCTCCTTGCATGATCATAGGCATCAGAAAAAAGCTAAGGTACAATATTTAACAAGGCCTGTTTGCAAGGAATTACAAAATCAAAATGGTTGTGCAACATTGCGCTATCTCTGATAAAAACAACAAAACATTAGGAACAATGAAAATTACAGAAAAATATCCCTTCCACCTATTTTAAAGAGCTGACATGAACTCATAAGGACAAGCTTTATAGCTAGCTTAATCATGTGTACAGTTATGACACAAAACTGTGTTAATGCTGGGACACAGAAAGAAACCTGCTTTAAGGCAAAATGAATCTTTAACAATGATCATCAAACAGGCAACCACCTGAAAAATTATGCTGAAGACAAACTTCATTAAAAAAACCAAAAAAACCAAAAAAACAAAACTACAAGTTCAGGCGACATATGAATCAAACCACGAAACCACATTGACAGGCAAAACAAGCACAACTCATGTTTACTTTGCCCGGCTGTCTGTTTTTGGGTTTCTGCAGAGTTCAAGCAACATTCTGAAGCTTTTCAGTCTCTCAGTGACAGTCTGTGTCCTGTCTTGAGAAGAACCTTTTTTTGTTTTGCCTTTATCTCTATTAATTAAGGGTGCACATTGTTTTATAGAAGAGTTGTTTTAAGAAGTGAAACACACTCTCACTAGACATACTTGGACGAAGTCCCCCCCCCATTTTATCATAGGCCCGCACTAAGAGTCATGGTTATAGGTTATCACTATTGAATATTGTAATAATGATGCATTTTTTTGGCAACTAATACTAAAGAATCCGTGTTAGCTTTAGTGGCAAAAAATAGGTCAAGCATTTTCTTAACACTAAATCTGCAACCATTACTCTGACAGCTAGGTGGAGTTTCATCTGAACTGTGTGCAAACAGTGAGAGCATCTGAAGTGCACAAGTGGGTGACAAAGCTGTCTGACACATTTTTAGTATTAACTGCGACAACTTTTGTGATGCATTTATTGCAAAAGTTCAGATTGCGATATCAATAAAATCTGGATTTATTGTGCAGCCCCATAGAGGCGCATTGTCAGTAGTTAGGACTTTCACCTTTATTAATTTGTGGATTATGTAAGACTGGTTTGTAAAATCCTGCCTCTGAGGCTGTCCAGAAAACACCTTAAGACGCTATGATCGTTAGTCCGAGCAGTTCTGTATATTAGAACAAACCATCTCCAACATAATGGGGAAATAAGAGGTCAAACTGAATAGACTGACCTTGCTTGGGCTAGCAATAAAACCAGATTTAAGAAGGGGACACCTTTAATACTGCTGCCACCGCCCCATGGACGTGCTTGTCCTTATGACTCGTACCTTGGCACAATAAAACACTTAACTGTCTGGCTATTCAGTTTGGCTGTAGGTAGACAAAACAAGAGTGTGTGCTGTCTTTCATACCACAAAGATTACAGGGGTGTGCTATAACTGAAAGATTGACGTCTGTGTTTAAATAAGACCCAGAAATAGGTGCTAATCAACCAATTGTGTAATGTTGGTGATATATTGTTTTGGGGTCCAGATGGCAGTAGCAGACTTCCTCTCCTGTGTCATCGTAGGGGGCATGATATATTATATCCTCTCAGGTTTCAATGTGGCAGCAGGTGTGGCTGTTGCAGCCGTTTTTATTCTTATTATACTGTAGATCCAGGGCTGCTTGGAGGTCAGGTGTGAAATAACCGCTTCTATTGTGCTACATTAAACCGAATTTTAGCCAGACATATAAAGCACTTCCTGATTTAGTCAAACTCACCAGAACTTTGACTATGACACAAAATCAGAAACTGGCTGAATGAACCATGGACTTAAAACTCCGCTCTACACTTGAAATGACTCACCAATTGTGTGTGAATAAATAATGATGGTTTGAGCCTCACTATTAAAGAGTAGACTTCCGTGTAACACCTAAAATATTGTCTGTGCATGTTGTTGACACAAGTGTAAATATTTGGGTTATAGCCTTTGTTGTATACTTTTGTGTTTGTGTTTTCCTTTCATATACAAAGTCTTAAAGGGCCAGGTTAGAAATCCCCTTTTTTCATTGTAAGATATGCCAATGCATATCTCTGTATTAATGTATGATACAGAGAAAAAAAGTAAACATTCCTCATGTAAACATTCCTCCATTGATAACGTGAAAAACAAAAACCTTCTATAGGGAACTTACAAATCTTACAATTTCTCACAATGACATATTAAATAGAACACACATACAGAACAGATGCATGATCGAGGTGATGAAAAGTAGGCCATACGAGCTTAAACAAACTCTCTCATTTTGCTTTGAAATTCTTTGTTGAAAGTCTTAGTTGCTGCTGCATGTGCCACACACGCCCATCAACCTGCGTGTTTGTTGATTTTGCCAAAGCAATGACATGAAATCACTTTCTTTTTCTTCTCTTAGACGGAAACCCCCTTAAAGACCCTGATTTCACCAAACAAAAGAAACAACGGCCTCGGATGTCACGTTGTCACTCATTGCGGGGATGTTGATGCCCACAAAATCCACCTCGCAACATGGCGCGTAATGGTGTCTACTCCTCTTTTTGTGCGTCGAAGTTTGGAACGCACATTCATACACACCACTTGTAAAAGAAGCTTTACACAACTATTAATTTAATTAATATGGTTATAAAATATATGAGTTTCTACCCTTAAAAAGTCAGAGCTACTCCATGCCAAGAGGTTAGTTTCAAAGCCTATCATAACTCGTTATTTTCCCACAATTTCCCATCTTGAGATCAATAAAGTACATCTATCTATCTATCTATTAAACAACTTTGAATCATTCCAAAAAATGTCTCACTAACATAAAAAAGTTGTAAAGAAAAACAACAAGAACGCCATCTTTTCCTATCCATGCTTACGCATTTTGGATGAACGCGTAAAAGCCACCAACTCAAAGCAAGGATTAGATTTACATTTACCTGCCGGTTGTGCCACAGTGGAAGACGTGACTGTATCTCTGTTCGTTAGACTCATCCCTGTGAAGAACATCAGCCTTTTTGCAGCGTGTGTCCTCAGATGACCTGATACCAGCATCCAGTTAGTGCGCAAACTGCAGCTTTTACTTTCTCTTTGCACTTGCAGAGACGCCAAGCTGTGTTTTATTTATAGAGGAGGGCAGGGGCAACTTGTTTTTGAACATCATAGTTTCGGATTATATCTTCATTATTGTATTAAGAAGTTTTCGAAAATTGCACATCCTAAATGATGACATACAGAGCAGCATAACTATAATAATGAAAGTAATGAAAGTAATATTAATGTGTGTTAACCGAGCTATACTTTATTTCATTAACCACATAAACACACAGAAGGATGGCACTGTCAGTGACCACTTCCAGGTATAGAAAACTACTGGCAAAGTTGCAGGGACAAAGAAGTGTTCACACTTCCCGTTTAAATCCCAAACGCTCTGGACACTAATCATTTACCTTTAGTGAATGGAAGAATCTTTTCCTGCATCTGCAGCAAATGTGTGACCAAAATATAATTCTTAAAGAGACCTGGAATCCCAAACTATCTTGCATAAAAGTCGCCTGATTATAAATCCTATACCTGCTATATATATATATATATATACATACACACTTTATTTATCCCCTAGGTGGAAAATGTGGTTTGCACTGTTATGTTAGAGAGATGCTTCTCACACACACAGGCCTGAATCCCATACATGCACAAGCAGGACCTGTGGACATGCATTAACTGAGAGACGGCAGAGTGCGGCAGTTTCCCCCGCTGGAAGCGCCTCCCAAACTGGTGGGGGTTCGGTGGCTTGCGCAAGGAAACCTTGGCAGTACTTGAGAAGTGGTCTGGCGTCGCTCCAGCTACCAGACCAACTTTCATATTTTGGTCCGCATCGGGACTTGAACCGGCGACCCTCTGGTTTCAACACAAAAGTCCCTAAACTCAGACTGAGCTTTTCCAGCATAGTGGTTCTGTTGTATATTTTTCAAGGTCCTTTAAGTTGATGATGAGTCAGGGCAATTAGAAAGCCTGATTTGCTCAAAATAACTCACAATGAAAATCACTGTTGTAAGCTCAGTGTGAATGAGGAAACATGGCATGTCGTGGCTGTTGTGGAAAGTACCTGCCCTACCTGTTCATCTGTTAACCTGCGGTACAAATTTACATGGCATGTACCGGTGACCTGATAATACCTGTTGTTCTACTTATTTCTTAACTGCAAAGTTCCTTCTTTGGAAAAAAAACCCAAAACATGTAGTATACCATTACATTATAGCTTAACATTAGCTGAATTTAATAACAGCACTTTTAATTGTTCAATGGTGAATAAAAACCTTTGACTGGAAAGACAATCAAAAGGTGAAATTAGAGTCAAGCCTTTGTAATGAAGTCGTTTAACTGTTCCACTGCACCAAGCCTTGTTTTGGGAAACAACATTCCTGTCATCTGCCAAACATTTTAATCTGCTGCTACAATGATAGCAGGTTTCCCACAACACAAATAATAAATGTTGCGGTTTGATTATGCAAAGCACTTTGTGATGCATCATTGTATGAAAAATGCTATACAAATAAAGTTGTATTGATTGATTGAACCCCAGTGAATGATGATCCAATGGATCAAACTGGGAATGATATCCACGGCAACAGAGACCTACCTAGTCAACCATAAGTATAATTACCCGAATGAAAAACTTTGCCTATCTTGGGCAATGCCATCGAGATTTTTTTTTTTCAAAGCCTTTTCTTCAAACATATTAAACAGTCTCTTTGTTGGTGTTGGTTCCTCCTGCTCACCTGCCTGTTTTTTTAATGTCCCCGGAAAAACTCAAAATGAAACTAAAACTCAGGCACACACATTCTTCAAAATATCTGCCAAAATAGTACAATAGTTACAGTGTTTTTACTGACGGGGGCAGAAGGCATTAGGGAAACAGAAAGGAGGCATTGAATGGGAAATACTTGTTTTCATATAAACGCCCATGCTCCAAAGAAACCGGAGCGAGTCAGACATTAACATTATTACCCTAGTAAATTACTGAACAGGCAGTGGGGACGGTTAAAGGACAAAACCAAAAAAGGTCATGTTATTGAGTGCCAACTTACCTAAGTGTGGACCAACCGAAACTCCCTCCGCTGCATTCACATCCAAGTCCGACTTGCTATCGTTGCTGCACATTTTTGTATTGTAAGAAGTCTGCGAAAATGTTTCTGTGTTATCAATCAGACCGAATGGCATGCTTAGCTTTGCATGAGGGTACAAAGCCCTCTCTAGTGTGTCTTCAGGTGCACAGAGACAGCAATGTGGAATGATGCTTTCTTCGTAACTCTGCGAGCAGAGAAAGCCCTCTGGCGTTTCTGTCCATTCAGCCTCCGAGCTGACTTGAAGAGCATCCTGCGGCCTGTATGTGGCGTTGTTGTTTGTGTCTGCTGATACTCTCATGGCTGAAGCATGTCCCGATGCTCCGGAGATATCCACGTTACTCGTGCGACACCCAGCCGTTCCGACGCTTTCATTCAAAGTGGAACGGAGGCCTTCTCTAAAGGTTGTGATCTCCTCCTCTGTGCTTAAAAAGTGCTCACCATAAGAATCAAGTGTCTTGCATGCAATTGAAAGCTCCGTTTCCTCTTCCATATTCAAGAAAATACTTTGTGCTCCACCGCCTGTTTCTTTATGTTCACTTGTTTCACAGCCAATAGTTGTATAACGATCCAGGGGCAGCAACTTCCTCCGTCCATTGTCCCAGTGTTGCCACAGAGGCACAGCTATCCTCCTGGCAGCCTGCTCCAACCACTCCTGCTCATCTACCAAATTCCCCTCAATCATTCTAACACTTTCACTTATTGTCTCTCGTGTTGACTTTGAACCACTCAGCAGTTCTGTCAATTCGTCATCTAAGCTGCATTGGTTTTCTTGATCTACGGGTGCCAAAATGAGTCGGTGACTGAGTTGGCATTCATCATACATTGGATGAAATATAAGTCCAGACCGTGTGTTGTCAGATTCATCAACCAATGACTCGGACGTTGTCTGGTTACAGTCGACGCCGGTAGATTCTGTGCACTTCAGCGTCCTGCGTTTCCTCTCCTGGCTGAGTTGGGCTTGATTGAGGAGATCAGCTCGGCGTCTTTTGCCCGTTTTGCTCTCAGTCAGTCGGTGCAGATTGAAGCTCTTGCCGTAGGCCTCCGAGATGATCCGCTCCTTCACCAAACCATCGAGCAGAGTTTGGATCTCAGCAGGAGAAGCCCAAGTCAGAGCCAGACGCACTCTGTCCAGAACTTCCTCAAACTGGGCCATGGCGGCAACTTCTTCTCCCCGTACAATGAGAGATAAAGCTCTCGGTTGAAATGATTGACTTAAAGTTTGTTTCTTTAGAGACACACACTTTTTTTGTTCAGGAGGTGTTCTCATTAAAGAGGGAGGAGTTTGAATGGTTGAGGGAAGTTCTGTATTGAATAAGTCATGCAGGTTTTTTTTATGTGGGAACGCATCAAGACTTTTAATGTCTGGTTGATGGGGTGTCATTATAAGGAAGTGAAGATTCATCATGCTTTAGCAAGATGATGAAATGGAAAGCATGTTATTAGATTTAGCCATTTTTAGGTGAAAACTCCATCGTGCTCCTTTAATGGAGAAAGTGAACCGTGCAGATACAGTGAGGACGCAACAGAGAGGCAGCGTGGGTAGATGTGTGAGAAGAGTGAACAGAGGAGGGGTGATTGTGTGTCTGCATGATAAGGGGGATTAATACTCTGATAAAAAATACTGTGTTTTGCAACTGAAAAATATTGGATTAATCAGAGCCTTTATTGTAATAATAAATCTGTAATACACTAAGTGAAGGAGCTTTGTACCCGTTCAATGATAAAACATTCTTTGTGGCCTGAGAGCCCCCTGTGATTTTCCCATCCTGTTGATGTTGAACAACCTTGCCTTCCGACATTTATATATTTATTGGATGCCGACGCTCCTCTCCTAATTTTTTAGGCTCAAAACTGGTTCGGCTAATCACTGCATGTTCTAAATGTACCTCAGCACAGGTAGTCTGCAAACTTTAAGATTGTTGGTTGTTGAAGTATAGGATCAAGGTTTTTAATCACTCATTTGAGTTGAAAGGCAGGGTTGGTAATTTAAAAAAAATTAGCATTATTATGAAAGTAGCGTTCCCTCAGTGCTCCATCTACAACCCCGTCCGCTCTGTGCTACCTCAAAAGCCACGACCCCTCACTTACATGCACGAGTGCTGTCGTTTCAAAAGCGGACCTCAGCTCGTCGCTTGCATGGTGTAGAAACGACGTCGTCTCACGTCTCATTCAGCGTGTGGGCTCGGGTACACGGGGGGGTAGAGAACAAGCAGGTACCTCGTGGCCGACATTGGTTGAAGTTTTTACAGGCCTACAACTGCTAGAGATGACAGATTGTCTTCGTTCCTTTTTCAGAGCACTTGAGTTATTAATTTTTGTCAGGACCTAAAATTTCAACCAAAATATTTAAAAAGTGTATCCGGAGAAAATGACCAACCCTGCCTTTAAGAGTATGAACTACTGCTGCTTTGACAAACCCTTTTCTTTGTAAAGCAGACACGTGTATTTGAATAGATTTGCATAAAACCAACGTGATGCACTATTGTCACTGTTTTTGACAAGAAGCCACTTATAGAGGCCTAAAACACAAACATAGATCAGTGGCCGACAAAGATTAGTCCCTTTACTCTTTCAGTCCTTTATGTCTGCTTGTTTGAAATAACAATGACTATCTGAAGCTGAAACGTCTGTGTCTCTGCAGTCACTGCTAAAAAAAACCGTATCAGTATCACACATGATCAGACCTCAACAGTCATAAACTTGGAACATGTGTTAAATGAAAGCTACAGTGTTGTATGTGAGAAACACACTGTCGGTGTGTCTGGCTGAGGCTTGTCTGTAGGCAGGATGCAGATGCAGTTTCACATGTGCTTTTTTTGTGAACCTTGAAGGAACTACGACTATGTATAGCAAAGTACACGCGAGGACGTCAAAACAAATGACCTCGTTCAACTGTGTTCTCGTCACTTAAAAGTCAATCTGTTCTGATGTACACTATCATTGTGTTGTTGGCACGCACATGAAGTGAGGGTTAAACATTTAAGACAGGGTCACCTCTAGGAATATGTAAATGTATAGACCGATACAATTAAGAGGATCGTGTATCCTATATGTTCCGTACTTTTCATGGAAAATACACAAGTGGGTTCATATTTGGTCATTTATTTCACCAATCAGGGAATTACAAAAGTCTGTGTATTTAAACTCTATTGTTCAGAAAAGATTCATCATCAGCATCTCAAACTGGCACTTAGCGGGGACGTTGTTTCTGACATATACGTAAAGTTGATGCAGACAATGTGGCGTTACCCATGGGTGTGTGGTGAACCATTTGTGCTGTCCCCATCCATTTTATTTTTTTGAGCCAGAACCGCCATATTGGAAAAACCAAGGTCTATGTTGGAGTGAGAGTTTGAAAACATTACTTCAACAGTGTAGGATATCGCTATTTAAGCTAGCATGCTATATTCAACATTAACGTTAAGTGCGGTATTCATTGGAACAGCAATTTGAAGAAAATTGAACAGCCAATTCATTTGATATTCAGTTGGTACAATCAA
Source organism: Symphodus melops (assembly GCF_947650265.1). Lineage (NCBI taxonomy): Eukaryota > Metazoa > Chordata > Actinopteri > Labriformes > Labridae > Symphodus > Symphodus melops. Next base: position 4,290,611 of record NC_136707.1, read on the forward strand.
ATGTCAATTTGGAAATTGATAGGGAACAGGAGTCAGATTTTTCCATTTTTTTGTTTTCTTCTCGTCTGTTTTCGCGCCGGAACATTCGCCGTTAAAAATCAGACAATGGTTTATTTCAGAGATCAAACTCCAGGAATGGTGGTTTGTTGTTACCTTCGAACAACATTTATCGTCTCCCATCTAAACATTGCAATATGTTTCTGAAAATGTACTCTCCTTCAAGGTGAACCTAGCCCTCACTATCATTCAATTGAAAGATCAGAACAATACTCTTCATTTATAATACCTTTTGTACAAAAAAAATTATAATTCCAGCACTGCAGTAGAATATGTTCCTGCAATGAAAGTCTGACCAGCTCACCAAAAACAAGCTGCTGCCTTGTCAAGAGATAAACTTAACATATCTCTATACCTCTGGCAGACTTTGTGGGATGTTGCATTTTGTGCGTTTCTTTGTTCTCCCACTCTCTCCTCAGGCGATCTCTCTCACAGTTCTGATCCACCATCAGAGTGGCTTCAGGTGGCTCTCTGCTCCTCTGTTGCACGGTTGGAACAGTAGTCCTGAATACCTGGTGTAGGGGAGCAGAGAGGACTGTTTAGGTACAGATTACAGTAAAGATCTTTGTGCGTTTTTCTTTTCTTCATTATCTGTCTGCAAAAGCTGTGAAGACAATCATCTGAGAGCTAAACCGCATTAAAATTCTTCAACTTTTATTTCCTGATGTTAATTTCGATGCGATGTTCTTCCTCCTAGGCCGACTCTGCTTCCCATTTGTAAAGCGATCGCTTCTCCTTTCATTACATTTAATGGAGAATTGAGATATAAACCATGCAGTCATCAAAACTCAAAAGGGACTTCACCAGAATCCAAAAAAATGCATGTTGGTGCCTGGCAACAGAGGTCAACCATAAGCATAATTACCCGAATGAAAAACTTTGCCTATCTTGGGCAATGCCATCGAGATTTTTTTCTTTTCTTCAAACATATTAAACAGTCTCTTTGTTGGTGTTGGTTCCTCCCGCTCACCTGCCTGTTTTTTTAATGTCCCCGGAAAAACTCAAACTGAAACTAAAACTCAGGCACACACATTCTTCAAAATATCTGCCAAAATAGTACAATAGTTACAGTGTTTTTACTGACGGGGGCAGAAGGCATTAGGGAAACAGAAAGTAAAGGAGGCATTGAATGGGAAATACTTGTTTTTATATAAATGGTAACGCCCATGCTCCAAAGAAACCGGAGCCAGTCAGACATTAACATTATTACCCCAGTAAATTACTGAACAGGCAGTGGGGATGGTTAACTCCCACGCTCCAAAGAAACCGGAGCCAGTCATCAAAACTCATAAGGGACTTCACCAGAATCCAAACAATGCATGTTTGTGCCCAACTTCCTTACATTGGAAAGTTACGAAACCAGCGAAAGTTATGATGACGAAGAGATGCTGCCGTATGCGTGCTGTGTAAGCGTTACTGGACACACTCACTCTGCACAATCCTCTGGTAGGCCTGAGCGGCAGGAGAGTCTGGCACTTCACTGAGGAAAGACTTGCCCTCGTCGCAGCTTCGTGCGATCCTGGGGTCGAGCGGTACCTTTCCTAAAAGCGGTAGATTCAAATCCTCGCACATTTTCTCAGCGCCCCCGCTGGTGGGAGGGAAGATCTGCGACGTGTTCTGCAAGAGAGACGCACAGAGAAAGATCGAAGTTACACTGTCATTCATCTTCTGGATCTCAGGCTACGCGTCGAGCTCATGGTACGATGAAAACGTGGCCAGCTCCATCGGCGTACAGTTCATTCTGCTTTCACTGAACAAACCTAAATATGTTCACTGCTGTTCAGAATTCTTCATTTACTTTGTTGTCTTTTATACAAACACGTCCATAGGATCCTGTTTGTGCACGTTTACAGTATCAGCCTGAGTGTGTTGCATGATTTCACAGAGTCTAAAAACAGAATTTCCACATCGGGATCAATAAAGCAAATCTTCTTCTTTAGGTTATCACTCGTGGTTGTGTCTGCCCCTCTGTGTACATCACTGGTAATGACCTTGCATTTCGGACACACGAAGCCGCTCATGTTCTCCACCACTCCGATGATCGGCAGCTTGACCTTCTGACAGAACCTGATCTCCTTTCGCACGTCCTGCAATGAAATCTCCTGCAGGGGAGAGAAATCAAAAAGGACTTGTGAGAGACCGGTTAACATTTCATGCTGCAAACTGTAGTCCAACTCAATTACTCGCTATGCTAAAGTGTTGTGTAACTTCCTGATCACAGGGCACTGATAATGTAATGCCAGCAAACCAAACATCATCATCATCTTTAAAGTCATCCGTGAAAGCTGGACTCCTCAGGATACTAGTTTGTTTTTTTCAGTGTTTCGAGAACTGTAAAAATCTACAAATACAAAAAATGTGCAGATGTCAGGGTGCAAACTAAATATTACATTCATTATGAATATTTCTTTAACACATCCAAAAGGAGCTCATACATGATCATACCATAATGAACCAATCCTTTCAGAGGCACACAAACCCAAAAAACATTCAGTACCCAGCTCTCAACCCAGATTAGTCCAGTCAATATCCCACTGCCCACTAAGACTCCAATCAAAGTCTCTCAGGAAATTGGCTGCTCTCTCCACATTAAGCAGGTCAAGATACTCCACCAGCCATGACTCCTTCATGAAGCACGCTGGCTTCAGCTCCTTTCAGTTAATAAGAACCAGTCTTTAACGGAGAGGCAGACAAAGGCGTGACACCGCTGGGCAAGTTAAGCTCTCACGCCTAAAACACAAACAGTAGGAGAAAAAGGAAGAACAGGATCCAAGATCTCTGACATAATGTTGTGCCCCATCGTTACAGGACACGACATACCGTCATAGCAAAAGACTCTGAAGGTTTCTGAAGAGGCTTTATGAAGCCTGATGATGGGGCCGCGCCATATTGGAAATGCTGACTCCACCTGAAGTTCGATTCAGTCTGGCAACAATGAAAAAAGGTGAAGCTGACACTGTGCGTCTAAGCATCCGTTTTAAGGATGCACCCACCTCTCTGTTTGCTCAACCACACCCACAATTATGCGTTCTGACACAGGTCTAAAAGCGTCATTGGCATAGAGACGAATAATACAAATAATCACCTCCTTAAAGATTTTAAACCAATGAGCTGTTCAGACAAAACCATTTTGTGTCATAAAAGGTTATTATTTATTTCTGCTGTAAACACGGGCCAGCCTCAAGTGGACACTCGGGGAACTGCTGGTTTTTTAACTTGTGCGTTGGCTCCCCCCCACTCCTTTCAGATGGAGGTTGCCACTTGATCTGTAGGTGATTTTTGTAGTTGTTGTTGACAGGATCAACGTGGAATATTTTAAACTGGAACAGCTTCCAAAGACGGCTCAGTCATGTAGTCATTTATGATCTCCCTGTATGCTCCCTGTTTTTTTGCGTTTGATTGTATAATTATTTATATTGTTCAGACGGTTGTTGTTGAGCCTGTTTGTTTTGTTTCGGGATATGTTCTCAATTCAGTTTGTATTTTAAAATGGTCAGTCAAGATAAGCATAGAGAATATGCATCTTTCCCACTCCTCCTTTTCCAGACAACACCAGAATCTTGTGTTTGACTGTTGACAGCTTTTCACCTATCTCTGCAATGGCTGGAGAATAAAAACCCTGCTTATATAATTATAAACTGAATAGAGATAGGAAGAGAAAGGCACTGCAAAGACAGAAGAGAGGATACAGCAGGAGACGAGAATTATCTGGAGTGAAAAGAGCTCACAGCTGCTATCCCGATTCCCTTGAGAGAAACTGTGTAAATAAAAAATAACAAAAAGAACCTGATATCAACCAGACAGGATTGTAACTCGGTACTTCCCAGCTTATTGTTTGGTTTGGGTTTAGTAAAAGAAGGAGGAAGTGACTCTTCTGCTGTCTGACCTCATGGATCCTCGTTTAAAAACGAGGAAGCATTTTGTTTACGTAAAGCTCATCAAGTGTAGACAAAAAAAAAAAAAAAAAAAAAAGAAAGTTTCGGTGCACATACCAACAACAAAACAAGGTCACAGTGACTCCCAATTCTCAGTAGGGATAGGACAGTGCTATCTATTCTGAAGTAGAGTCAGTGGATTTGTTAGCATGCTAAAAGCTAAACATAAAGATAGCTATCGTTTACGTTTGCCTCTATGCAAAACTGATGAACTGCAGTGAAAGTCACATTTGATGACAGGCAGCAGAGCATGCACATTCAGGAGAGACACATCCAGGGGAATGTTCAAGTCCACTGCTGCTGTCTTCGTTACTGTTTCAACACTTTCTTCTCAATAAAAACAAAACAAAACAAAAAAACAAAACAGGAGGACCGAGAAAGGAAAGGAATAAATGACAGGGAATAAAAGGGACTGTGAAACAATGTGTGCTAAAGGCTGGCAGCGTTGAGCTGTGTATAACTGCAGCGACACGTAACCTTTATAATACCTGTAGTTTTATAGAAGAAGAGGACACCTATAAAAGCTCAATTTATGTAATCTTGATATGGTCTGTTGTGTATCCTTTGAGATTTCAACATTTTACTGCCCCTTTTGTGTATTGTTTAAAAAAAAAAAAAAAAAAAAACCTTGTCATGCTGGATGATAACCTAACATTGCGCCATGCTGCACTTTATAGCATCTGAAGAAAAAAAAACTTTTAGGAATTATGATATTGTTGCATACTCTGATGTATGCCAAATGGAAGATGTGTTTTGCAGAAGGTCTTAAAGGCATAAAAAAGTTGCTATAAAAAAGTACAGAAACTGACAGCAAAACATTTCGAGTACATACCAGGAAATTTTCATTTAGCGAGAACTTTATCAGGCTTACCGTCCATATACCTACCACATGAACTTAAAGGGGTAATACTAAACTCCAAGTTTAAATAAGTCTCAGAAATCGCCAAAACCTGTCTGTGAAGTTTCTTGTTCTTGATCAATCCACTCTGATCCTGTATTTGATCCTGTCTATAAACCCCTCTATTTCAGCCCTGCACAGAACAGGCTGTACCTTTAAATGTAAATAAGCCGTGTCTGACCACGCCCATTTGGAAGGGCTTGGGTAGTTCGGCTTTTCTTGCTCCATGCCTGATTGTTTAGAACGAGAAGGCAGATTTAGAAGGCAAAAACCGCCTAAAACGTCACAAAATTTCCAAATGGCCTGTTTAAGCACACATTTTCTGAAAAGTGGAGCAGGTAAAAAAAAAAAAGGCTGGCCTTTTCTCATAATCTGGTGGTTTGCAAACAGGCTAGGTAAACAGCTTTGTGTTACATGGTGTATTTTTTAACAACATGTAACCTTCAATATTTCCCAGAATTACCTCCTACATTACCCCCCAACAACACATGGTAACTGATTAGATTCAGATGAGTGTTGCAGGTGGAGATATAGGACGACGATGAAAGTCACAGCAGGACTGGCGGTTTTGTAGTTGCATCTTCAATCAACGGCTGCAACTCTCACTTTCTTTGTCTATTTCTATAGTAGCTGCTGTTAACTTAACTTTCATAATTACTCCTCAAAGCTGCTAAAAGAACAAGTCCAGATAGTTCAACTTGATTCTGGGAAATGTAGTCATACCATTGTTTGAAAGAAGACTGATGCTGTTTGTAGGTGGAAACTCCCTATACAGGGGCTGTAACTGCTATGACTGTTATTTGATACCCATCTAGGGACTTGTGTTTGTGCTACCTGGGGTGTGGTGATGATCACCGCTCCGTCAACGTGGGTGGAGCTTAGGTATTGCACAATGGACAGGTGTTCATCTGAGGTGCCAGGGGGCGTGTCCACAATGAGGTAATCCAATTCCCCCCAGTCGACATCCCTCAAAAACTGCTTGATCATCCCTGATTGTAGACAAACACAACAACTGTTATAGTTACATTGAAACAGTAAAACATTTTATGCACACACACTGACATACAAAAACATTACCATTCTTCTTGGGTCCTCTCCAGATCACGGCGTCATCAGGGCTACTGAGAAGGAAACCAATGGACATGACTGCCAGGTTGTCCTCCACATACTGCAACACACAGTGACTAATGTCATTAATACCTTCCATTTATGAATGGATAGATATACCATAGAAGATCAATGTCATGAAAAGGGTGTCACTTTCTGTCTTTTAGAGCTGTTATTTTCTTCAAGGTTCAATTGTGAAACTGAAAGCTAATGTTTTTCAAGAAGCCAATGGGAGAGCCAGGTTTTTAATATGGATGTTAGAAGCACTGGAATTCCATTTATATATTTTTTTCCTTTGTTGAAATGTAAACGTGTGTACTGATGATACCATGTGTAACAGATAATTCTTGACATGGATCCTTTTCCTGCATCAAAGGGGAATTGTGTGAAATGACTCACCACTGGAGACCATCCAGATCCGCTCTGGTGAACCTGCGCACAAAAGAACTGATTACCATCTGTGAACTATGAGAAGACTTACTGTATGCGAGTGGAAAGTAGACGCATTAACCATGAGTCATTCATGTTTTAAAAAAAAAGTAAAGAAAAGGCCCATTCTGGGCAAAATTCCTGACATTTATCTGTGATATCTACTGCTCATTAATATGTGGAACTTGTGCTTAAGTCAAATCTTTGTGACACATGACATCCAAGTGTGTATTCCTGCAGACATGTCTGCTCACCTGTTCTCCTTCTAAGCCCATGATGCGAGGAATAGATGGCCCACATATGTCGACATCCAGCAGTGCAACCTCAAAACAAAACAACCAAGTAAGACAGATGGAGGTGTGAGTGTTAAAATAAAAATTCAAATCAGTCTGCAGTGACCTCTAGTGGTATTAAGGTGTCACTAATGGACCCATTAACTGTTGAGAAAAAATACTTTTGAGTTTATTTCACAGCTTTTAACAGGGTTAAGACACCACATGCTGATGTTGCATAAAAAAAATAAAAATAAAATAAAAATCACAGCATCTTAAACCCTACTGGTGGCTCTGTGACTTGTGCAGTATGAAAAAAAAAAAGAAAAAGCAAAGCTTACCTCCTTTGTGTCGTCACTTGCCAGGGCATGAGCCAAGTGAGCGCTGAATGTGCTCTTTCCCACTCCTCCTTTTCCAGACAACACCAGAATCTTGTGTTTGACTGTTGACAGCTTTTCACCTATCTCTGCAATGGCTGGAGATGAAAAAAAAATGAAGTAAGAAAGAAAGGATAGATATGTTTAGCAGCAACACCAAATTTCAAATGCAAAAAAAAAGGCCCACTAAAAGACGTGATTTCAGTTAATGGCCAGTACTGTTTTTTAAGGACATTTTTCTCAAGCTTTATATTCAATCATCTGTATGGAAGGAGTAGGTAAGAGTCTCTTACCGGGGTCTGGGGCCTTGGTGGCTCCAGAGGAACACAGTTTCTGGTTTGGACAGCCCTGACATGATGATGTCTTTCCTGCTTGCTCACTTTGTGTTCCTGGGCAATCTGAAAGGAATACTCAGAAATTAGTAATCAGTGTCCAAATAAGATCAGCCCTTTAAAAAAAAGGAAGCTTGACAAATAATTTGAAGAATGAATACATTGGGGGAAAACAAACAAACAAACAAACAAGGCATTTTCTTAATATTGTAGTTGAGAATACAGATGATCCAAATAAACAAATATCTAGTTATTTTTCTTTGGAAAATGTCCGGCCAATATTCCAGTTTGACAGCGATGCTGCCACAAAAAAACAAAACAAAACATGAAGGTCTGAAAGGTTGTGTTTGAATATTTCACAACACACAGACAAAACAAGCTGATAAAAGTATATTGTCAGTATGATCGTTTTTTTAATGTTATTTTGGATGATATACACACAGTAACAGATAGAAGAACAGCATGATTTAATGACTGATGTTATGATGAAATACCAGTTCAACAACAGTTACTTTCTACTTGGTGCTGTGATGCATTCACATTGGGTCAGTAAATAATAATACTAATACTACTACTACTACTACTACTACTACTACTACTAATAATAATAATAATAATGAATGACTTTTTACACCTGGGAAAATTCACTTGAAGACTACACCAAGTTGGGACAACGATTGGTAAAGTGGGTGAAAATGTTGGTACAGTATTTTACGTTGAAAAATAAAACAGAAACAAACTTTGACTTGGTCAAACACAAATCTTGTTCTTGCATAGAGTATAAAACGTGTTAATGAATGTGACAATGAAATATAAAACTATACAGCTGATAGAGTAAACTGACCAACAGACAAAGAGGTATTATGCCTCCATTCCCACAGAAGGACTCAAAAACATCCGAGGAGCACGTGAATGCAAGGTATGACTCAGCACATTTTCAGAGAATAGTTTATAGGCCTATATGCGGTTTTATTTTATGTTTTTCTAAAGCTTACAGTACGGTTAAAGAAGTCTATTTATTTATTTTTGCTTTTAAGTCAGAAGGTAATATTTTCTGCAACAAACCAAAGAATTGTATTATATAAAAATAATATTAACAAAAACTGCACCATTAAAGTCTATAGATACAGTTTGGCTTACATAACAGATAATAATACAGCTGTTTAAATACACGTGACTACTAAGTGTTAGTGTAGCTGTCTAAATACCTTTCAAGTGTATAAAAGTCTGACAGTACAGTGTTCACAATATTGATGCTCGTTTTTACTAAAGTAACCACAGCCCCGAGCTACATTTAGAAAAGGCTGACGAGCTACAAGAGTAACTGTCTGTGACATTTATTAAGACTGCGACATGATTTAAGTTGAATAACTCACGCTCAGGTGCATTATCTGGTACGTCTGCCATCTTTCCTTCGTCTTCTTCTTTATGGTTTTATGGTGGTTGGCAAACAACGGATTGGTGCATTTCCGCCACCTGCTGGTAAGGAGTATAGATATACATATCTACTTTTAAATTTTTTTTTAAATAAAGACGTTTGTCTAGGGGTTTACTGTTCACTCCAACATAATTTTAAAGTATTTGAATAATAATAGTTGGACTTGCAGCCAATTGAAACAGCAGGCTGCAAAAAAAATGATGCTTTAATTCTACCTCAACAGAATTCAGGGGTGAAATAAAAAATGCACTTTTTATGGATCAATCAACAGAGGTTAAATAACTGACTGACTGAGACTGGCCAAGTGTTTCAACAAGGGGGTGTTGTTGATTAGCAAACATTTGGCTTAGTCACACACGAAGCAGACCACCTGTTAGGGCCATGGACTGTAAATATTAAGGTTGGGGCTTGCACTTAAGTAAAATTAAAATTGTAATGGAGCTTCTTAAAAGACTAGAGACACAGCCATCCCCATAAGATGGAAATGTGCAACAAACTTTACTTGAACTGCAAGCTTTGCTGATACAATGTGGGCCTACCAGTATGTATATTTTATAGTCGAGCAGTTTTGAAGCTGCATCTTATAATATTATCACATTGTAAAGATAACGTTAAACAGTTAAGTCTTTGTGTTTTTGACTTTTTATCTCTCAGGCACGTATAGCAGCTTTGTTTATCTGTGCATTTGTGTTAACGTGAATGTAGGTGTTACAAATATCTTGTGCTCAACAAGCTCCACATTGACGAAAAATCCAACAGGTCTGCAAAATACCACTATTATACAAATTGTATGCAATATTTATGTTTTTACGAGCATATTTGTGTGTCCCTTTGTATGTTTCTGTGTTTTTATGTGTTAACTTGTGTGTGTGTGTGTGTGTGTGTGTGTGTGTGTGTGCCCTGTGGAGAATGTAATTTGATATTTCTCTTTGTTTCCCCCTCATCTGTCACTTACTGATAAACGTCACACTGCGCTTCATTCACTGCACAACAGAGCGTCCACATTGGCTGTATTTGGAGGAGATCTGTATGGCTAAAATACATTATATGGAAACTACACTTTTTTGTCTGCATGGGCATTGATTTTGGAAAGAAACCGTAGAGTTTTATACTCGTGCCCAAAGAGTCATGGTTGTAGAACCTGATCTTGAGTTTGCATATTCAGATGAGGTTAGTTTAAGGGACATCAAAAGCAAGAGAGAGGCAGACATTAAGGCAGACTTAAACAAAATGAGCAAGGGTTGCAGCGCGAAGGGAAAGAGAGTGAGAGCAAAGAAAGGGGTTGTCATTATTCGTGTAATTCATCCCTCAAGGCTACATTAAAAAGTCTAGGCAGAAAAAAACAACTTTGCAGTAAGAGACAGTGGAGTAATAGTTTCTTTAAAAGCTATAATATCCTTCCCCTTCCTTCACTTGACTCCCAGACACTTTGATTGAAATACAAAACAGTTGAACTGGCTGTTTGAAAAGGGAGGTAAGCCACTAAAAAGAGACAGAATCCAACCTAGCATGCTCTGCTAAATCTTAAAACAAGGACAATATTAACTTTAACGCCCCATTATTTGTCACTTTGCCCCCTAAAGAGACCTTCTGTGGAGGAGTGGAAAAACACAATTGTGGAGTGCATGTTGTGGCAGTAGTTACCTATGCACAATTTAAACAATACGTCAGAGTAGTTTACACTTTTTACATTTCTCACAAACCGGCAATTTTACTTTGAAGTAACGGTTCGTATGGGAAGTTCTAGTAGCTTTTAAATGTAGGCTACTGTTGTGTTCTTGGGTTTTGGTCATGATGTAGATTATGACACATTCTCATCACTTCACTTCTTCTACATGGATCAACAGCTGAGGCGACAATGAGCAGTCAAAATATGTAGAGAGAGAGAGAGAGAGAGAGTGGCCCACATTTCACTCTAAAACAACATGTGAGGTTATCAAATATATTTGGTTAGCTATGGTCATACAACAGTTAGTGTTAGCATTAAGCTACTTCCTAAAAAACACTACTAGCATTAGCTGGGAAGTGGCTGAAAACTAATTTTCCCATTTGGTAGTGTAGAAATACAACATGAGAGTCATAAATTCCAAACTGATATAATGTTAGCTGGTCTCACATTGGGTTAGGTTGTGCATGCATGCTAGCACGGAGTTTAATGCATCAAACTTTTATTTAACTCTAATCAAGAAAACACATATTTCAGAAGAGCAAATGGTCCTTCAGTCTTACAAAAAAACAATTATACATAGTCGATCAAGTTTTAAATAGGAAGAAGAGAACAATATTACTGATTCTTTGAGGTTGTGTGTTTTTCTGCTTTGAGCTAAAACACTACATATTAAAATACTGAATACTGTCTTTCCAACATTTAACTGATGTTTACCCTGTTATAGACGTTTTGCAGGTTTGTATTGCAACTAACCGACGTATTGGCACTACATATGAAGCACAGATTGATGATGAATTAGTTGGACTGATTAGTTTTAAAGGTCACAAAGTCAAAATGTCAAGTATTGGGACAATTGGTTTGAACCACCTTGAAATGAACTGCAAACGTTAAGGACTAAAAGCAGCCAAACGTAAAGATCATTAATAATATATATATAAAAAGCTGTCTGATATTATGAACAGTTACTTGTATGTGTTGTCTAAGCAGTGCCGGTCATTTGACAGATGACATCAACAGTCATTGCTTTCTACACAGAGTTCATTTCACGAATTACATATTAAAGTCACATTGTTTCCATTCAGGGAGTGACAATCACACAAACATACACACATACATGCACACCCACACACACCCACACTCAAACTGAATTACTCAGCGAAATAGGTTAAGCCTTGCAGTCATCACATAAAGAACAATAGAAAACACACACACACACCTTAACAAAACTCACACTCCAGTTATTAGGATTATATTAGCAGAGGGATATTTGTATGTATGTGTTTGTTTATGGGGAAGAGTGTGGCAGGGCAGCTTGTCACACGAAGGAAAGAGGAAGTAAGCAGTTTATGGAAAAATTATGGGTGTGATCTGTAAACGCACAACTAGTTGAACAGGAAACAAAGTGTTTGTGGATTTCATAATAGGAACATCTGAAAAATAGATTTGATATTTTACTTTTTCTTTCACCAACTACAAATGGCAATAGAATAGAAGAATAGACACTCAGACGCCTTACAAATGTAAAACATTCAGAGTTCAAACTCTGGGTCTCCTTGTTGAATTTACTTTTTTTTGCACACTTGATATGGAATTACTCAGTTTATGACTGCGGTAAAGCATGGGGGTCTTAAAAAAAATACAATTTTACTATTAAAACTTTATTTTGACATATTGAAATGTTTTCTGCGTTGAATTAAAAGATAAAGTTACAAGTACTTGACGATGAGAAACTGTGGCCCAGAAGTGGAAAAACATTCTGTTTCTTTTACCACTATCCTCCATCATTCCTTTATCTCAGATCCTCCCCGCTCTTTCTCCTCCTAGCATTCCTCCACTTTCCTCCTTCTCTTATGAAATTCTCAGCTGCCGCGGTCATGTTGGGTCATCCCCCCCCAGAGACTAATTTAACTGCACCCTGCACCTTCAGTGTGTGGCCTCACATGATGTGTTTTGTCTGAAGAGTGACAAACATTCTGGTGGTTAGTTTTTCACATTAAATTCCGTTAAACTAGCAGAAATGTCGCTTGTTGTGAATCAACTGTTCCCTTTTGTGCCTGTGGGGATTACCAACCATAAAAATAGAGAAAAAGACACTAACCTGTTTCCCAATCCACCGTTTCTTAAAATTCCAAATGCATTTTATTTTTTTTAGTTGAACATAACTATTACTCACACATATAAAGATACATTTCAGTATTTTCTGGTTGTTATTCTGGTCAGGCTGCAGCCAAAAGGAATCCCAGACATCCACTTCATCTTCATGCCTAAAACCTCTGGCCTCAATTTTAGCAGCTAACAACTCAAACCACTGACACCCCCCACCCCACCCCTGAAACTCCCTTACCCAAAACAACCCAAAACAACCTTGCAACTCGACCTCAGCAAGCCAACAGGGTTGATGAATGTGGACTAACATCTACAAAAACCATCTACAGCAGACGTTCTCCATCCTGATGTAACCCTGAATCCATCCAAATGTTACAAAAAAAAAAATCATCCCAATACATTGTGCATCTTTTTCTTTTCTATTAAAGTAGAGTGCAGCGTCATGTCCTCTGGCATGTTGGGATGCATCAAGTCAAACTTTGACTTTTACATTTCGAGCAGAATCCATCACAACTCTGATGCCATGGACACTAGTGTGCATGTAAAAACAGACTTACACACACACACCCACAGTCTGGAGAGGTCAGCAGGGAGGAAGAGGTCATGTGTTGGTGTCCCTTTGCTCCCTTTCAGCTGTCCCAACTGGCATAATAACCCCAGAATAACCGTTGTTATCTCTCGCTCTGAGTTTTTTTGTGTTTGTGTGTCAGGATTAAACAGTTAGTAAGCAGTTGAGGTCACAACTAAAATATCTATGTTCCAAGGAAGAGGAGTCAGTCGTGTGCGTTGTCATGTGTTTATGTAAAGGAAGGAAGATTAACAAAGATAGTAGCCTATTTCTGGTCACACAGTGTTAATAAGAAGGGTTTCCGCTGTACATGTGCACAGATGTTTTAAAAATACAAAGCATCCTGTGACAGATGGGATTGACCTCAGCCCCTGCAACCTGGAATAGGAAAAGTGGTACAGATAATGGTAGATTAACAAAACTGGATGGACAAAAATTTTGATTCTGCAATACACAAACTACCATCCTGTTACTCTTGTGAAACTATTTTCAGATTTAGACTTACAGTTACAGACTTAAATATATATATATATATACACACACACACACACACACACAGATGACTTGTAAATTCTTGATCTGTACATGTGCATGTCTGTGTGCAAGTGTGTGTGTAAGTGTGTTTATGTGGGTGTGATTTGTAGGTGTGCCTGTGTTCCACTGTTTATCAGCCGAAAATAAGGCGAGGTAATTCATCATGATGTTTGTGTAAATTACAGATTCTTCAAGGCTGCCTCCTTTCCAATGTGCTGGTGTTCATATCCTTGGAAACTCGTCACGTTTAAGTGGCTCTGCCCCCTTTTGTTTGTGTTTTCACGGGACAGACTCTTTTATCGTTGAACTCCTGCCCTTCGACTGACAGTCACTCCCAGTTTCTTTTCTTTCATCGTTATCAATTTAAGTTTCATTTCCATTGGCTTCTAAGGTCTCTCGTATTGTCCAACATTTTCTCTTGCGGCCAGGTGTTTAAGCAAATAAATGAAAATCTGAGGATGCAAATGGCATGGAAAGTTTGTGTGACTAAGATCTTTTGTCGTCATAAGACACACACACACACACACACACACACACACACACACACACACACACACAGTTGACCAGGGTTGGTACAGGTCCAAGTTAAGAGATGTGTTTAACTGGTGAAATTTTACTAATTTAAGTTTTCTGGTTGTTACCATGTGAAAGTATGGTTCAAACTTTTTTCCCGTTGTATCTTTTTGTATAAACAATGCCAACAAACAAAATCTAAACAAAGTTTGAACTGAACTTTTTTCGATTCATGCCTTGATGAATGTGATGTAGTATTAATGACCCTTTATAAAACCAGTTATGATACTACAAATAGTGATATGGCAAGTTTAGCATTATCATATCAGGGCATGACAAAAAACATGACAACAAAACAAGACTGATACAGTATGATACGATACAGTACGATGTGATACAATACGTTACATTATAATACTATACAGCACGCTGTGATACATTACACTATGTATGATACGATATGTTATGATACAATAAAGTTGTGGTGTGATATGATAAAATAGAATATAATCGTATCTGATAAGATACAATACGATAAGATACCAAACCATAATAAAGAATGTGATACTTTACAATACAATCCATTGCGATATGTTAAGACACTATATTGTGTACACAATAAGGTGTTATACAGTCATAGTTTAAAACAAGAGTAACCTAAAAGCTTAACTTAAGAGGAACAAAAACTGACTCACTGCTAAGAAGAAATCAAGAGTTCATAAATCCAGTACAAATATGAGTAAGGCTTACGCACGCTCTCAAAATAACAGGCAAAGTCAAAATAGTTTCTTGATTAAACAATTATATTATGTTGGATGCCTGAGCCTCTCCCTCACTTAAACTGCCTTCATGAGAGGATGGGAGGGCAGAGAAACGTGTAGAAAACAGTTTGACTGCCAGCATTGTTCCACAATCGCATCTTACTGACGGCTCACTTTCTCTCTCTCTCTCTCTCTCTCTCCCGTCTTCTATCTTGAGTCTTTGTGCAGTCTTTTTTTTCCTGTGTTGTTCGATCTGCCTCCTGATGATTGCTGACAGTAGCCGGGCACTGTAGTGCAAGCACTCACACACACATGCATGGGTGCTGTGTGAAACAGGAACATGGGAGGTGGGGTTTGCTTCCTGTCAGTCTGTTTTTGTGTGAGTGTGTTTTAATGTGTATCTGTGTTTGTTTGGCATAAATCCAGATGGTAGGAGTATAAAGGACGGAGGGGTGATAGGGAGACTTTAGTTGTGATGGCTGCACTAACTATTTCATGCGACTCACAGTTTAGAACGTCTGGAAGAAAAGGGAAGAAGAAACGCCTTAAATATGTTCATGTACACATGTTTGGGTAAAATTTCGCTTAATGTTGCTTGCTGCTTTCTGCGTTTCAGACACAAGACAGCATTGCGGGAGAGACTTTAAAAACTGCTGTTCTACTAATGCAGGGCACATGAATGCAGGGTAGCAGTTCCAGTTTGTCCCTCGTGTCTTATGCTTTACTATTACTTTCAGTGACTGACATCTGCATGCAATCTTAGGGAAAAACAAAATACATGGCGATGTTTGAAAAACCTTTAAGCTGAAAACACAGACCACAGTTTTACAGGTACCGAAGAGACAGTGATGCTATACTGTGTGAAAATGTGAATAAATCACACCAGTCCTAATTTTTTTTTAAAACACAAGCAAAATAAAATGATTTACTCTTTGCTTCGATTTAAACTGCTGATTTCATATTCAGTTTGTTGTCATCCATCCACACCGTGTACTTGGATCAGAAAAATGATGGGCAGAAAGTTTCATGCAACATTTAAGAGTCTTGTTCACCGAGGAGAGTCTTTGAACTTCATGGAGAAGCAGCCTTCAGTTTCTCTGCTCCTTACATCTGGAACAAGATCCCAGAAAACTGCAGGTCTTCTGAATAAACTCTTTTAAATCCAGATTAAAGACACACCTGTTTGAAACTGCCGTCAACTAAACTATTTGAATCAGATTTTAATCTTTCACTCTGCACTGAAACTTTCATTCTTTTTACTTTTTTTTTTATCTTCAATTAATTTTATTCTGAATTATTTTTACTTGAACATATTTTCAAATTTAGTAATTTCATTGATTTTTTTAAACTCCAGTTAAAAGTAAAACGATCTTGAGAGTGCATAAAGAACAGCTGTAGTGTTTTAGTCAGTGAAAGCAGCAAAGAAAGGTAACTTAGCATAACATGCCCTTTTTAGATGAATTATTCTCCCAGGCTTTGAAAATGTTATGGACTATAGTTCTTATAAGATGTGTCAAGATCCTTCTTCCAGCGCTGGTTATGTTTGATAGTAGTTTTGCAGCAGGTGAGACTCCTCCATATTTATTATGCAATACTCGTCACCACCAGGCAGAATGTGTCAAATATTTTACACGTCTAAAACGAGGTGTTTCACAATGTGGGCTGAGCTCACTTACATCTGAAGCTAAGATTTTATGCCAACTAACATTTCTTTCCCCTGCCATTATTTGTGTGGAGAAAATATTCCTGCCAGAGGTCGAATTCTTTCCTCGAGCATGTCTTGAAGGTTACACACTGTACAAAGAATACCAAACGGGAAGAAGTGATATCTTTTTGCCCCAGGTAAAATACATCACTGTTCTATAAAAAGCCTTATTTTCCGGGTTTTTTGGGGTGGAGATGTGGTCCCATTATTGTTTCCACCTATAGCCACATAACAACAGCAGGTAAATGATAGGTGTCAGCAGTGATATACGTGTTTGCAGTGTGTTTTCCAGCTGGACACCTGACACCTGGCAGAGAGGTCAAACCTGTTTCCAACACTCTTGTGTGTCTATGTGTGTGTGTGTGTGTGTGTTTGATTTCTAATGTGTACTTTGATGAGTGAGGGAGTGTGTGTGGGGGGGGGGGGGGGGGGGGGGGGAGTTGAGGATGATGGGATTGCTTTGTTGTTTAAACAGGGAATAGCTGTGGGTCTAAATCTGCGTGTGTGCTGTTTTGTACAGCGATGTGATGTTTAAACGAAAAACAAGTGTGCAACAGGTCCCTCGCGAAGGACAAAATTAAACACAAGACAAATATACACATGGACTTATTTACATTGCCTTTCTCTTCAGTAAAATACAGGGTCTGATTTAAGTATTAACTAAGTCGCTTTCAAAGTTTAAGGGTTTGAGCTCCTAATTCAGTGAAATTACAATCCTGTTTTTTCTAATGGAAATTTGTAAGTCTCTTGCAGAATAAAAAGTTATTAGATAAAGAGGTATCGCAGCATGTAGAAATCCCAAAGGTTTTATTGAGTGTGTAAGTGAGTGCACGTGCATGCGCTCAATGTCTGGCAAGACAATGTGATTAAAAAGAGAGAGAGAGAGAGAGAGAGAGCATTGTGTTATAATAATGTGGCATCATCTGCTCAACAGATTCGATGCATTCCTTCCCTCACTGCAAAAATACACACATGAAGTGAGAGTGTGTGTTTGACTGAGCATGTCATTCACTAGATCTATTGAATGTCTAGGAATGTGAGCACACATACTATTGTGAATTTATGCACACATTCTGTTCGCAATTTGCAGTCAAACAAGAATTTTTGTCCCTGGTAACCAGCAACAGGAGCGGGAAGTCCAGCGGCTTTTCAAGAATTTTAATAGCTTTCTTACTTGCTGTCAGCTAGAAGTGCAAGCTATAAGGAAGGGTCAATCATTGTATTTCATGGACCTGTTAAACTCTTTCTTATATTTACTTGTAATTCTGCCTGTTTGTTTAGTGAAATGTGTCTATTAATTGGCAGCAAAGTGGCTCAGATGGAGCTAGCAACACAGTCTTAGGGAAACAGCAACGTGTAGCCGTGATGCACTCAGGCCGCTATTCTGCCCTCTAGTACTCTTACTCGTCCACACCCAAGAGACCCACAGCTACACATTATAAGACACAAACATGTCTTCTTTCTTCTCCTTTAGGGCAAACATACACTTGAATTCAGTCACTTTGCTTTAAAGTGTTTGTACCACTAGCTTTGAGAGTTCAAACAATTCCTAGCTTACATTTGGCTAACGTATAGCCTAACCTTTAACAAGGACTTTAGCCTTTTCCTGCTGTATTGTATTGTAGTGATTTGAGCTAACCTAAGTTATAATATTAACATTAGCTGTTGTCCAGCAGTACCAACTGAATTATCAAATATGTTGCTTAAACTTGAAATATCGTAAAAAATACCAGAAATCTTTTAAGTCCTGCATTGATTGCCTGAAAAACGCAAATCTTTACAATGCTCTCTTCATTACCTCGTGTCTCCCATAACTATTTGTCTCCTTATGACCCCATAAAGAATCCCATCCCTTCACACTGGCAATGTTGGACCATTAAGCACAGGCCCGAGAGAACCTGATGGTTTCAGCTATTTGCACTAATAATTGCAACGGCCTTTTGCTGTCTGAGCGCCAGAGCTGATATGGCAGATGGATGTGGCATAATAAACAGCACTTTTACACCTTCAGATTTAAATAAACATAAGCTTTGAGACTGACAGTTAACGTATTATGAATCAAATTTATTTGCCATTCAATAAAAAGTCTTAGCTTCTGGTGCTGCTCTTGGAAGATGTGAAGCAGACACAACAATAATGGAGATCTTCCTGATGAATTCGAATTTAAAAAACAAGCCAAGTCATACAAAAAAGAAGGGAAGTGACCTGCATCTAATAGCATCCACATCCCACTTGTTCCGCCACTTTTAAGTGTTCTTTCCATTCTTCTAATCTTCTTCCTCCTGACATTTCATCCACTTGTAGCTTTTTAATTTCCTTTTTCCTCCCTCTCTGTCTGACCCCTGCTTTCCTGTTTTCTTTTATCCTTTTTTTTTTTGTCCGTGAGTAAAAGTCGGACATTTGAACTTCCCCTTTTGGCTCCCATGATGATTTTTAAACACACTTTCCCTCGCAAGCTTAGTAGTCTTGTCACAAAACCCCTCTTGTGCGATTTCTTTCCCAAAACGCGCGAAGGTCTACTACGCGAGCACGCACAAGTCCGCGCGCACATAATGTCAAATCCCAAACCACACCCAGTCGGAGCGCTCGAGGACTCCCCCCTCCTCCCCGCGCGCTCAGGACGAGTGAACGACTGTTTCTAACTTTTCTTGCGTGGGTACAGACAGACGACCAGTTGCACATCCAGCTTCCGTTTTTATCACATTCGGAAGCCTTTTAAAATACTGTATATATCTTTAATTTCACCAGTCTAATTTCTCTCTTCTCAAAGACACGCTGTTTGGACCTGCGCAGTTTTGCTGTTTTTCTCGGTCCAAAACTCGGTGAGTTAACTTTGTATTTTTTCAGTTTGCATATTGTTTGAATGCTGTTCAGAACTTACTATATGGGATTCATGCCTCCATTCAAATCCACTGTGGTTGGGGAGTGCCTCTGTCATTAACCAATAATCCCTCCTGCATTGGCCTAAAATTATTTACATGAGAAGTTTCATTTTTTTTGTCGATTCTAAAAAGATGTTTTAGTTTACGGTCCCTTTAAAACTTAAAACACGTTTTTCGTTTGATCATTTATTGGAGAGTGATTTTTAACGAGAACTTGTGACGTGTTTTCAACGTTTTGTAGTTTTTTTTTTTATTGTTTTTTTTTTTTTACACACGCTAACTCAGTCTCTGCTCAGTGACTTGAAGTTTGGAAATGAAAGGGGCTTTGTGAATGTGTGCTTGTGTGTGAGTGTAAATGTCTAGCCCAGTTAATGAGAGGGATACAGGGTATTTTTTTCAATGGACACAGGAAATGTGTACGCCTGTGTCACTATGGACCTCTGTTGTCTTTTTTACTGAACTAAATGTTCTTTTTATTTGTTAGCTTGCCATTATATAATACTAGAATGAAATGATTCTATACGGATTACAGTGACTGTATTATACATTTCTTACGATGTTTTCATTTTTTAAAACGTTTTTGAACTGACTAACATGAATTTGTTTGTCTGAATAACTGCACAATCAGACCACCATATGTTTAAAATCCACTAAGCTACATTATTAGCAATGAAATGGTAAATTTGCCTGTGTGTCACTGATGGCTCAGTTGAATTGTAGTTTTGCTGAGGCAGTTAATTGCTGTTGCTCTCTCTTCACAGAAAGGTGCCCTCTTGTGGTTGAAAACCCTAATCATTTCTCAGGCCCTGTTGTCGTGATTGAGAACATTTCATATAAGACAATATTTGCAGGGAGTCAGACTGAGCATGCTGTGGGAGGAAAATTACATTTTAAATGGCAGAGGAAGCAGAGAGGAAAAAAGGCAGAAGTGAATGAAAATAAAAAGATCTGAAGAGAGATTCTGAAGCTTGATGTGTTGGACCTCAAGTCAAGTTGATGTAGGTTAGGAAGCTTTGAAACATTGAAAAATGAATCCACTTCAACAATTCAGTTTTTGTGAAAAAAAAATTACATTTAAATATATCATTGCATAAACATCTAATGTAAAACACAGTACTTTTAATGTAGTTATGAGCCACAGAGTCATCAAAGTGATGTGTTAAGTCAAACGTCAGAAATAGTGAGCAAAGGTAGCTGAAAATAAAGCCCAACTAAATGAATAGAATCCAAAGATTAAACCTGTAGTACAACACATCAGTCCTGTGGGAGCTATCATTGAAACTGCTGCAACTTTAGAAATGATGCTTGGGGGAAAAAAGTAAAAAAAAAAAAAATGGTGCAGAAAGCAAAATACATTTTTAATAACAGCCGACACAAATCAAGACAACTTAAACTGTCCGTGGGAGTAATATTGGAGCAGCCTGATTTTAGACACGAGAAAAAAAAGACAAGACACTGAATGAGTTCACGTTTCTGTTTATCAGATCACAAATGGGAGGCACGAATATACTGTAGGTTGGAACAAATGAAAGACATCAATGGGGCACACACTTCCACTATTATGCAAAAAATCATTTACTGTATCATTCATACAAAAACACAACTTCATGATGTCATTTTCTGATTTTTGAGGAACTTCACCTTTTTTTCTGCAGAAATGGTTTATGACAGACAGACAGCTTTGCTTTGGTTATGCAACTTGTTTCTTTATTTGCTAGAGTCTGGTGTTGCTTCGTGGAGTAGCTGCTCGCTGTGATAAGTTTCATCACTTTAATGATGTTATTTGTAGCCGGAGTCTGTTACAGTATTATAACAGTACAACAACAGTATTTGTTGTCTGTTTTCATGAATGGAACATTTTCTACATATTTCTGCTAATTGCATTTTATTTGCCCGTGTAGCATCTTTGCCCTTTTCAGCCATTGTGCTTACATTTCTCTAGAAGCATGCCAGTCCTGTTTCTTTGCCTCCTTCATTTCTCCTTAAGATTGGATGAGAAACAAACCGTGAACGTTTTGCAGGCAGTGAAAGAGCTGCTGTTCATTTTCGGCCTCATTTTAATGCGCCACATTCCCAGCATGGTGCGTGATATTTGATGACGGGAGGGTTAGTCTCGGGGTCAGTGCGAGGTCGGAGGTTCGAACAGATGATGACTATGAAAAGACTGAGAGTAGACATGACATTGAGTCTCCATCAGGTCTATCTACCATGTGGGAACCATTTCTCAGCGCTGTCACTGCAGGAATGTGTGTAAAAAAAAAAAAATTGTAGCATCACACTTACGCACATGTACACCTTAAAAACCGTGTTAGTGTTCCAACATGAAAGAATTCCTGTCACGGAGGGAAGTCTTTAAACGCAGCAGGGAAAACTATTTTGTGCATCTGTTCATTTTTAGGTCCAAGATTCCTGAAGGAGGCATGCAGAAGACACACTAGAACACACACACAGCTTTTTTGTGCAGAACAATACTATTAAACAAACCTCAACCTAGCTTTAGTATTCATTCTAATTCCTCAAGACAGCCAGGAAGTGGTGTTTCAGTGATGCAGAGGGACTGATAGATTTTCACGTTATGGTTTAAATCAAGGAAATGTCAAATTATTAAATGGGCCAGTGTTGGCTGATCTCATGACCTGAAAAATGCTGCTGCCTGTAATGCCAGTGTTGTTTTCCAATTGGGGCTTTGAATGCGTCGTTTGTGTACATGCACTCATCACTCAAATTGCAGGCGTCAAATCTTAGAAACGTGTGACAGGACGGTCAACTCGTCTTTTATCTACAGGCAAGAGTGATGCCCCGTGTAAAAGTCAGTTCAGAGGGTTCGTATGATGAGATCATAGGGAACAAAACAAGATGCTGCTTTGTGTTTGTGTCACATATGAGACATTATTGAATTTGATTCCAGGATGACAAACCTCGTGTTTGGTATTAACATAAGGCTGGAACTCATGATACAGTATGCAATATGTGACCCACGATAAGGACAATATCACAAATAAATCAGGATCACTCATGAATTGTAATGCAGTTATATAGTGATACATACTGATTTCTGATTCGCCAAGAATATAGAAGGTTAAAGTAGATCTGTGTCTATGCATACCATTTTTCTGCAGCTGCTAGCTTAGCTGATGTTATATTGAGACAAAGTGAAGACTGACTCTGCACCAGAAACCCCTCAAATATACATTTAATGGAATTTGCTGTCACGTGTTGTTGATGTTTTCGGACCCTGTAGCCTTATAACCCATCTGTCTGTCAGTCTTACGCTCGCTCCTGAACCAGACCTCACGGTTCTTCACTTGGAGCAGGGACTCAATCCCCCTCCGGAGAGATCAAGCGTTTGGGTTTGTCCGGTCTGTTTCGTCCTCCTTCCATGTGATAGAGCTGACCACCAGGTGATGACTCCACCTCTGGTCCTCCTCTTTACCTGCCTGAGAGTCCAAAACATATAGCCTTCCACATACTCACTGTGTGTAAGAGAGGCGAGGTGAAGGCGTGTGTCGATGCGATAGGAGTTCATAATTCATGTAAAAACACAGATTTCTATTTAGTCCCAGTGATTCAGTGATTGTATCACATGAGTGAGGATGACGGTACATTGGTCGATCCATGACATCCATGATCCAGGCCGTGAAATGAGATGCACCCAACATAGCTCATTCTCTAATGACAACCTCTGGGTAAACTGTTTTATTTACTTCATATTAGTGGAGCATGAATATAAATATAAAATAAAAGTTGTCTTCAGTTTTTGCTGAGGCTGCTACTTTCTCCAGACCGTATCTGCATCCCATCCTGCGTATAAAAGTCTTGTTTGGAGAAAAGTCGCAAAGGCGTTACATGTCACAGAGAGGATCCTTCAGCTGCTTCAGTGTGTGTGTGTGTGTGTGTGTGTGTGTGTGTTTCTGTATGCTCCTCCTAAACAAAGCTTTGTTTGGTCTCTGGCTGTATTCCAGGAAGATGGGCCTTTGTGTTGTCTCTAAAAATAAGCCCAAGCTTTGCTTGTGCTGTTGTGTACACACACACACACACACACACACACACACACACACACACACACACACACACACACACACACACACACGTTTACATAGGTCACATCTGGGACATGGCTTAAACCTAAACCAATTTTCCAATCACCTCTCACACACACACACACACACACACACACACACACAGCTTTTGCCCCCAATTGAAAAGTGAACAGATCCTTCATCTGAAATGTTTTCTCCAAAATAGAGTCATGATTGAAAAATATAAACAACCACAAATGAATGTCATGATGAAAGTTAAAAGGTCGAAGGAGACGAGAAAAAAAACAAAAAAAAACGAGAATGAGGGTTCTTATTTTTCCATGAGTTGAATACTCATGTGGATGTTGCTGAATATTCCCGACTGTGTTCGTCGATCAGCTCACCCTGACGTCTCGCAAACATTTGACCAAAGAAGCTGGTGGAAAAAGATCCGTCTGTTTAGATTGACAACGGGCAGACGATCTGAACGGAGAACTTTTTCAGGAGGTTTCACGCATTATGCGACAGAAGCTACCTCCTCTCAGATTGCATCCTAGTAGTCCAGACAATGAGTGCTTGAGCTCACCTCAACAATTCAGTCTCGACCTGTGTGATGCACATAGCTGAAACAGTTACATTAGTGTGGAGTGGAGTTATGGATAAACGATCCATGACGGAGAAAAGAAAAGAAGGCACTCAAGACCGAGTGTTCACCGAGTTTTCCAGACTCCAGAGGTTTTTTGGAGGAGGAAATATTGCATGTCGAGTCTTTACTGTCCAACCTGAAAAAAAGGGGGTCAGAGGACTCCGCTGGAAGCCTTCTTGGAATTTCATTCTTTCCCTCTATCAGTTTTTCCATGGCCAGAGCAGAAAGAGGGGAACGATGGCGAGAGAGGGAGAGTTGGGACAGCGAGAGAGAGAGAGAGAGACGGGGGGGAGCACGATTCAGAGGCCCAGTTAAGTCTGTGGCTTTGTGTTTTATGAAGAGTTAAAAAAAAAAAAAGACATTAAAAGTCAGCATTTTCCACCAGGCGAGGGAGCGCACACACACACACACACACACACGCGCACACTCTGACTCTTGCAGTCCCCCAGCCTCCTATTATAAGGCTGAGTGGAGAGGAGGAATGGCAGCATCTGTGCCTGAGTGTCGGTGTGTGTCAGACGAGGCGGCTGCAGCCTGGTAGAATCTACAAGCCACGACCGCACGCGCTCATCCTTCTTCCTTCCTACACAGCTCAGTCACGTGTCTTTGTTTCGTTCTCCCAAAGTCCAAATAAAACCACGTTGTTGTTTTTTTCACAGCTACAGGAAAAGAGGCTGACATGATCATCATCAGGCTCTAGTGACACGGCTGTAGTTTTTGTGCTCACTCTTCGGTGAGTTTCACGAGCCAAATGCCCTTTAAAAAAAACAAAAAACAACCCGTTTCGATGCAAATGGTGAACGCCGGATGACATCGTGAAGACTGTCAGCCACTCGCTCCGGTGATCGAGGCGTCGCAAGCTAAACGATGTAACCCTCAAGTGTGTTGACATATCTGTAAGGCGTGAGGAGCCGTGAATAATAAGTGAGACTGGTGTGTCCAATGCACACAGCATGCTGTGTCTGTCTGCAGCTGTTGCATGGAGTTAGAGGTGAGTGGCAGCAATTTCACACTTCACTTTCGGCGCGGAGTGAAAACTCTGCCGACGTAACCAAGTTCACAAAGATCCCCGAGTAATGCGAGGCCCCGCGTTTGGTATACATGGAGAAAATGATCAACAGCTGTAGTGGAGTAATGTTTGTCTTTTTGACTGCAGGATGTGTTTTATTTAAATTCAGTAATGATGTAGTAATCATTTATTACTTTTGTTCACCAGTAAAAAAATCGACTCTGCTTTCAGCTACGTAGGTTGATATTGAGGGAAATGATTCAGTTGCAGCTAGTTTCCCCAAGTGGCGCTTAGAGGTACTACAAGTCTGCCCGTGTTGTCGACTTCATGTCACAGACCCAGCACGGCACGGCGAGGTCCCAGCATGCTCGTAGGCGATATTTTTGGTGGCTCCATCAGTAAAATGTAGTAAGATACTTATCCATCATCACAGATGATCCAGTGCAATATGATCCGATATGTTCGGATCTGATACCAACTTCTCTTTGTTCCTTATTCAGCCATTCAGCGTGTGAACTTTAAGTTGATCCATGCTGAAAGTGTCCGATCCGAGAAGACATCCACGTGTAGAAAAAGTGAACACTCCTTTCACCATGTTGTTTAAATGTTAAGAGACACCAGACAATACAAGCTGAAGTGTCTGTGCAGGTTAAATGTTTGTGCTTTTTGTAGATTTAGATTACATGGAAGTGTGTGTGTGTATTTGTTTTTTTTCCCAACATTTTGACTCTCCTCCCCCTCCTTCATCTTCTTCTTCTGACTGAGATGAGAGGGCAGCTGCAGACAGAACACAATCCAGCTGTGTGTGTGTGTGTGTGTGTGTGTGTGTGTGTGTGTGTGTGTGTGTGTGTTGTTGTAAATGTCTAAAGGATTATTTACCGCGCCAAAGAATGTTCCTGCAGGTCGAATGGATTTGACTCAAATAACAAAAAGATGTTTTTCATTGGATAGAGTCAATTAAATTGTTGGTCTTTGTTTTGTCTCTCCAACCACTAAACCCCATTCATCCTCCTGTCTGTAAATGCACTCCCATAATTCTTTTAAAGTTTATGAACACTAAAATGTGTTCTTGTTCTTCTTCACATGTATGAGTGTGTGTGTATATATATATATACATACGATGAATGGCATATTAAGTATAAAACCAATCATGTACTAAACCATCAATAAAACCATAAAGAGTTATGTTTTCATCATAAGCTGCCATTGCTGTGAAATGTGAATGTTTAACATGTCGTTGTCACATCCAGGCACTCGCAGGACGATTGTGACTCTCACTTCAGGTGCACATTAAAGTGTGTCTCGCCACGCTCTAGTTTTCCCCCTCCGCTCAGTCTGAGAGCATTCAGAACAGAACACTGTTGTTGTTTACGTTTCTGTCTCAACTGCAGACCCCCTAAAGTCGCATGAATCAGAGTGTGTAGCGTACTCTTGTCCCCCCCCCCCCCCCGCGTGCTCCCCTCTTTCCCCGGCTCAGACAGGCTCGTCCTATCCTCTGGCACACCCCACGGCCACATGCTCTCACACACACACACACAAACTGTGGCCGGCTTCCTGTCGGGGAGGAGAGGCTGTTTTTACTGTGACTCCATTTTGGCGGAGAGGGCTAATTCCTCTGCTGTCTGGCTGTGTGTGTGTGTGTGTGTGTGTGTACTCACATGTGCTTTATAGCACGTTTGCGTCCCTGCTTGCTCAGCCGCCTGAACTGCTTCGAGTTCAGGCGGCTGTAATGGAGCCCACATGTGTGTATGTGTGCACACATACTGTACGTCATTTTATGGGCATCAACAGGAAAGTTGGGCCGAGTTTGAATGAGTGTGTGTGCAGTGACGGTGTTAGCCATGCCGTCTTAAATAACCATGTTGAACAGTACGATGGCAGGATGCAGGATTTCTCCCATTAACTCGTCTGGTAAAAAAAAAATAAATAAATAAAAGAGTTGAGGGAGAGCGACGGAGACGCTACAGAAACACCAGGGGGCCACAGTGGGGAGACCACTGGAGTATGCTTGAACGCGAGACAGCGACAAATGTAGCCACTTTTCAAGATCTGTTCAACAAGTAAGAGAATGTAAAGTTATGAACCTGGAGCAGTGATCTGTAAAAACCACTGGCCCTTTAAGTTCATGTGAATCCCTGCGCTGTCATCGCATGAAAAGACAAGTACAACAGATGGAACGAGGGCAAAGAAGGGCGATGGGTTTTTTTCTTTCCTGTGACTTCTCGTCCTGTTTGTCAACAAAAACAAAAAAAACATTGAAAAGAGGGAGATTACTGTTGTAGATGAGACAAGTGCACAAACAGAATGCAGTCCTATTAGACATATCATATCTTAAGCACACACACACACACACACACACACACACACACACTCCTGTTTTGGCTGTCAACAGTGTCAGTGCTGAAAAGCAGAGGGGTAACCTGGAATTTGATTCAGCAGTGTAAGAATGATTCAGGTCTGTCTGATAAACAGCCGAGTCATTTTCGTCATTTTTCTTCTGCTGCAGGGTTGCAGTGACCCTTGACCTCGTCTTCGTCCTTTTTTAGTAACTCAGTGGCTAATGCTGTGTTGAAAAGCATCTTATATCAAAGTGCAGCCTGACTCTTACAGTAAGAGACACAGATTACAGTTTAGAGGATGTAAACACTGGGCCTCCTGGCTTCTGTCAACAAGTCATTGTCACGTTAAAGACCTACAATCACAGCGGAGTAAACACTCCACTCCCACACACTTGAAGCCTTCCGTTTACTCAGACACGAGCTCGCGCTCAAATCCACACATGGCTTCTTCTCACAACAGGCACACTCACTTCATCACACATCCCAGGAGAACTTTGATTATTTTGTAATTTGAGGGAGAACTGGCAGCACAATGTTTTCATTGAACCTCACAGTTGTTAAAAAATAAATAAATGCTGTGTTACTGTAAGAGGTTGCAGATGTGTGTTGAACTTATCACAACCTAGAAAGCGTTTGTTCTCCTCTCTGGTGAATTCGACACACGTTCACGGTGAAGCCTGTTGAGATGCTGCTTGTGTCTTGTGTACGTTACAGGGCTGAGGTTTTTTTCCTTTAGTACATTTTTATGAGGAGTAAGTGTTTGGTCCAGGACACTCTTGGAAAAGAGATTTTTAATCTCAATGAGTTTTTTCTTCCTGGTTAAATAAACTTGTTTAGAACTCATGAATTGCTGCTATACGTAAACATTTTTGCAAGTACTTGGGCCTGCAGGGAACATAGGACCTCTGCAGGTGTTTAATCTCTAAGTTTTTTGTCAATATGACGTTCATAATGCTTCTTACAGACTCCTTTATGTGAGGGATCTTCTTCCACCAGTCTGTGAGGCAACCAAGGTGACATTCTGCACAGTGTAGGAGACACCTAAAGCCCCGGAGACGTTCACCATCTGGCTCCAACCAGTAAGACAAGTCAACCAGACAGAGCTGCAGCCATGTTGATCATCCTAGCCTTCATCATCCTCTTCCACCTGGCTGCAGCCATCCTCCTCTTCGTTGCGACCATTCACAATGTGAGTCCAAAACAAATGAGAGCGTAGAAGGAAACGGCACACTTTCAGCCATGTAACCGCACCCCCTCTGTGTCCCTCCCTGACGCAGGCTTGGTGGGTGGTGTCGCCAGCGGGAGCCGACGTGATCTACGCCGACCTGTGGTACTCCTGTAACGCCACCTGCTTTCCTATCGAGAACAGCCACACTGCTGATGCAGGTAAGACACTTGACGCGAACGTACCACCTAAAGGTCAGGTGAGTTTATTTATATAGCACCTCTCAGACACCAGGCAACTCAAAGTGCTTTACACAGGCGCAAAAAGCACAGCTAATTACAAAAACAGGATCATAATAAAAACAATATACACGTCATTTTAAGAGGCTCTGACAAGTTGTGATAAAAACAGTAGTTCAAATAAAATTGAAAACAGGAAAAGGAGTCACGCTCTGATTGGTTCGATTTATGTCACGTCCAGTCAAGAGGTTAACATGACCTCTTGGTGCTTAAGAGTGTGAGCTGTTCAACCAGCGAAAGGAAGTCGCGCTGGCCCAGATCATGTGCTTTAGTTTGTGAAATCGAGTCTGGTGTGTTACTTCAGTTTGTAGATCCTGTTTGTATTGTTAGTATGTGTTTTCGTGTAACTCCTTCTTTCTTCTCCACTCAGCCTATCTGCAGACTGTCCAGGCCACCATGATCCTCGCCACCATTCTGTGCTGCGTCAGCTTCTTCGTCTTCATCCTTCAGCTCTTCAGACTAGACCAGGGAGAGAGATTCATTTTAACCTCTTTTGTCCAGCTCCTGGCCTGTGAGTGACACGAACGCTTGTTTTTTTCTCATTAACTGGAAAGTAGAAGTTGTTTTCACTCCTGTGTCGACACTCCACACTTTTCCCCAAACGTTCACAGAAGTCGGATTTGAATCCAGGCTTCAATTCCTAAATTTGAGGCATCGGTTGAGGTCTTAAGATTAACGCATCATGTCTGTTCAATAAACGTAAGGTTATAGTTCATCTTTTTTTAGCACAAAATCTGTAAAATGGGAAAAACTATTTTCTATCTAATTCAACTATCTGTTACCCTATGTATCCAGTCTTTATGCTAAGCTGAAGTTTTGCCTGCAAGTCTTAAAATGTCTTTGAACATTTGAGTCATTGAATAACATCTGCCCACTCCCTTCAGAGTGTAATCTCTCTCCTCCTCCTCCACAGCTTTATGTGTGATGATCGGAGCCTCCGTCTACACGGCTCAGAAACAGAGCTTCCATGTGGCCAGTCTTCAGCAAGGCTCGTACGGTTCCTCTTACATCCTGGCTTGGATCAGCTTCCCCATGACTCTCATCAGCGGCCTGATGTACCTGGTGCTGAGGAAACGCAAATAGGAAGCGTAGGGCTCGACACACAGGCACGCGAGAAATTCACATCATCAACAAAAAAGAACACACGGACACAAATACAAAAGAGGCGTGCAGTTTACAAACAAGCATTGCATCTCTTTTCTACACATTAGAATAAAGAATAGTGTCAGAGGTCGAGTTCAAATCAGCAATAACGTTCACGTCTCAGGTTCAGAACCCACCAGTAAAACATACTCTACATATTCAAACCTCAAATATGGGAAGATATGTCTTACTGGGACCCCACCCCACACACACACACACACACACACACACACACACGCCCACACCCACATTATGTTGTAAAGCTATTGTCAATGGATTTCATTGTGTACATATTTGCTTCGTGTGTATAGATCAGTGGGCTTCAACAAAACATTTTCTGAGTCTGAAAATGATATAAAAGACAAAAAAAAAAAGAATCTTGTGTTAACTCTATAGCATGTAGGAAGGATGTGTATTGAAGCTTTAGTTGAGGTGTGATATGTAGGATTTTTAACCTGTCTTATGTTTGAATGGTGAAAAAGGAACCAGTGATGTGCTGTGATTGTTTTCAGATGACAACATGGAAACATGCAAACTTGAAATAAGAATGAATATTTCTCTGTTTTTGTCGCACTTTTTGTCTTTCTTTCTCGGCGTGAAAATAACTCAAGCTATTTATTGTTTCAAACCACTGTTGTGTATTTTTAGCCTGATGTGACCGAGGGTGTATGAAGGGCTGGGCTACTTACTGAAACGTGATTATCCTCCTTTGTTTTTGCATTGTAACAGTGAATTAGTAAGTGTAGTGTAGTCTTCTTATTTCCCATACTGACCTTTGTCTAGACTTTGAAGTGATAGCTAGCACTGAGAAAACGGTTTTTAGATCATCTGAGAATGATACTTGAAAATGATCAAAACAAGATGTTGTGACGTTTGTAGAGGCTGCATTTTGGTGAAGTTGTCATCTCTGGAGTGTTTCTCTTTATTTTAAAGCCTGTTTGCATGCACATGTTTGTCCTTCTGCAGATCCTTTTTTAACTTATATGGAAATGAAACGAGAGTTGTCGCAAAGAAAAAATGGGAGATGAAGACAGATAATCAACAGGAAGAACTTTGAAGGGCTGATTTATCAGAACTTCTCTTTATTTGGAATTTGCAACAGTCTCAGTTTTTGGTTGTGATTTGTGATTTTTTTTTTTTTTTACGTGATAGTATAGATGTACTGTATCCTTTTTATGTAGATCAGTACCAATAACCACAGGTTAATATTAGAAAGAAAATAATCTTAAAATAATGTGTTCATGGGGATTTTTTTTTAACTTTTTGTGTGCATTTTAAATATTTTGAATGCTAACTAAAGTATTAACTTTATATTGACCGAGGCACTTGTGTTGTTTTCTTATGGAAGGAAGTTAAAGAGTAGGCTACAATTCTTCAGGAAGCTAAATTCCAAAAGTTATTTTTAAGTTTTTATGTTTCTCCTTCTGCTTTGACTAATTTGATCAAATCATGATTTTTAACCTATCTTCTGACGCAACATCATCGGCAGTTCTGTGATCAGAAGACATTTTCTGAGTTGTCATGTGTTCAAATGTCATGAAAGTGTATTGTTTGTTCGCTACAGACACCTAGTGGACAGAAAAGGAACTTTGTGATGTCAATGTTGGAGTTGATTTGCCTTTTTTGCAAGCTCCAGGTGAACTCTTTCACAATGAATGAACTTCTTTCTGCTCAGTGAATCCTGCTGATCTCATGTCAGAGTAAAAGAATGGACACACTTTTGACATATTTACAGGTGCTTTTTTTCCTTCTTCCTGTTGCCCCTTCTCATCATCAGATGTATATCTCAAGAATGCATTTTACACAAAAAAATAAAGTTTTATTCTATGTGTCAAATCTGTAATTTACTGCTGTAACTACTGTTGTAATATATAATGTCTGTTAGCGACTGCCTACTTATTTAACATCACCCTTCATTATCAGTATTGGACATATCTTAAAGCTTTGGTGCAGCACAAGGCGAGGCAACAATTCCAAGTGATTTACAGAGACATTAACAATTAAAAAATAACATTAAAGCATCAAAGATGGATTCATAATTAAAAAGACAAGAATTAAAAACAGTAAATGTAAATGAAATACAACATATATGATTGTTATAGATAGCTATACTGATATTGTAGCATTCCTAGTAGTGTCACTTCTTTAGTCAGCCTTGATGTTATCATTGATGCAGATGTATGATCTTGTGATTGTATTGTCATCATTGTTGTCACTGTATCGTGAGAAGTCAAACGATGAAATCAACAATTTTTAGCTGCAACGATTTCCCCAAAATAAAGAAGAATGACAAAATCAGAATAAATACTTGTTCAGTGATTTTAACATTTGTACATACACGTGTACACCAAATCAAAGTAATGATAATACTGAAGTCAAAGTGATTGACAACATCCTGTAAATGGCTTGACTGTGCAATTGTACTTTTATTCTGAAATACGAACGTCTTAAATAAGTTGGATCTGTCTTTACACATCAGACAATGTGTTATTATTTCTTCACATGAGTTATTATTGTGATTCTGATGTACTGTGTAAAAACAAACAAAAAAAGAAATTGTTTTCCAAGTCAATGTCGAACACAAAATATGTCCCAAAAAACATTTTATTTTTTTAAGAGAGAATGAGAACAGGAAGTCATTGCGAGCAGGTTGTGCTAAATGCTAAATGTATAGTTGATGGGTAACGGTAAGTTTCTTTGACTTAAAATATTGAACCAAAATAGCTCAACGTGACCAAACAGCTCGATATTGGGAACCATCGTCATAAATCACATTTATATCGTGTTTTAGAGCGGAGAAACGGTGGGGTAGCTAATGTGCGTTAACGTCGGTTAGCTTAACGGTTTCTCAACAGGAGGAGATTGTGTAAAGTTTAGATTTACTCCTCGAGTTTTGACGCGTTTTATGGACAAACGGCACATTTAGCAACCGGTGCTCGTAATTATTATAATTCTTCCTAAACTGACGTGTTATTTCCACGTGAGTTGATGCCACTGTCAATAAATAAGTGACCAAAATATACCTCAATAAGGAGCGAGGAAAGCTAAAGGTGTTTGTCTTCTTCAGTGTTGCTCATGAAGGGCTTTTATTAGAGACCTGTTGGTTTGTGTCATGAAAAATCAGTTTGGAAATGACCTCTTATCCTGATTTTAATTCCTCTGTGTTTGTTGGTTCAACAGTGTTCCAAAAGAAGTAAAGGAGCAGACTGTGGAAAAGGAAACTCCTGAGCAGCAGAGGTGGGGGAATGTTTTTCTTGTGTTGTAGCTTCTTCATTGGGAATGCTAACTGGATTCATTCAACGTTTTGTTCAAATGTTGATGAAAATTGATTCCCCTTTTTGACACTTTTTTAGAAAGTAATCAGAAACCAGCGCATAAAGAAGACGATGTAAAACAAACAAACAAACAAACACACACACAGCATGTTGCAGGCCTGTTTGTGTTGCCTCATTAACCCTCAGACAAGAGGCATGCTTGAAAGATTTTACAGCTAAACTCACAAAACTATGTAGGTACTTTCTGTCACCAAGAAAACAACTCATTTACCTGTGCCTGTACCTGTTTGTTTGTGTTGTCCCCTTCATTAGAAAGGAGCAACGTTTCCACACATCTCAAAAGTAGGAGACTGATTTATAAGTCTGCATTTGTTTGGAGACATCGACATTGCCTTAGTGTTATCATTTTAGCAGCGTTGTGTAACAGTTACTCCTCATAGTCTGATCATGTAGAGTATAAGAGCGTGAACATTGACTTTTTTGCTGTCTTCTCATCTTCAACTGTCCCTCTCTTGATCTTCCACCATCATGTCGAAGGCTCAGTATAAGAAAACAGCAGATCTTCAATATCAGGGCAGGAACATTCCAGCTAAAAAGAGAGCAAAATCTTTCATTAAAATGGTTAAACGCAAGGCTAAACACAGATCGAATGCAAGAGCTCGAGTCGACATTGGATCGGCATTTGAAAAGTGGACTGCTCTGAAAAAAGCAAAGGGATTGAAATCTAACACAGAAGTGGCCACAAGTCTTCTGGATGCGTGAGTTGATCTTGTTTGTTGTACAGTGTCGCAAATTGCTTGCAGCCTGCTTAAGTGTCCTGCAGTTTGATGCTTATCCTCTGCATGTGGCGTGTGCGTGAGTTTGCCCAAACAGAACTGGTATCTGCAGAAGAACAACTGTAATAGCAAGCATGGCTGGGTGAGCGGGGTTTTTCCTTCTTGCAGTGAATAGACCTTGGTTTTGGGCTAGGAAGGTGTTAACAATGAAATGGTCTTCCTTTCCTGCTTATCTTTCCTGCTGACCCTGACTGCTGCTCCTCAAAACGTGACTCTGTCTGTTCTGTGTTGCTTCTGCAAATGCTTTATGACAATGTCATGTCAGGGGCAAATTGTAACTTTGTGTGTGTCTGTGTGTGTGTGTCTGTGTCTGTGTGAAGCATGGAGAGCTCCCCCTCCGACTCAGCCTCCTCTGGATCTACTAATAAAAAGATGAAATTCTCCCAATTGGAAGTAAGGATTAAAATTGGAGACAGTCGAATAATTACTTCAATCTATCACCTGCAATTCAATACAGATGTGACGTATGCCTGCATCTTTATTTATGTGCGTGTGTGTGTTTCCAGTTGCAGGCACTCATCGAGCAGGAGGTTCAGAGGGAAGTCAAGAAGACGGAGATCAAGCTGCATGGTTGGATCGACACTCTGCTACAGCTGGAGCGCTGCCTCGACTATGAAGGCTCCATCCAGAAACTGGAGGTCAGTGGACTCGCAACCATTCAGTCTCCACTTCTCCTGAAATCCTTCAACTCGACAACAGTTTCCTTTTATAGTGACAGATTCTCAGCTGTCCCGGTTCTTTCCTTTCATTTCCGTCTTTCTTAATTTCTTTATTTCTCCCGTAATCATTTCATACCTTGATCACATCAAACTGTTTTTGACATCGCTTTTCTTCGAGTCTGAAAGCTGCTCTTTCATCTTCAAGGCATCCATTTTTTATTTCTGCTGTCTCGTTTCCTCCATCTTTCTGATTTTACTTTTACTTATTACCGTAAAATCCAGTGTAGAGGTCTTTAAAGTATTAGATATATTTAAGGTTAGCACACCAAAATCTTAAACTCAATTATTTATTTTTTTATTGCTGCTGATGTTTTTTTGGCAAGGCCCTTCTTCAGAGGCTTCAGACAGACTAACTCAGACTCATCTGTGCAAACATCTTCTCTCTCCTCACGAGGTCATAATCGCGCTTTTAAAGAAAAATGGCGGTGTATTGTGCAGGAGTGGAATGCTCTTTTAATTAAAGACTCCTGCTCTATGTTAAAGTTAACCAATGACCGGTGGTGGTGGTGGACCGCACGACTCGCCGGCTGTCGCTCTGTACTTCCCAACTTTCAGCTCCAGCTTGACTCCCGTACTGTAGCTAGTAGAAGTGCAAACTCCACAAAGTAAAAACAGATGATATTAAAAGAGCTACTCTGCACGCCCTGGACTTCACTGAACACAACATAAGTCATCACGCCATGTAGACCGCTGAAACCATTTTTCTCTCGGGGAAACCCTCAAAAACAGACGGCGTCTTATAAACTGGTGCGACTGATATTCTGGATTTTACGGTAAATGAATTCCATTAGTCCAAAGATGATATATTTCTTAACATTCCCTGTGTTGTCCGATTTTTCCTAAATGTTCTTGACTCTTGAGACAAAAGTGAAAAGATCTGTGATCTAGTTCTCAAAGCCGAGTCGCTGACTCAAAGAGAAGTGTATGAGTAACCATGGTAACCACACGTTTCTGTCCTCAGGCTCAGATTAACACCTTAACCACGAGGGCGGAAGCAGCGTTTGCCCACATGTCAAAGACGGACGAGAAGGTTGAAATGCAGACAAACAGAAAGACGTGCATGTTCAGTGTCATCCAAAATATTTATATACACTCACATTCATGTTTGTGTTTCAGAGCGCACTGCCATCTCTCTTTAATGTGGGAACCCTCAGGTATGTGAAGTCCAACGTGAAAATCCTTCAAGACGCCAGGGGAAGTTATGTCTCAAATGAATTTACATTGAACTGTTGTGCTTTGATATCAAACTCTACAGGTCGTGCTCTGAGGACAAGCCAATGGAAACTGTCTCTCAAAGTAAGAGCCCAGCCTGCCTGTTTGTGTGCTAAACTGCTAATCAGTGAATATTAACATTTTTTGGGCCACGAAACAAAAAACATGCAACGAAATTTTTCTTTTTCAGTGCACAAAAGAAGCTCCGGTGGCCCAGCTAAGAGACAAACGCACCTTGAAGTTAAGGTCAGTTTTTTTCCCCCGTTTAAAATCACTGTTGTTTGTGATAATACTGCTGGAGCGTTCCATTTCAGTTACGAGCCGGTAAGAAGTCGGAAAAGCAACATGGACGCCTCCATGTTCCTCCCCCACAGCCGCTCTCTCTTTAGAAAAGAAAAAAAAAAAAGAAAAAAAGAAACTAAACCTGAGATGGTTTTTGAAACACGTGGTCATGTAAAGTCTCTCTCTGTGAAGGTTAAGGCAGAAAAGGCTCTGGAGAAGATCCACTCCGAGACGGAAGGTAAGACGGATTTAAATGTAGGAACGGCTCAAACGGTGAACAGTGTAAAATGAAGCTGCCGGTGACATTTCAGCGCGCAGTGACACGCTAAGCTCTTATAATGACCCAAATTAAATAACAAGAGTCAGTCATAGCATTAATAAATAACCAACACTCTCTTTTCTTTTTCTTTTCTTTTTTTTCTTTTCTTTTTTTTACTCTCTTCCTCATCATTGTGGATAATCCGTGTTAAGCTTTGACGGCTGCCATGGCAGATTTAAGAGAAGACGAGCTGCCTCCTACGGTTCCTACTCCTTTTAGCTCCTTTCTGTGTAAGGTAGGATCTTAAAAACACAACAACATGAAGTACTTGAAAACATCGAGAAGTTTGAATCTTGCGATGCCTTATTGAGTTTGTTTCTGTACAGTGTATTTTCATCTCTGTAATTCATATTTTTTAACCTTTATTTAACCCGAAAGGAAAAACTCATTGAGATTTTAAGAGTGTCATGGGCAAACAAAATCCTGTGTCCCTGTTTTTAGAAAGAGGAAGATGGGATCAGTTTTGAGGAGACCATACAGTTTGAGGAGCAGAAAGTCGAGGAGGTGAAACTGGAATGCCTCTCTGCTGGCAGTTCAAAAAGTTCCCCCCACACGGTGTCAGAACAGGTAACGCTCATAAAACCTGTCGTCACAAATCCATGCGGTTGTTTGCTCCTCGTGTTAAACCTGCCGCCTCTTTCTTTGTATAAATCCCAAGGGCGACCTCCGGTATCCTCCTCTTCCTGTCACGCCTTTCCCCTCCGTCCTGAACATGGAAGCGGCCTCGTACAACATCCCGCAGCGGGTGCAAGTGCGTCTGGCTCTCATCAAGAAGCCTCCCGGCCTCTCGGTGCTCTGGAACGTGCCGCAGGAAGACCCGTGTGTGGCGCCCATGGAGAGTTACAGGTGAGAAGCTGTTACACCTTATAATAAGTCTGATACATCATCCAGGCTTTGCTGCATAATCTAACACTTTGATCACACAAAATAAAGATCATCTCTAGCTGCAGAAATATTATGGTGTTGCAAAAAATGTATTCGCCAAGGTAAGTGTATCATCAGAAGTGCTGATTGATTCAGAGATGAATTGATTTCAAGCTAATAGAGTTACATGAATTAAATGCTTTTGCCTTTCAAAGTCCCTTTAGATGCTGCTGTCTTGAGATCAGCAGTGTGCCAGATGTCCACAACATCTGCTTCTGTGATTCTGAGACAAGCAGCCAGTCTCTCACCTGGGAGAGAAACGCCCCCCCCCCCCCCCCCCCCCCCCCCCCCCCCCAGAGCTGCTTATCTTAAAATCACCACCAGGTGGAGGCAAAGTTCACTCACTCCACATTCTCTCTCCTCGCCGGCAGAATCTACATCGCCGTGGAAAACGGGAAGGGCAGCGGCATCGCCACCGAATGGAACGTCCTCGGGGAAGTGAGAGCGAGCTGTCTGCCCATGTGTGTGCTCGTCAGCAAGTACAAGCCTGGACACAAGCTGTGTGTGGCCGTGGTGGGCGTTGACAAGTTCAGCAGGTACGGACCATACAGCGAAGTGGTGACTGCTGCCGTACCTGAGTAAGCTGACTGGAGGGAAGGCGGGGTCGATGGACAGGCGGTACAGAGGGGGCTTTTCCACATGCTATTACCTCGTCTCTTTACTCCCTGTTTTTATTTAATGAACAAAGAACTATTTCTGAGTACCTCAAGATCAGCTTGTTAAAAAAACAAGACTGAATCGGACCACATGTATACTGGAGATTTACTGCTGCTGTTACAGTACACGCCTGTTAACGGATCATTCTCTGCTGCTTTGTCTGCCACAGATTCAGAAGATCATAACCAGTGTTTCTATTGTTTCTTAGTCCTACCTCAACAGATCGCACGCACGCACGATTGAGTCAATTGTATTGTTTTTCCTGATGAGAATAAAAATGGAGTCGTTTACATTTCTTTCTCTTTTTTCTAATTTGTCTCGAATGTCATCACATGTGAAGGAAACATTTCTGTCATATGTTACATCATCACAACATTTCTAAAGGTTGCTTGTTATAACCAGAACCGAGAGACTTTCCAAACCGAAGAAAAGACATCGGCACCTGAAATTACTGAATTAGATTGGACTTACGGCTGGAACAGGAAGTAAGGACAACGGAGGTGTAGATGTATGAAGGGAGGAGGTAGCAAATGGATGAAGGTGTGTCGAATGAAAATCAGTGCTGCAAGTCACAAATGAAGCCGAGAGAGAGGAGTAAAAGCTAATAACTGATATTTCAAAAGCTGTTTAAGTTCAAATACAATCTAAGGTTTTCCATAACTGGTAATGGCACTTTGTAGTTCCCTGGCGTGAACTGCTCATGCATGAAACTACAACAATGTGGTGCAAAACGAAGGGTTATAGTTGAATGAATACTAGAAGTGTGTAATTATCTGCTGAGCTTTAATGTTCTCAAGTTAAGAGACGCATGACTGCAGTTGTTTTCTCTCCTGCAGGCTTCAACACATCAATACAAGACAAAGTTTGTACCCATTTCGACTTATTGGTTTCAAAGAAGGTCTGCTTTTATGTTTGTACTCTTAGGCCCGTTTTGACATCACGCTGTGTATGAAGGAGTGGGAGCACAACTGTAGAGGGAGTCATTAGACCCACATTGAACGCTGGCTCTGTGCATCAGCAATAGTCTCTGCGTATATGTGTGTGTGTCTCCCCACGACCGGCGGGACACAGCAGAGACACACAGCAGAGTGATTGGCCTCCTAAGACCACTTAAAAACACACACCCACTTTCCCACTGACACACACACACACACACACACACACACTCACTCACTACGGGCACACACTGTGGCCTAATTAAAGCTGACAGCGGAGGAGAGAGAGAGAGAGAGAGAGCTTATGAGAAAATGGTGCAGAGAAGCCAGATAGGAGAAAAAAAGCAGAGGTGGAGCGGAGATGTGATTAGGGAGCAAATGTGTTCTTTAAAGTTTTAAAGTGAAGTGTCTGCAGAATGGTGACCTGCTTCTTCACTCCCCTTCCTCTTGTGAAATGGATTAAGTGGAAGGAATATTATTGCTTTCACAAAGGTTTGATGGAAAGTGGTTCCAATTCTTTCCCACTTTTGTGAGCGTTTATGTTTAACTTTGGATCACTAACTCTTGAAAAATACTGTATGAGGTAAGTATGCAAAGCAGACCTATTATTATTATTACTATTATTATTATTCTTTTTCTATATCTTTTGGTAAAGACGATACTTGATTTGACCTGTATGCCCTTGAGTAGAGGATTGGACACAATGGCATGGGTGGGAGAAGCTCAGTCTGTTGGGAACTGGAGAAGTCACAAATTCAAGTCCTGATGTGGATCAGGTCTGGAAATTGGTCTGGTAGCTGGAGAGGTGCCAGGTCACTTCCTGAGCACTGCCGTGGGGCCGTTGAGCTGGGCACTACATGCCCATCAGCTCAGCAGCGCTCACTGTTGGCAGCTCCCTCCCGCTGACATCTCTCCATTAGAGCATCCATAGGATCGTGTTTGTGTGTGCATGTGTGTAGCATGTTCAACAACAGAGTGTAATGATGGCCTAAGTGCATAGAAGGACTAGTGTCTCATTAAACATGTCACTTCTAAAGATGCATTGACTGTGTCCAGCAAGATTTTTATGTTTTGCTGGGAAGGTTAATTTATTAAGTATCATGATTCTCACTTAAAACAACAGGGTGACTTTCTTGTCCTATTAATCTCTTTCGGTTGTTTTTATAAGGAAATGAAATGGTGATGCTGGCAGAATCTTTTCAAGGTAATAAAAGAAAAGCCTGACTAATGATTGATCAAACGTTTCATGTGTCATGTATCAAGTGAACATTGCTGCTAATGGGGGCATCCAACACCATTTTAAATGCCAGTTGTTTGATTTTCTTTTTTTTTTGCAGGCTGCCTTTCTGTTAAATGACAGGAGATAGATGAGCCGCCCCGACCTCGGCTCTGAGCTCCTCAGACTCAGTGAGGTGGACAGAAGCTTTAATCACCGGGCAGATCAAGGAGTCCATCTTTAGGCTACAACACAGACAGTTTCATGATGCAATCTGAAGAAACTCAAAAACACCTGATGTGAAAGACACAATTCTGCAATTAATCTGAAATCATTTAACCAGATTCACTTCATCCATTTCATTTGAATTGCATCTGTGACGATTTATTTTCACCTTCTTTATGTACCTTCAGCGTGAAGCTACATTACTATGCTGGTTTCACTAATCTATTGAGGCAATAAAAGTACTCATATGATTCTGGTCCAAAAGGTTCAATAGATATTGGATAAACTGGGAGAACTTATCACTGTGGTACACTGCTGCTTCTGAATCGGTAAAACAATAGTGAAAACAGTTTCATGAGGATTAACAAGTGTAACATCAATTCTAGTTCTGTAGTCAAGACTACCATGAAACAAGAATCACATTATGGTCTCCACCGCCGCCTAGAGCAAAATGTTTGTGCAGTTCTGCCATTTTTATTCTATCTACAGAGGAGGGGATCATTGCATTTAAAGAGACACACACCAAAACGGAGCGTTCTGAAACTCTTTGAGACAAATCACGGCTCAAGTAAAAGTTAGCATTCTTGGTGTTTTGTCCTGTATGTGTTGCTGCTTAGCTTCGGTGGGTAAAAAAAATGCTTCTGTTCGTGTATTTTATGGAGGTGGGAGCTTTAAATCGTGGTGTGACAGCATTGAAAGCAGTTCGTGGAGCTTTCTGTCAGCTCTGAGACACACATGGGGATTGTCCCCTCTGCTGTTGGTTTTGTCATCTTATGTTTCTGCCTGGGTCTTTCCAGTTGTCAGCAGAGTGGGTGTCTTGTTAGTGTAACTCTGCGCTGCACGGACACACTTAAATTTCAGAGATGAACGTTCATGTGCACACACTGAGTATGACCACACATACACAAACGTTTTTTCCCCCTAAAAAAAAATACACCATGTCAGGCACACCAATCCAAGTAAACTGCAAGTTTGCACACAGAGTGACAAGGGAATAGTTGGAGACATTTGACATACAAGCTCTTTTTTGCTTCCTTTGCTAACAGTTATTCTCGAGATTTATAGCCAAGGGTGTGTGGAGGTATTGAAATCTGCCTATTAGTTTTCAGACTTTTTGTTAGTGTCATAGGATCAGCTCGAACGGCAGTGCAGAAGCAAGGAAGATGTTTCTGCGAAAATGTTTCTGCAAAAATGGAAGAAGACTCAAAGTTGTTGCTTTCACTCTTTTTGGTTAAGAAGTCTAAAAATAAGTTTTGAATTTCAAGATGGACAGAGCAAGGTTAACTGCTTCCCCCCTTGTGCTAAGTAAAGTTTAAAAGCCATTGGCTGCTAAGCTCAGCTAAGCCTTAAGGTTCTAAATATTGAACTTTAGCAGAGAGAATCACTCCCATGATTCCTCACCATTTCATGAGATTGTGTTTGAGAAAATATGTTAAAAAATTGCTGGAATACTCTATTCCTTGGTCGATTAATTTAATGAAGTGACCATCGATTTCAATTAAATATTGGTTTAAACCCAATCATCCAAGTGTAGTAAGCCATTCTATAAATGAATTCCTATCTAAAATGATACATTAAAGGTTTTGTTTGACACATACTCACCTCATCAAGTCTTGCACTTTTACCAAGCAACACATTGATCTGAGACTAGCTATTAAAACCAGCACATTTGCTACATCAGCACATTTGCTAATTTTTATACATAAAAAATGAAGTGAGAGTTATAACCTGATTTCATAAGGCTGTGCTACTCTGCCGACTTTAAATCACTTCCCTGCATTCTAAAGGTGCAACACTAGAGGGGGGTGCTCTACAGGAAATGACACACATGGCCGACCAATGGTGCAGGAGTATTGGTTTATCTTCAACATTTAAAGCTTTCATCATAGGCAAGCATGTACACTTACAACCCCCTACTGCATCCTCCCTGTGAAATATCACTGCCGTGTCTGTAAAAGTACGAGCTCTGCAGCCTCCTGTTGATGAAAGAATCAAGCTGATTTAAAGTCAAGTCACAAAACATTGACGTGTTTAATGTAGAAATGATGAGAAAAATATCTTAAGA
The DNA here is from genome assembly GCF_947650265.1 of Symphodus melops. Taxonomy (NCBI): domain Eukaryota; kingdom Metazoa; phylum Chordata; class Actinopteri; order Labriformes; family Labridae; genus Symphodus; species Symphodus melops. The sequence goes on from NC_136707.1 coordinate 4,333,479, forward strand.
ACACAGAGACCTTGAAAGGATGAAGATGGACACACAAATAGAAAAACATGTTGGCTGACAAAGGTTGTGGAGAATCCTGTTTAGAAAAGACAGCCAAATCCTTCACACTTGAGTCACCTTCTGTTTGAGCTCATTTATGCATATTATTCATTCATATTCATATTGACCGTATGTTGCAGAGGTCAGGTTATATCAACAGTTTAAGCAGCTTCCGAAAAACTTTCACAAAAAATTACCTCGGGGCTGAATATGTCCTTAAGAGGATTTAAAATCTAAGAAGGGAACAGCAGGTCTGTAAAGCTTGAGACTTTTCATTCCTGTACTATCCTATGTATATGTAGATCCCATATTATACTATCATACATAATGAATACAGTAGTATACCAGGCTAACTGGTTTACTATCAGCACCACCCAACATCTTAATTCCAAAGCCAGAAGATGCATATAGCTAAAGAATTGACTAAAGCTATGTTACAAAAAAGCCTAATTTACCTAATTTAAGAAACCCACAGTATATCCCCACTTTCCCCACATGGTAAGCAGGTAAGCTAATGCAAAATGAATGCTTAAGAAACAAAATCTAGCCTATCCTTAGCATTTCCCCACATTGTGGACCAACACTTTGGAAGTTGGACAAAATATCTTCCTCCATGTTCTGCCTTTCTAGACAGACTTCATGTGTCATCATTTCTGACTCAAAAAAGTATCGTAAAAATGAAACGATACTGTGATGAAGTTATGCCACCATTGTTAGTATTTTATAAACAAGTGGCATTCAGTGCACACCGTGATAGGAAATGCTCAGGTAAATTGGACTCGTCCAAAATGTATATCTGCAGGATTGTATAGACCTTCTCCCTTAAGGTTTTACAATGATTGCTTATTTAAAACGTCATTACATCAAATCAGACAATACCGGTGTTGCTATGATTATTTTCTGTCGTTAAATGGTGATTTGATCGGCATCTCAGTGCAATAGCATATTGTTTGCCTTGGGCTAACAATACAGTAGCATTTATGAGCCTCATTAAAATGTATGCTTTTTAAAAAAGCCTAAAATATATGAAAGCGTTAACAAGTAAATGAATAAATACTGTATAGTGTTAGGGAAAAGCAGAAGCGCTTCCCAATATTTGCTGTGGTGCAGAATTTCAACCATGACAAGACCAAGTAAAATACATTGTGTTGTTTCATTTTAAAATACTGTGGCAAAAAACACCCAAAAAACAAAAACATTCATTGGAACAAAGAAAAAGAACTTTAACTTTTATGCTAGAATAAAATTCCTGACGCTATAATAGCCTGTTTTAGCAGTAGAAAAACTAGCTTAGCTTTCCGGCCAAGGTCAATAAATGGTTGCATGTCATCTGCTGTTTAAACTTTTCTGATGGATTTTATGAATATCAAAGGTAGCTTGGCAACAAGGCTGGTAATCCTAGGATGTGTCTCAAGTCGTTTGATTTTGTTTTTTGGGGTCATGATTTGATACAGAATCTATTTTCTATTCAAAACCATGGATCATGGATTCAAAGTCAACTTTTGAATGAGTACAGGATCTACTCCAGATATCTGTGAGACTGGCTGAATTTCTTGCTGCTCCTGTTGGCATTCTACTGAGCTAAACAGCTAGCCTCAGCACTTAGCAAGGAGTGACTGATTAGACTCCCCCACACAACAAAGAATTGATTTTTGGAAGTTATGGATTGATTTAAAATCTCAGAAGATAAGAATCTCCAATTCTACATTAAACATTCTTTCCCACCTCCATTTGGCAAACTGTTTGCCTGTTTGTGGTCTCTAAGTTAAGCTGACAGAGGACAGTAACGGAGGCTTCTGTTTATGGGTCAGAAAGGGAAACAAGTGAGGGACAGGGACTCGACGTTGATCAGGTAAAAGTCTGACGAGTTCTCAAGGATTACAACTTTCCTTTATTGACCTCAGTCACAGTGACTGACGCTGATTCTGCTCGGAGCTGCTTTCACAGCTGTATCAACCTTTTCTATTGGAACGGACAAATCCTATAACAAACATGGAAAAAGAGAGAGTGCTGAAAGTTCCAGTTTACTCTGATCACTAATATAGTGTATTGAAAAGGCACAATCAGACTGTTGCTGTTGAGACACTGCACGGCCTGTTTAAGTGTTGTTAAGAGTCAATGTAGCTCGCCCATTGACTATCCACCTCCCTTCCCACACTAAAAATAGAAATCAATAATAATCCATACAGATCACCAGAAAGAGGGGACCTTCTTCCACAGAATAATTATCTCCACGCTTTGAGAAATGGACGTATTGGTCAGTAATCTCCTTTTGTGATCGAAAAAGTCTTATTCTCTTACTGTCACGTAGAAAAAGAAAATTGTCTTGGGTCTCATTTTATGCTGTGTTTGTGTGTGTGTGGTTTGTGTTTGTGTGTGTGTGCTTTTTATTGTGCAGTCAGACATGGTTTCAGTGGGGTTTGATAGCCCGAGGAACTGCTGGCAACTGAATTAGTTGCACATCAATCTTTGATGGTTGTTGTTTTTTAAGTTGCTGTTATCGCTCTATCTCTCTCTTAAAGGTTTCTCTCTCTGTATCTCTCTTTCTCTCTCTCTCATATATTCCTTTCCATGGTCTCTTTCAATATTTCTTCCTTTTTTTCACATCCGAGTGCTCTGTCCTGGACAGGGGAAAAAAAAGAGATGCACTAATCCAACTTAAAATAGCTACTTCACCCCTTCGAACGTCTGGTTCAAAATGGAGACTTTCGGCGTGTACTCCCTTGACCCACAATGTTTCTTTTTTAAAGGGACATGTATTATGTTTGCATGTCTTATGGTTGTGTTTCTTTTACTTTATCACAATGCATATGGGTGGGAATGTGTGCGTGTGTGGGCGAGTAATTGGGAGTGATGTGCTGCCCTCAAATACACAGCATTTTCAGTCCAAATAGCTTCAGTAAATCCCCAATTACATGTCCCACAACACGTTGTATCTGCATTTTCAATATTGACACAAAGCCAAATTTTGGCTTTTTGCACAAACTATAAATGGCTTTCCTCGCCTTTGCATCCTTACTTATTTAAAGATAATTTTCCACCACATCTTTTTCAGAGTAAGCCACCTCCAACGTATCATTTCATTTTGGGGTTTTTCCACTTCCTCTAGTCAGCCCTCTGGAATAACTTTAACACATACGCATGTAATTATGGAAAATCGAATCTATTAAAAAAGCACTGGCGGTTTGGGGGGAAAATGTATTATGCAAATAATGAACAGAGCATACAGGGGTTGTGTTCTTTGCTAATGTTTTTCCTGCATTTTTGTTAGTATACAAAGGGAGAGTCTCACAGTTTGAAAAGCTATTATCCTTAACTGCAGTAGGCATGGATCACATGGTAGCCCAGAGTTAGGAACTCTAATGTAATAAACACAAAAATGTGCTGAAAATAGAACCAATGTGCACAAAAGCATAAAGGTCATACAAGCAGTCAAACTGGCATGAGTGTATTTTTTTTTAGAGTTGTAATGCAAAGGCTGTTATCTCCAACTTTGGCTACAGTAAGGTAGTTGAGCTCTCAGCCTATCAGGAGCAATTCCTGCTTTCTTATGTAGCGATCTTTGATGTAACATCCGTTACAGCAGGACAAGACAACTCCTGTTACAGGTATGAAATAAAGGACTTCTCTGGCTTTGATAACTTTTAAATATTTGAGGTAAAGAAAGTACTTAACGAAACAAAAAAATGAGTTTGTTCATTTTAATTTTTTTTTTAGATATTTAAATGTAAACATTGTAATAAAATTCAACATATTGTATGTCTAAAAGATAAACAAAAAGTACGAAAATTTAGAAAAACTTCAAATACGTAATTGTTGTTTTAGTAAGTCTTAAATCTACGGTTACGCTAGCTCTAGCCACAATAATGACCACACAAATACAAAGAATGCTACAAAAATGCTTTATGAAAACTTTTACATCACCTTATAGAACAGTTTAACATTTCTCTGCATAAATAGTTGTTTGCATTTCGGTATGTTTGCCATCTTCAGAGTTGTTATTTCTGTTTTGTCGGAAGTCTTCAGGAGCCACAGGGAATAAGTTGTCCTTTTTAATCTTGACACCCCGCCCCCCGTAAGCTAAGCAAAAACGAGGGCTAGTCAGAAGCAACAGCAGGCTACCAGGATGACTCTGTTAGGAATGTTAATGCAACATCCTTGTTTGACAAGGTTTTGCATGAATATTTCAAGAAGCGAGCTTTCAAAAGAAAAAAAGGTTAAATCTAAAAGCCCTATTTTTTCAGGTTCCCTGAGCAAAGAGACATGGAGATAGAAATCAAAAGGTCAGGCTGGGTTTCCTCGCAGAGAATACCCAGTGGAGAAAGCAGTGATGGAGTTTTGCAACAAATACAAAGCCTGTGACACCGCAGAGGACAAAACTCTGTCAACTTGTCAAACACAAACCTTTACCACCCTCAACACCATTTTTTTTCACTTCATTTAGTTGACAAATCTTATTTTTTGACTGTTTAACCCCAAAACTCCAAATGTCTCCCATCAACAGATTGAAATGTCATACCACAGGACAATTCTGAATCCTGTACGGTGCTCTTAATTCAAACCCCTGTATTGCAGTCCTTGTCTTTGACCCCTGTATCTGAAAGTGAAGTTTTTTGTTTTGGTCATTCACATTACTTTTTAAAATGTGGCCTGAGTCAGCATCTTCTGGGTCCTGAACTGACCTGTATGCACACAAAAAAAAAAACCCAAAATGGTTCCACGCCTCAGGTTATCTCTGTTCGTTCAGTATGAAGTTAATTCTTAACTGAGGAGATCACCATGGTAACTAATGCTGAACATATAACCTGCTCAATAGCGTGTGTTTGGAATCATTCACTTTTTTAAACCCTAGATGTTCTCCTTAGTGAAAAAAAAAGTTCGCTAATTGTCCTTGTAATTAATAATAATAATAATAATTTACACTTTATTAATCCCACGAGGGGAAATTCAGTTTTTACACTCTGTCTACCACACACATAGGCCGAGATACACACTCATGCACAAAACAGGGTTCTAGTGACATGCATTAATGGAGAGGTCTCAGAGTGAGGGGGCTGCCCACAGTGAGCGCTCCAGAGCAGTTTTGGGGTTCGGTGCCTTGCTCAGGGGCACCTCGGCAGTGCTCAGGAAATGGACTGGCACCTCTCCAGCTACCAGACCAGTTTCCGGACTTGGTCCGTGCCGGGACTTGAACCGGCGACCCTCCGGTTCCCAACCCAAGTCCCTACAGACTGAGCTACTGCCGCCCCATTAAAGGGTTAGTCTGTCATTTTAAACCCTGTTTGTTCTCCATAATTTTATCCATATGTGTAAGACAATAAGTAAAAACTTAGCTTGGGAAACCTCCTTATTATAAACACTGTATCACTGTATGTAGTCCTTGATTTTAAGAAGTGAGCTTTTTCATAACATTGTCACCTAAAGTCATTTATTTAAGTTTGGGGGGGTTAAGGAGAAGTCCTTGATTTTCACCCCTGCACGTGACCTTATTAATAGTGAAAAGCCCTTATTCATTTCCTGTACGCAGTCTTTGATTTTAACCTATGTACATGTGTTGAGAAGTTACAATTTAACAGTGTAAACTTACATGATTTGAACCCTTTCTGTGATCTGATCAGTCAGCTTGTATCTAAACAGCTCACATAAAGGGCTTAAAATCAAAGACGTCATATAATTAAAGTGTATAAGCACATGTCGTCCTCTCCCTCTCTATTCCCTACCACACAAAGTGTGGTTGCACACTATGCTTCTGGAAGTAGGCTTGCCGAGTTTGATGTTTCCTTTCTTTGCTATCATGAATATTTGATTCAGAACACCATCCCCAGAAGGTTCCATCGAAATGAAAGCTAAAATAACAGCCTCGACAACAACTACAGGAGCAGCAGCAGCTACAGCAGCGGCAGACGCAGTGAGTACATGCAGCAGCCCATCATATACATCCTGACAAGGCTGATGTGTGTAAGGATTTCCGAGGTTATTCTAGGAATATCCCTTTCACTTACCGTCTCAAGGATGAGCGAGAAGAAGGAAACCAAACGAGAAAAATTGCAGGATAGTTCTTAGAACAATGAGAGGAAGACAATATCTTATTAATAAAAAGAACTTGACACCATCACATTGAATTTTAGACAAAAGAAGGATCTGTTATTGAGTAGACAGATGCTACTAGACTGGAGCTGCCATATATAAATACCATGTAACACCAAAATGATTAGAATGAGGCAGAAATAGAGATTCACATGTACGTCAGCATCATTTAAGAAAAACCTGAGGGCTTCATACACAACATCCTAATATTTAAATTAGAGGGTCGGCAAAAACCTCGCCCACAAATTTACAAGCAGATTAACGTGTGTAATGTATTTGATTAGAATCTTTGTGTGTGTGTGTGTGTGTGTGTGTGTGTTTCTGTGGTTTTGTGTTGTAATATGTGCCCTACTTTTTTGCCTCACAGTCTTTAAGGTCAAATAAGGAGCAAACTTTCCACATTGTGTAGAGATGAATACTACCCACAGGCACGCAAGCATACTTACAAACACAAACACACACACACACACACACACACACACACACACACACACACACACACACACAAGCGCGCACACACTGTCTTGCTGTCAGGATACATTTTCAGAGATGCAATTAAAGCAGCATCATCGTTAATGGAATCAAACTCTTTTACCTACATACACATGAACCTGACATTATCCACATTCTCTAAAAAAAGACATATTTTTAAGTATGCAATGTAGTTAAACACAAGCGTAGCAAAACCTCCCGTGATACAGAAGAAACACACACACACACACACAGGCTGAGGAGAGAGTCAGGGTGTCACATACCATCACTACAGACAGGTCAGAATACAATGACACAGCCAAGATGGACACCACGGCCAGCGGGCCTGTTGTTGGCCAACACACGAGCGCACACACTCACACTCACAAACAATTTACAGCGAGTGAATCTCAGACATCATGGGACCTGACGTGGGCCGGGGGATTTCATCTGATTGGCCTTCACATGCACTGTGGTTGTCGTGACAACGGCTGTCCCTTCAGGACACCGGCTGCCCGTGCTTTGCATGGATGCGAGCTGTGACCGATGAGGGAGATGTAAAACTTTAAAGGCTCCACATGGATTTAATTCCTGCCAAGTGCTCTATTCATCTCATACAAAGCACCTGTTTAAAAAAAAAAAAAAAATCTCTGAAACTCAAAATTTCCCACTTCCAAGTTGAACTGGAACACAGCGATACTGTACGTACGTGTGAATTGGGCTCTTAGCCAGTCTTTAGGTTGACTGAATGTTGGGATGAGACCGCATTTCCAGCATCGTGGCCATAAACAGCAGTGAGCCTCCAGAGTCCCCTGCAGTCACAGATGGATGACATCACTCAGGCTTCAGCCATTAATATTTACAGTATTTGGTTGGGATGACTGAATTCATTAGCAGTGTTTTCTGTGGCATTTATTTTTGGAAAAGTGTTAGCTGTGAATTCACACCTACCTGTATTCCTGAGTAAAACATTCGGTAACAGCCTGAAGACTTCTGTCAACACCCATAGTTGTAAAACTGTAAGTTAGGTATAAGAGCGTTTGTTCTGAGAATGTCACGGAGCTCCTTTCTGGATGAGTCATTAAATTAAATGCCCAGCACAGCCCACCTACACAGGTGGTTTCCTTCATTTTAGCTGACAGGATATCATCAGGAGTCTGTAGGTGTGAGCAGATGTGAAGCTTGACATTTACTCCCCTTAGATTTATTTATGCGTTAAGATGTGATGATTATGATTCATGTAACTTTTACCCAGGTAGAGTTTCATCCACAATTAATTAACCTTTTGTTTTTGCAGAACAGTTGCCGGACTTGTAATTGGTGTCGTGTTTGTGTTGTAACATGGTCGGATTTTGTTCACTCATATTATTAGCGCACACTGTCTTTACTTTTTGAACTGCTGCTGCATGCATTCACCATGCACTGGTCACAGGATATATACAAAAAGATCAATTGTCCAGATTATATTCTGCTGAGTTTTCTGAAAGTGTGAAAGCCCTAAAAGTTTCTGGTTGGAGTTTCTGAAGCACTTGAAACACTTCTCCTGAAAACAAAAAGTCTTCCTTCCACACCCATTTACATTTTCTGTTACATTTAAAGTCATAAAAGTGTAGAGTAATAGTCTGTTTCCTATAGGGAGAATTTAAAATCCATGGTCACCTTCCACTGGGCCTAATCAGACACATTCTGTTGTGTCTTTTTTGGGGGACAAACAGAACTAATAGCTACAGAGAATATGATGCATTGTTACCGCTTGTAAACATCCTCTTTCACTTGAGCCCCTGTGTGTGTTGCCTCACCTCATTCCTTTCCATTCCTGCTGCAAATAGTCCCATTAAAAGGTGATTCTGCTGCCTCAGTGTGTGATTCTCCGGCTCAGATAATGAAGCCGCAGGAGACGCACGCACTCACAGCAGAGTTAGATCATTTCGCAGTCTCCCCACTTTCCTCTTTCTCTCACACACACACACACAACACACGTACATATAGGAGACACACAGTCTGCAATTGGAGTTAAATCACTTGACCCCTGACCTCTCTCTGGACCAATGAGAGCATCCTGGACACCCGGGTGCAGCGCCGACGACAGCCTATATATAGCAGGCAATTTAGAACAAGAAAGGAACAAGCGTCTGAAAGATTAATGACTGCTCTCTACATGCATTTTACTACTTTTTGTTCTATCACTCTTATCTCCTCGCTTTCCTCCCACCTGCTCCTTTTCTGCTATCTCGCTCGCTCTTTTTGTGTTCCTCCGGCACTCTCTCACTGCCACTCCCTCCTATAGTCTTTGTGTTGTGTTAACTACTTTGTGTACATCTGTTGGTGCATGCCAACTGCATCCAATCGAAAAACGTATGTCCCCGTGAAACTAACCTGTTCTCTGCGTCGCCTCTTTTTATTCTGTAAAGGTTGAACTCGTCTGTGTGCTTGCTGACGTTGAATGCAGGAACAGGTAAGATGTTAATCTTTCAAGCCACACACACACGCACACACACTGTTTTTTGTTCCCTCCGAATGTCATTTACTCAGGCAAAGGTTTGCCAAGCATGAAGCTTGTTTTTCACACTGATACACAGACATATTTGCACCTGGGAGCTGCACCTCGCTGTTAATAACAAGTAGCTCAGCTGGAGCAGTTGAAGCTAAGTGCTTCACTCAGAGGCATCGAAAAAAACAACGAGAGGTCAGGTGGGGAAAGGGAAATGTTGCCCATCAAACACACACTCAATTCAAACTGGCAACTCTCCAGCAGGTTGAGGAGCTCACATGATGTAACAATCTGAGGCCCTGTTTACACCTGGTATTAAAATCAGGGCTGTCAAATGATGTTTTGATCGAGGGATTATTCAATGAATTTCGATGATTAATAGACTTTTTAATTGAGTTTTAAAATTCAATCATTTCACATTAAAGCAAACTGCTAGGATTTTTTTTTTTTTGGTACTTTGCTGTTTGAATTCAAACCTGCTTTTATTTTGAAATAAAGCACGGACCTTCAGGGAGATAGAAGGTAAGAACATTGACCCAATAAAAAGATTTACTGTGGAAAACCAACCAAATGTTGTCTGTTTCTTTCGTTACTCCGACCTGCATCCAGCTGTCATCCACTGCTAACCAGTCCCTTATAAGCAGGCGATATGAAAACAAGTCAGCTGAATTAAAAGCGGGCATTGGCCTCAAGGACCTGATTTGCAGACCTGTGCTCCGAACAAACCAGAGATGCCCTGCCTGATCAGCCCTGGCTGCTCTCCAAGCGCTTAGGTGTTTGCAAATCACAGACCTCTCGCCCTGCAAGCCCAGGCGTTGTGAAAGGTTAAAAACAGTGCTAACTACATCTGCAAGCTACTAGAATATATTTGAATGAGAAGCAGCTCACAGCTTAAAAAGGTTTGCGACACAAATCAAAGCACAAAAATGTGTGTTCACATTTTCACGGATCTTTTTTTTCATGTAGAGGTTTTTAGTCATCCTAAAAACACAGGTCTTTGTACTGTAAGAATTTTAACAAAGAGCCAATGAGTAGTATTTTTTGTCCCCTTTGTTTTCTGCTCTTCTGTGTTGACACTGTGAACGTCAATCTGTGTATTTGTGCATAAAGTCCTGTTAGACAGACAAATGTGTGTAAGTGTGTTTTTGGTGCATGATTCTCTCTGCACCTGCCATCCAGCCACGGCTCTATTAAACATTTCATTAACGTCAAACATCATTTGCACCATCGGATTAAACAAGCCCACATGCACACACACACACACACACACACACACACACACACACACACTCCGAGACCTGCCCCCACACACAAACAACAATGGGAAAAACTGAGGTGACATGTTCACAAAGAGACGACAATATTAGAGCTATGCCTCGTTAAAAAGCTGTATCACACACATCCTTAAAAACACACTCCTATTAACAGACTGACACAAACAAATACCTGGATAAATACTACTAAATACTATCATGTTGTTTCACATTTCTATTATTTTGGATGATATTTTATCTAATTTGACCATTTAGACGTCAAACAGCTCTCCTTAAAGCTGCTTTCATCAATATTTTATGTGGTTGGCCTTTTTTGCATCATCAGTCTCACGTAGCCTCCAAACAGGTTAGTTTCAAGGTAAGAGATGGACGTACGTGTTTCACTTAGGAACATAGTGACCTACTTACAGCGCTGAATATTGTGTCTGTTTGTTTAATCATCATTACCTCCTGTTTGACAGTGTGAGGGCTCCAGCTGAAGGGAAGATTTAAGTAATCATGAAAAGTATTAGAAACATATCAATTCAATGGGATACACAATAAAGTCAGATCTTTCATGTACTAATGATGGTGCAGGGATATTATGCGCTCTAACTTGTTCGTGTATGCAGCTGTACTTCTGACACCATCTGGCAACAGCAGCTGTGTTCCTTTTCTTCTTAACCTCTTCTTTTTTCTTACATTTTTAATTTGGACTGTGTTCCATCACACACGATTTGTCTTCCGTGTTTCACCAGCAAACTGACACTTAACCCTTTTTAAACATATTTGTGTGTGCGTCATGTTTTAAGAACCGCTTGTTTGTCCTGCAACATTCCCGTGTTAAATCAATCAAATCAATTGATTCAATCAATCAATCAATCAATCAATCTCTATTCGTATACCGTCACTGCATAACAGGTGTTATCTCGAGACACTTTACAAAAAGCAGGTAAAGCACCTTACTCTTTGTCTGTTAACATTAACAAAAGAGCAGGTAACAAGACCATGCTCATCGTTATTGTGAAATCCATTCTGTTTCCCGTGACCAGCGCGACTCCTGAATAAATGTCAGCCTCTAGCACATGCAGATACAATATGAGGCCCTTTTTTTCACTGAGAAATGATTTTTTAAAAACACGTTATCGGCCAAAAGCCAGCAACATTTAACGAAAAGAAAATCTCCACAAGAGGTGAGCTACAGTGACTGAGGAAAAAAAAGATGGGAGAGCAAGTTAACAGGCACAGAATGATGCAGCAAAAGATCTAGACTTTTCCCAAATCTGTGTCTCAATACAGACACATGCAGACTACATGCTGAGTATAAAAAAGCTCAGGTACATGTCCCTTAATTGTAGGAATCAGTTATTACTCTTATCTGATGTGCATAGTATACTTAGTATATATTCTTCATTTTCCAAAAGAAAAGTAATGTTCCTGATCTTCGGCCATATTTTATATATTGTCAATCCCTGACCTGGTATGTTGAACTTGCTTTGAATTTGATTTCTGCCATCACTAGAGGGTGGAGTTTGGTGCTATCAAAGACAGTCTTCCCTGGCATAGTACTATACAATAAATAAATAAAAATGGACTCCTTGGAATGCTCTGTTAGCATATTCCTTTGCTTCTACAAAGCTTTTTCTCACAGATAGGATAAAGCTTTTGATGTCAGTTGTCTCGGGATGTATTAATTATTTGATAAGGGCAACGGCTCAACTTCTCACTTGAATATGTTATATATATATATATATATATTGAAAAAATACAGTGTAAGCATGGATACAGAGACGGCAAAGCCGAACTCGTTCAGCTGTTGTGTCTCGGTGCCGTGAATGCTGAGATACAACATTGTTTAAAGTAACAGTTACACTCCTCCATGATGCAGAGGCAGCAGTTTGGATTGAAGAAGCAGGAACCAGCCAGACCTTTATGTTACATACTAAAATAAATACACTTAATTAAGAATATATACGTTTTCATAGAAAAACCTGGAATGGCACAAGAAAGCAAGATTTCACCTATAAATGATTCAAATGTACAAGCAAGTCATTTAAATTGGCTGTGCCAAAACCCGACAGTATACAAAGTGCTGAAGTGGCAGGAAGCCCTAATGAGGACACTGGTGGCAAGTGTGTGTGTGTGTGTGTGTGTGTGTGTGTGTGTGTGTGTGTGTGTGTGTGTGTGAGAGAGAGAGAGATTGAAAGAGATTCTTGCAAGGAAAAGTCAATTGCCACAGCTTTCATCACTGAGATGGAGTTAAGCTGTACAGAAAGCAACGACTTGAGTTTCTGAAGTTTGAACATGTCATTTGTGCAGAGATCCAGCCTCATTTTTCAAACTGTTAGAAGGAAGAGACCCTGAAGAGAAAGAAAGAGAATGTTTACTGACAGAAGAAGATGTCTGCTTCTTAAAAAGTACGACAAATGTAATAGTTTTTCATTTCCAGCAAGATGAAGGGACAAAAACATCAGAAATACAAACATCATTTGAAAACCAGGATTGGTGCTGCTGTGTTCTGAATTAACCTACTTCTCTACCTTTCTACATTTTTGCGTCAAGTGTTGATGAAGAGGTTAAATTTCCACTCCAGTAACAAGCCCAACTGATGTCAGACCATCTCCTGGGGATTTTTTGCCCCCTCGGCTCCTTTTGCCGTCCACGCTTTATTTAGCATTTAGTGATAGAAAAAAGTGCTTTGATACAAGGGAGTTTAGGCTGGATTTGATTAAAGGGGACGTAGAGTGGACCTGACTCAAGGTTTTTTCTTTTGTCTTTTCGCTCCGTTGATTAATTGGGATACTTCTCTTCCCCTTCCTGAGGCCATTCGAGATTGCAGCGTCAGATTTTTCTTTTTTTTTCTTCTTCTTAAAAACCACAACTAACAGAAGCGAGCCCTCTGAGGCGTTTAGGAGCTTTAAGTGTGGCTTAAATGCAATGTCAAGTAGATGAAAGACAATCAATAATGGAAAGGTAATGGGGTTGGGGTTGGAATTGGGAGAGAGCCAGTGAAAGTGAAAGTTCTTCAAAGTAAGCAGCACAGCACCGGCCCTGCATGCATGCTGGGGTTTGATACATGCCAGGGTTTGAGGCATGTCAGGGTTTGATACATGTCGGGGTTTGATGCATGTCGGGGTTTGATGCATGTCAGGGTTTGATGCATATCAGGGTTTGATGCATGTCAGGGTTTGATGTATGTCAGGGTTTGATACATGTCAGGGTTTGATGCATATCAGGGTTTGATACATGTCGGGGTTTGATGCATGTCGGGGTTTGATGCATGTCGGGGTTTGATGCATGCCAGGGTTTGATGTATGTCAAGGTTTGATACATGTCGGGGTTTGATGCATGTCGGGGTTTGATGCCTGTCAGGGTTTGATGCATGTCAGGGTTTGATGCATGTCGGGGTTTGATGCATGCCAGGGTTTGATGTATGTCAAGGTTTGATACATGTCGGGGTTTGATGCATGTCGGGGTTTGATGCCTGTCAGGGTTTGATGCATGTCAGGGTTTGATGCATGTCGGGGTTTAATGCCTGTCAGGGTTTGATGCATGTCAGGGTTTGATGCATGTCGGGGTTTAATGCCTGTCAGGGTTTGATGCATGTCAGGGTTTGATGCATGTCGGGGTTTGATGCATGTCAGGGTTTGATGCATGTCAGGGTTTGATGCATGTCAGGGTTTAATGCCTGTCAGGGTTTGATGCATGTCAGGATTTGATTCATGTCCAGGTTTGATGCATGTCCAGGTTTGATTCATGTAATGTCCTTTTTTTCCAACATCGTGCAGCCCTAACCTGTAACCTCTTTCTGTTATCATGGTGTATTAAATAATGAAAATGTCAGTGATTTAAAAGTGTGTAAATCAATATATCAGGAATCTTCTAACTGAGCTGTAATTCTCGGCTGAAGATCATATTGCTTTTTATATTCCAAAATTGCCTGTAGGAACTCAAGATAAATTGCACAACAGCTTAAACAACTCGCTTAAAATACAAATGATTTGAGGGCTTTGACTGCAAATGTTTAGCTTCAACTTTTCCCCATGAAACTCCAGAAGTTTTATCAGCTTGACCACATTATTTTGTGGCACACTGATATATTTTACCTCCTCTCTGCATGTAACTATATTTCTAATGATTGTGAGAGAGAAGTTAAAAGGTCAAGCACAGCAGACAACTGCTCAGCAGAACCAACCAACTGTTTGACTCACACAGTTGGTTGGTTCTGCTGCATTTCTGGCACAATTTTCAGAGAGCCAGGCTAACATTTAGAGGGCCAAAATATGCACGAGTTTGAATAAAATGACCTTCAACAAGTGCACTCAAACTGATGAGTCAATACCTGCAACACAAAAACACTATCCTACCTTTGCAAATACTGGAATCTAACACATTCTTAACTCTGTTAAGGCCTCACATTGGTATGTGCACTCTATTTCAGCCTTTGCTTATGTAATCTGTATTAACTTTAGGCATTACTTTGAATCCAGATTGAATCATCAAGTTAAAGAACGTGGAAAATCACTTCTTTAGGATTTGAAAATTCCAAGGAATTGAGAAAAAAAGCCAACACATGCTGTGTGAGTCATGACTGTCAGACGCTGTTTTGTGTAAGACCCCACAGGCTATGACAAGAAACTATGTAAATAAGCAATAAAAGCTAAAGATTGAACATTAGAAACCAAAATAAATAGAACATTCTTTACAAAAACTAAGCGGGCCAATTAGAAGAAAACACCAGAGGAAAGAAAAGCAGGAAATAAGAGAGTCAAAGACAGAGAGAGGGTCTAAATGTTGAATCACTAATTGGTCTCAAGTAGGGAGATGTGTGCGGGCATGTGTGTGTTCTTGTATGTGCTAAAGCAAAGCCAAGTAATTAGGTCTAAGAGAGTCCCTCGTTATGAAAGGCTCATGCAGCTGCAGTTAATTAAAAGCCGTGGTCTTTTAGAAAGTGCCACGCAATACAAATGTGTGCAAACACGGCCTCTCACTGCCCATCAAGTTCACATGCAGTGCAGCATCCCTGATCTTTCACACACACACACACTATACAGTCAAAATCAAATGAAACATTAGGGCAAAATTAATTCCACGAAATCAATCGGGTACCTTGATTTGCTAAAGGCCTCTATAGGCAGATGGCTTCATTTAAATATGGACTCACTCTGTTGAAAGTCAAACATTCTTGTTAAAAAAAAGGAGTTTATGTTTATGAGCTTGTTCAGGTGCTGTCTGTATATTTCAGCAGAGCGTCTGTGTGTATTAATCTGTCCTGATCTGCTCTGCTCCTGTGTTTCATTCGAGAGTGAGTTTGCGTCTTGACACAATGGTCCGTCTCCTGTGACCAGCGCGACGTTGAAAGTAGACTTGCTGGAGGTGCCAGCTCTGGCAACTGAGCAAAACCAGCACCCCATTTCTTTTACTCACTTTATCTATTTCTCTGTGACACTTGTTTTAGGCTGCAGAGGCTTTACTCCACATGGCCGTCCCTGGTTCAGCTCACACCTTCCGCACTTACAGCGTGCCATCCTTCACTCTCTTCTCCCGACATTTCCTGAATCTCTCCACCTTCCTATCAAATAAATTGGCCAAAAAATACCTTTAAAAATATACTTATTTATTGCTCTTTTATTATGTTGCACTGATTTGTAAAGTGCCTTTGTTTTCATAGGACAAAGTGTTGGACATAATCAAAATGGAGCATATTTGTCAATCCCAGTCAGGACCTCCAGCTGCCCTTATATGCCTGTATCTGTCCAATATATGGAATTTGAATTATGTAGGTTGATATTTATAGTCTGCTGTTCCCGTCCATTTGAAACTAAGTGCTGCTGTTTCCTGTACAATGTGTCACAAATGTCACAGTAACACGTCATTTTGTCATATTGTACTTGGCAGATAGTTAGGTCTTTGTCTCCAAATTGCTACAGCAGCTTGGACTATACTTAGACGTACAACGTTTTAACCCGAATCAGCTGAAATAATGCAAAATCCAAAGTTCTTGTAAAATATTAGACAGTTATGAACACAACAATCACACTACATACCACAGATGAGGAAATTATCAATCCATGAAAATGGTCTTAAAAAAATTGCCTATTGCCAAAACTAGTGATAATTTTTTTGTTTTGGTAAGATTTCAGTCAAAAAGTTACCTATTTGATTTGTAAATGAACTGCTTGTTGGACAAAAAAAAAAGCATTTTCAACATTGCAGGGTTTGAGGAGGATTTTTGATCTGCATTTTTCACAACTTTGTCATTTTATAGGCTTTTCAAATCACATTTGTCTCACAAGAGAAAAAATGCTTTGTACCAAATTTAGAGAGCAAGCTAATTTCTAACTGTTTTCCCCATCTAAACACATGCAGGCATTGATAGAAAAACACTGACAAAATGATCTGATGGCAAAAGTAAAATACAGACCACGCACACATGCAAACACACATGCACACCTTCAAAGATAATACAATAAAAAACACAAACTATCTGTAGCCAGAGTCTTTGTTAACAAAATGATCATTTGGTGTAGCGCTATTGAGTTAGACTTACACAAAAGTGAGGACAATTGTCAGATAAATGTTTTCAAATGTTTTACACATTTAATTCTGATTTTCCTTCCTTAATATAACTTTGGATGTTTCCAAACGAGCAGCGTTAGTTATCATGCCTTTAACCTCTTACATCCTGTCTGGTATATCTCTTATTACTAACGCTAGCTCTTTATGTGTGTAATACCAGAAGCTAGCGCTAACATCAACATTTTGAAAAACAATATGATCTTCATGGTCCATTCCATTTCGTTCTTGTGTCACTTATAGTTCCATCTCACATTTATAAGAACAAATAAAATATGACAGACACACGCATGCACTTTGAGATACACACCGTCTCTCAACCATCCTGTGAATGTGTGTCACATTGACAGCAGGTTTTTTGATGACTGTCGAGTATTGGGAGCAGTGTGTGCATGGCTCAGTGCTAATAGCGACTGTGCAACCACTAAAGGCATGCATGATTTAATGAATGTATGCCTAATGTAAACTGTAGTATGCAAACGCAACATGTGAGGCTGTCCTTAATTATACATCAACATGTGCAGGGGATTTGCTTCTCAGGTTAAGGCAAGGCCATGTGTGAATAGTTAACCACTTTTAATGCACAGTGATTACAGTGACTTGGTGAATGTGTAAAATTAAGTAGAGGAAAAGAATGATGGGACATTCAAAGGTGAGGGGAAATGAAAGGAGGGAGGAAGGAAGGAAGGAAGGAAGGAAAGAAATCAAGAGGATGGGAGGAGAGAAAGCACAAAACAAGAAATAAACCAATCAGCTTTTTTGGAAATGCCCCACACAATTACTTCTGTTTTAGCTAGAAAAAAACTGTTTCACTACAAAAAGCAAGGTTTAAATGTTAGCTTTCACATTTTTATGACGCTTTAAAGGGATACTTCACCCATTTGCATGAAGCTTTGTATCATTAGAAACATGGTAGTAGTGTTGAATGGTCATGAATCCAACCCTCATTTTGCACTGAGACGAGAAAAATATGTTTTTCTTTGCCTGGAAGTTTTCTTCATGTGATGCAATATGACGCTTTTTGCATCATACTAAATTAATAGCTTTTGATACTAAATCAACTTTCACTGCAGGCTGAGAGCTCAGCTACTGTACTGTAGCTAGCAGTACTGAGTGAAAACAGACAGAACTGAAAGTGAAACTGCACGTCGCTCTGGACGCCAGTTTAAACTTTTTTCTGTCTCTCTCAGAGACCTTCAAAAACAGAGTTGCCTGAAATACCGGTGCAGTTTTCATTCTAGTTTTGACAGAAAGTGTAGGACATTTAGGTCAGTGTTTCTCAACTGGTGGGTCTAATCTGGACCCAGAGATGGGCGGCAGAGACGTTTTCAGTGGGTCGCAAATGTGTGCCTTTGCACCTCGCCTGTGAAGCGCTTTTTAAACACGTTTGTTTGGATCACTTTCTTGCTCCTGTGAAATGTTTTGTACCAACTGAGGTCCAAACTGCACCATTTATTTCAGTAAATAAATTTGGTTGTTCGAGAAATATCACTAATTTGGGGCCTCGATTTTTCAACGGGGGAGTTCATCCTGGGGCTGGACGAGTTGGGGACCACCGATTTAGGTAATGTGCTGACACATGTCAAACACGCAACTTAAACAATTTTGTCTTAAGCTACATTTAACATGGAGGAAAATGTTAAGATAGACTGGAGGAAGAGAGGGAGGAAGGAAAGAAGGCACTAAAGAAGGAAGAAGGTAAGGCGAGGAAAATAGGGAGTACAGAGGGACAAGAGTGATAAAGAAGCAAATCTCATTACAGCATATGTTTATGTTTGACAGTAACTGCACATAGGGGAGGGAGCAGTCTCTCTCTCACACACACACACACACACACACACACACACACAGCACACTGTCCTCTTACAAGATCTGTTCACTGTTAACTCCCGTGTGATACATTACAGAGTGCACTCGACCCTGTGAGTGTGTTTATATCATGTGTGTTCTGTGTGTGTGTGTGTGTGTGTGTGTGTGTGTGTGTGTGTGTGTGTCTTGTCTCGTAGGGGCCACAAGGGTGTGCTTCATAAAGGATCAGAAGAAGGTTATGTCAACATTCTGTCTATTGATCTCCCCTCAGGCTCGCTCTAACCTTTTCACTTAGCTCCTTTTAAGCATCTCACCCCCTCCCAAAAAATCTGGTTGGCGGAAATTAGCAGTCCATTAGTTTATCTGACTGTTAATGAGCTGATAACGTCAATCCCTGTCAAATAGATATGTAACCCTGTTAGCACACCTCCTTAATTACACTAATATGATTATTCAATTAGCTCTCATTAGCTATAAACATGTCGAAGAGGTGTATCCGTGTGTGTTTTCATTCATAAATTATTGACATGACATTGGAAACTCGAAGCATGTTGACACATTCGGGAAATGATTAAAATTTATCAGGGAGCCTCAAAGAGAAAATCTGCTCAGAAGCAGTGATACCCATAAATTTACACTGTTCAGTAATAAATTAAATGCTATAAAAAGATCAGTTACAGCAATTCCTTCGCCCTCGGTGAATCGGCCTATTTAACAGAATTGAGAGTGATCAGTGTGTGACGCATTATTCTTGAAAGATCCTTAAGGAAAGGATATGTTTTTAAAGCATCTGTCAGTATGTTTAGATTTGCAAAAACCTCTCTGTAACTACGAGTTTGATTGCACAGATTTCTGTTGACTTTAGTTCTGTGATGCTCCATGTAGTTCTCTAAATCTATCCATCCGTGTTTCTGTCCATCCATCTACCCATTCCATTACACCGCCAGTTTATCTTTCCATTCGTCAGTCCGTCTATTCTTCAGCTTGAATTTCTCTCTCCGTCCATCTATTCATCAACTCTTCATCTATCCAGCCCTCGAACCATCTGTCTGTGCCTCTGTTTGTCCACATAGCCGTCCTTCTGTCCGTTAGTGCGACTGACCACGTTTGTCCATCCATCCATCAATCTTTCCATCCATCCTTTTGTTTGTTCGTCCATCAGTATCTTCATCTGTCTATCTATCCATTCATCTAGCCGACTTTCTGTCCATCGTAGAGGGATTGGGGTTGCTGTACAATCAATTATATAGTTATCCATACATGTGTATGTGTGCTTGAATATATGTATGGACCATGAGTACTCTCAGCTTTGTAATGACCGCTCTGGTTTCAGAAAGAAAAACAAAATAATGGATGTAAAAGAAGGATAGAGAGCACTCTGTTACAGCTAATCATTGACTGTCAGGGAGATAAATGATTGGACGATGCAAATGTTCCAAAACAATACAAAAGAGGACCAAGGTCTGTAGTGAGGATTGATTTGACATCAACTTTCAAAACACGGCTGCTGGCAATCAGTTTGAAATGAGGTAAAAAGACTTCCTTTGCATGCTTAGCAAAAGGAGTTTGTGCTGAGTGTGTGAGTGTGCACGCCTGCGTGTATCTGCATCTTTCACCCCAAAGGCTTAGATGGAAGCTGATGGACAAGATAGAGGGTGCGATGGGAGAATGAGGGGGAGGCATGAGGGTGTGAATGCTAATAGTCTCCTATCTAAGACATCCACAGTATCTCATCTGAGCCTTATCCTGGCCTGGCACCCTTTCTTTCTCTCCTTCTTTCCTCCCCCCCCCCCCTTTTTTTTTTTTTTTTACCCCTTTTTGTCTCCAACTTTCTCAAACTCATCGTTCCTCTCCTCCTCTCTCCCCCCGCCCTTCCCCTTTTTAAATGCATCTTCACCTATCTCTCCTTATTATCTACTTCATTTCCCCCCTCCGTCCCTCGGCTCCCTCCATTTTCCTTTAACTCTCTCTGGAAAACAAACACATTAGCACAGATCAGAGAGACGATCACGTCATCCTTAAACCCTGCACCCTCTGCTGTAGCCCAGCAGGGCTCTGCACAGTGCAAATATTTGTGTGAATATGCCTCCACATGATTAAGCATTAGTGTGTTTATTTGTGCAACCCCCCCCCCCCCATACACACACAAACACACACACTAAAATACAAAAGTAACAAATACAAGTGTGTGTGTGTGTGTGTGTGTGTGCCCTGAGAGGAGGCAGTACAGCACTCTCCCATGCCGCAGGCTCCGAACAGAAGAGTGGGGGAATGTGCTTGCCACTGCAGTAAATGAGAGAGAAAAAAAAAAAAAAAAAAAAAAGCAGGGTTAAAAAAAAGAGAAGGGCGGTAAAAGTTGCTGAGGCACACAAAAGAAAGGAGAGAGACAGAAAGAGTCTCTTATCCTTAATTAGAGTTTCCGCCTCTCCCTCTTCGTTCACGGAGAGAACCAAAGCATGAAACCCCTTTTCTTTATCCCCACCCTCCCATCCTTCTGTCTTTTTAAAAACATTTTCTTTACCCACTTTGTGACCATCAGCGCTTTTTTTGTTTTTGTTTAACTCTTTCGATTCAATTACTCGTAGTCGCTCATCGTTTGTCATCCAAGGCGTTTGGACTTGAGCCATAAACTACGAACACTACATTCATAACTTCAATTAGTTTTGTGAACTGTACAACTGAAAATCAAGTTTGTAAAAACACAGCACACACACAGTGACACTCGTGCATCACAGCTCTTATCTTTGGAGCGTGGCAGCTGATGGCTCATCATTGGAAGAGATAAATTGGATCCTACACCTCGTGGAGATTAACCTTGAGGAAGCTGCAGATTTGTCATGTTTTATTCTAACAGTCTCCATTCATGCTGCGCCTGTTTTACATACTCAATCATGCACTCTCACAGGAAGGTACGGAAACAGAGAAAGGCCTAAGTTAACGTTCGGAGGGCATAAAAACAGAGATTTATTGACAGAAGCATGACTGCACCGGAATAAGAGTGTCAATTAATAATAAGTGGTTGTGATAAATTTGCCAGTGCTTCCATGTTGAATACTATACATAGAAAATTGATACGAGGTCAGATTACAGGGCAAAATTCACCATGAGTTCAATCAATTCGCCGTTTTCACACGGAGGTAATTATTCTGTGATGTCAGGCTCAGGTTGGTGAGTTTAAAACGTCTTACACTTGTCCTACAAGTTGGCGAATCCTAAACGAATGTATAAACTTGCTCCTTGATCTATCAGCAACCTCCTCATCTCTATGTACAGATTGTGTAAAGCAACTCCCATCTATCCTGTTTCCGTTGATTGTTAGAAAATTTAATTAATTTAATTGATTAATTTTAAAAAGTTAAAAAATTGGTAATCCACGCAAATGTGAGTCAGCGCCAGAAGTCCTTTTATTGCTCATCGGTGGCTATACCAGAAGTCCCCCCAAAAAAAGTTGTCCAATGCTCCAAACAGGCTACAATGTTGTCAGACGATAGCTGATGAGTTTCATTCAAGCCAATACGGACTTTAAAAACAAAACAGGTTTCATTAAGTGTCTAATCCCATACACAACCGTTCAAACATATGAACATGTTTACAGCTTGGTTCAACAAACTAACTTGGTCTGACGAGCCCGTTTCTTGATCATCACACACTGAACAAGGGGTGAGTCTTTTATATTGATCATCTATTTGGAGTTTATGAAGGATAAGAGTCATACATAAAATTGGGCGTGGCTGTTCAGACTGATGGGGTTAATAGTACAATACAATGTGTTCTGCACATACACAGATGTCTTCATGTCTGTGGAGCTCCTCTATAATCTGTGCCGATGACCCCTCAGTGTGGAAGCTGTCAATGCCTATTGACGTGTGCTGAGCCCCTGTGTTTATCTGTGAGGAGATATGACCATGTGTGTGTTCAGGTCACCTCCCTCTGCCTTATCAGCTTGTGTGTGTGTGTGTGTGTGTGTGTGTGTGTGTGTGTGTGTGTGTGTGTGTGTGTGTGTATACATCTGACAGGTTCAATCTCCACTAATCACAGCTCTTGAACCCCCCTTGGGAACTAAGGTCTCTATTTATCAACATGACAGCCGACAGTGGGGGGTGAACATGGTGGGGCGAGGCCGGAGAGGCAGACAGAAGGACTCTCACTTGGCTCAGCTCAGCAATAAAACCCCCCCCCAGCTCTTTGGCTCAAATGGCTCTGCATTTAATCCTAATTCTCAGTTTTGACCTTTGATTGGTTCGTTTTCACAACAAAATACTGAATGTCCAATATAGTAATAAATAGTGAAGGCTAAAAGGTCAAACTCAAAGTCACCGTGTGTCTGACTGTGTGTTTGAGACTCTGCTCCCCCTTCCCACAGGGTGAATGTGTGCTGATTGTGATCACTCACACATGTTCACGGGGGAAGAAAGGAAAGAAGGAAGGTGATTGGTGCTCAAATGGAGGTAATAAAGGGTTTTTTTCTGGGTGCTGTGGGCTTATTTCAGGAGGTGAGCAGATAACAGCAGGTGTGTGGGTGTGAAAGAGACGGAGATCGCGGGCGTGCGGAAGGAACATCGGGAGAGAAGCCGAGGACCGGAGAAGGAGTGACGCATGGGACGACAGAGACAGAAGCGTGCAGGCACCCGACGACCTGGCGCGGGCACGCCTCTAAAAACTACTTCAGAAATATGTAAGGGTCAACTTTCTTCACCGAAAAACAAAAAAAGTTGAAGTGCTGTTTGTCCCACTATCTTCCACTTTCAGACACAGCTATAGTTTCTGTCTTCCCATATCAGGATTTTCCCCTTGAGACTTTTTATGTACCCTTACCTGAAAGCTATATGAAGTGTTTTTGGTGTAATTAAAGAAATGTGGTTTTAGTTTGCCAGGGAAAAAAGAGAGAGAAAAAAGGAGGGCAGGAACAACAGAAAGAGGGAGAGAAACGGTAGAGTGTGAGCTAAAATAGAGAGAGAGGCAGTCAGAGGGGGAAAAAAAAAAGGTGGGTGTTAATAAGATGTCAAGTGTAATACCCAGGCTCGTGTCAAAGGCCTTTGTTGAAATCTCATATTTTAGAGGCAGCAATTGAACTCTTCCCTTCACAATTACATTTATCAGCTAAGTGTGAATCACTCTCCCTCTGTCTGTGCAAGAGTGCTTTCATTAACTTCCTATTTTCACTGTGTAAGATGTGACACTATATTGTCGACTGAGTGCTTATTGAGCAGACCTGCCAGGCACTCTGTCTCCACTGAAATTACTCATCCTGAACTATTTCTGGACCATTATGCATAAAAAGCTCAACCTTCAACGTCTACAGTAAACTGATTTAATTTTCAAACCAAACTGTCATTTCCTCTCTTTTACCCGAGGCGGAGAGAGACATGCAGCAAATGGATAGCGACACGCAAACACACACTCGTGCACAAACATTAGATGATTCATCGGCCCCAAATTCCACACATGGTTAAAAAGAAAGAAAGCTGGCACTGGTGTTAAGCCGAGCTCAGACACAATGTGGAGGTGCTCTCATTCAGACGCTGTTCTGCCTTTCTGTGTCAGTTGTTGACGTATCAGTTCGGACTGGGATAAAAGGTCTCAAACATTTCCTAAATGACAAAAACAAGAGACTTAAATGAATCATATGAAATATACATTGATTTAAATCTTATTATCTTAAAGGCTCACTGGCAAGGGCAAAATAAATGTTATTTTTATAGTATATGATTTAATAGAATTTTGCAAAATAGGATTGACTAGATAGCATAATGTTATGCTATCTAGTCGCCTACAATGTGGGATAAACTTGACCAGAGCAATGTGCAGCTAGATTTATAGGCTGGCAGCGCTAGCACTCGTAATGTTAGCCGAACTTGCAATCCGAAATCATATTGTTTTCTGTCAGATAAATTCCAATATATTATGTTGGATTTTGACAGTTTTCTTACCTTTATATTAGTCAGATTTAATAATTTAGTAACAGAATTGGTATCTTTATTGTCGTTGAAAATAAACCTCTAATAGAAATGGAAATCAGTGCCTGAAAACAATATTGTATGAACAAGGAAACAAACAAAAATTTTGCAAATGAACTTTATATACCAATATTTTCATTATCATTACATCAATCTGATACAGGGTTATTTAAGGTAAGGGCGCCTGGGGGAGACCTATCTTTCTCTCTGTCTTTCTCTCACACACATAAACACAAATCTGCCAAATCCTTGTGGCGTCTGCAGGCTTTAAAGTGTACAGACAGTGACACACTGCTGACAGACCAAGGATGACAAATTTGTCACAACTGATGTAAACCAGTGTCCAACACAGCCTCAGCTTCAGTGTCCGGCGTGAAAACAAGACTCTGGAGGTTATCGTGTCAATACACAATAAACAACCTCATAATTCACCTTTAATACGGTGGCCTTGAAGGTCAACTGTCTTAATATTTCACCTGGTGAGAAATATGTCTCACCTGCTGCAAATGTATTTTACCAGCCGCAAAATATATTTCACGAACTGGAAAGGGTATGATACGGAAGAGGATTAGGGCCAATGAAAACAATGTTTTTGCTTCTGACTTTATTCTCGGAATAAAGTCAGAATTCGGAGAATAAAAAAAGCGAGAATCAAAAAAACCTTATTTTCATTTGCCAATATCATCTTCCGTAGTAAGCCCATACTACTTGTTAATGAGTGGTCTGAAGTCACGTCAGTACAAACGTGACTCTCTTCTGCTGTATTGTCTCCAGTGCTTGTTCATCTAATACAGAATGAATGGTCAGTGAACAACAACACTTTTGCATCTTCCTATGAACTATCTTTCCTGTGATTCAGCAAAAAAAACATTCTTCTTTGATATCCTTAAATATCAGTATCCTCAACAATTCCCCTGTCCTTACTGCAAGGAGGGAAACACCAGATGATGACATTTATTTTTAATCTCCAAAGGGTTTTTTTGTTCCCCGTCCCTTCTCAAGGCTTAATAAATGATTGATGATCCCTCCATCAATATTTATTGATAATCAAGAGGGTTGCTATGATGACCCCATGCAGAGGCTGATAAAAGTTTAATCCTCCAATCAAAAAATTGTTTAGAGTCTCATCTTCTCTTTGATAGAAAAAGGGAAAAAAGTGTTCCGTTAAATCTGTCTGCAGTGAGCTTAACCTCTTTCAAATACACACATACAAAACACAGTCTCAAAACCTCAAGAAAAAAACACATTTACCAAAAGTATATTTTTAATCAACATCCTGACTGCAATCTGTGTATTTGAACAAAGTCAACATCTGCCCAATCACACAATTTTGTCTACCTATCAATTACCCACTTACCTTTTTGCAACTTGGTCATTTACTCTTGCCAAAAAACTTGGGTTAAATTTGTGCTTCATGAAGGGAAAATAATAATGAATATCCACTGTCTGACTTTTCAGCGTTGTCTCTAAATGTATTATCCAAATACTGCTTGGATGTGTTTCACAATGCACACCAGGGGTCTTAATCATATTTCAGACAAGAATCTAAATGAGAAAGGCAACCGCTTATTCCGGGAACTAAGCCATTAAACATTTTGCATTTTGGGAAATTAGGAGAGCGAGCTTGGTGCTGAAGTGAGCTGTGAGGTACATTACAAACTTATGTACCTTCCTATTTGACTGTTTATCAAGCTGACAGGGACATTAACTTCCAATACCGAGAAAAAAAAAAAAAAAAAAGACAGACGCAGTCCAATTACCTGCTGTTTCCCCGAGCTGAAGCACAGTCTCTTAAATCGCCATATTGTGCTCCCAAATCATAGTTAAAAAGGTAAAGCCTTCATATATCTTTGTCAAAGTAACACACTTTTCAATCTGGACTCTATTCTTTGGCGTCTTATATTCCAATTGACTTGTTATGAAAAGTCATCAGACTGTAAAATGAAATCGCCTACAAAGCATCTCAAGGTGATTCCTTACTCCCTGAACCAGCCTGCAAAGTAATATTCATCTTGCTAAACTTGATCCCTCTGGAAACTCGACTTTGTGTACAGAAGTACACATCAACACATGCTTGCAGAACACACCTCGCCACCTACTGTTGCATTTTGGCCTGGATTTGCATATGCCCTTGGGACTACCTCCACACCCTGTTAATATTCTCCCCGCCATTAAGAGCGTTATTGCATTCACAAAGTCTCTCTTTCTCCCCCTTGTCCCTCTTTCATCCCAGTGTTCCTCCTCCTCCTCCTTGTTTAAATACACGTTTCAGGTAATAACCTTCTGTTCTGCACCGACCAGCTCTTTTTCTCCTTAGAGGGTAGTTGCTAGTATTTAGGTACCTGGATGTTTGTCTCATGCAGTACATAATGCGGACATGCAAAGGCTTATTATTCCCATCACTAATTACTTCTTTGTGCTGCAGCGGTGGCCTTGTTGGGAAAATTGTCCAACCTAAATTATTTGCAGGACGGTCAGTTATACTTGAGGCTGAAGCCGATGAAACCTCCCACACTTATTTACTAGCCCAAGCGGGTTAAAAGTGCCTGACAGTCGCAACAAGAAAAATTGAAGCGATAATAACGAGGGCAGGACGGAGGAGGTGGTCATAATTGACCCTGCTTCCCAGAGAGTTGGGTGAAGTTATTCACTGTCCTTCTGCGCCTCTTCACTCTCGCCTTCCTTAAAGAACAGCTGAGCCAGCAGTTTCAGATTGCAACTCTTAAAAGCGGGCACAAGTTTACTACACCAACAAGCACTCTCTATTCATCTCGTTCTTTCCCGCTTAAGTTTGACATCTGGGAACAAGCAGAGCAGGACTGGTGTCAAATCCTTACGGACAAACAAAGGGGAAAAAGACCTAAAGACGTGTCTGCTTGAGCTTTCTGCTTCTCTT
Source organism: Symphodus melops (assembly GCF_947650265.1). Taxonomy (NCBI): domain Eukaryota; kingdom Metazoa; phylum Chordata; class Actinopteri; order Labriformes; family Labridae; genus Symphodus; species Symphodus melops. The sequence continues at coordinate 4,361,058 of NC_136707.1, forward strand.
TAAACAATGGAATAGAATACTTTGATGTGCTGCATCAGTTACAGGCTGATAAAGAATAAACTTGATCACTCTTACTGATGTTAATGTCAGAGATGAGACAGCGTTCTCATTAGAGGAAAGCTGAAACTACTTAAAAACAAGTTTTCAATGTTGATGTGTGTGTGTGTGTCAAGAGTCATTCAATCAGTCTCATTTAAACTGCTGGAGCCTGAAACATCTAAATGAGTTGTTGAGTTTGTTTTCTTAGCGCCACACTGTTTAAAAGTTAAATAACCCATTAAACAATTCATGCAATTTGGAGTTCAGTGCAATGAATTTGCTGAGTGTGTTGCTTGACAAATGTACCTGCGCTGTCAGTTTATGGCCACCAAATTATATTTCTGACCTTTTTTTTCCCTTTAAGCATAACATTTCTACATGAGAGAGAGAGAGAGAGAGAGAGAGAGAGAGAGAGAGAGAGAGAGAGAGAGAGAGAGAGAGAGAGAGAGAGAGAGAGAGAGAGAGAGAGAGAGAGAAATTGTGTACATTTATGCACAGATATCTCATGCAAATCCATGTCCACAGTCTACAAATCTGGGTGCACTGTCTACGAAACCATCCCAACAGGTTGCATATTTGTGCACATGGATTTGTCAATTGTGGGTTTGGACTTGCAAACAGATTTTGACATGTATTTTCTTAACTGAGCTTTCCATTTCATTGGAACGGATCAAGACTCCAGTTTTAAAAGCTTTCACTTGCAGCACAGTTATTGCAACAGGTGAGCCAGAAGGGCTGGCTAGTTATCAAGATGTGGCAAAAACACACACGGAATAAGATGCATTACTCGTGAAAACAGAAGCTTTTGATTCCTTCTTTTTAATATTTGTTTGTTTTCTTGGTTCATTTTTGGTTTGGCAGAACTATGTTACATCACAGGTATTTTGTAAAACATGAATAACTCGAGGGCCTGTCATACGCCAGGCACTTGGCATATTGGCACCCATCGCAAGGTGTCTTTTCTATTTTTAAACTGACACATTTGTCATGTTCATGCCCGGCACTTTCACCCACGTTAGTGTCCATGGATGTTGTACTTCAAATGAAGTGTGGTCCAGTACATATCAGGTGCCATGTTCCTATCTTGAGGACACACAGGAAGCGATTGCATTTTAGACCACCTCAAATTTGATCTAAAGTCTATCCTGTGGTGAAACTGGGGACACTTAATATGTGGAAAACACTGATGAATCCTTCTGGCTTTCATCATTTTGGCTTACATTTAAAATCCCCCCTGTTCTAAATTAGCAACCTGTCGCTCTCTATCTGTCTCAGTCTGTGTGTCCCCTGTCTCTTCCCCTCAGCCTCACAGTGTGACACTGCGGTGACTTCGGTTGGGTTGAGACAGACAGATGAGCGGTTGAGATGAAAGTCAGATGTGATGAAAAGTGATCGAGCTGACAGCAAACTCATTTACAGAAGAGTCACCGACTTCTGGGAAGTCTCTTTTTCATCAATATTTCCAGACATGTTATGAAAGATCCAAACCCAAACATTGATTGTGATATTGAAAGTTGCATAAGACTCATTATGGTCACAGAGCAGTTTCTAATGTCAGTAGATAAAAGCACAACTTTCATCGGTAGACAGTATTTCTGATGAATTCAAACATTGCACTGAAATATTTAAAAGTCTATGAAAGGATCCGGAAAAAATATGAAGAGGGACCATTAGAGCTCTGACAAGATAACATTCAAACAACATGACAAACAGTTATCAATCAGTTCATCTTTATTTGTATGGCGAGTTTGGCGACAATACATCCCAAATGTTATCTTGAGATGTTTTACAAAAAGCAGGTACAAGGTCTTCCTCACTGCTACATTACCAAGGCCCCACGTTAATCCATCATGAGCACTTAGCAACATTTAGCAAAGTCACAGTGACAAGAAAAAACGTCCTTTTAAGGGACGACATCCACCTGCGAGCTTCTAAACCCAGCTGCACTAACAGAATTCCTTAAATTAAAAAATTCGCCACGCAAAGCTAAATCTGTTAGCCTCTCAATAGCAGTGTGTGTTTGTTCTTTTTTTTTAAAATTCTGGCATTGACTTTGAGGTACAAACTGCTCAACCAGTTCCGCAGTGAAGTTGATCAGGCATTTCACATCGTCCATGAGACCATTACAACCCCTTGTTTTCTTATGTGCTTCCTCAGCCTTTTTAGAGCGTGCTGGAGTGTTTCACTGCTGCAAGGAGCAGAGAAAAGTCTTGTTGTCTAGTTCTGCCAGATGGAAATACACACACAATCTCTCTCTCTCTCTCTCACACACACACACACACACACACACACAATTGGGGTTTCTGCACCAGTGGGTGGTTTCAGTGAGCAGAGACATGATGTGTGTGTAACGTGTTTGTTCTGTAAAGCAGAAATAAATTCAGGGCAGCGTGTGAGAGTGTGTTATATGTGTGTTTATCTCAGCGAGAGAGAGAGAGAGTGTGTCAGAGATTGACAGAGAGCAAAAGAGAGAGAGTAAGAGGCAGTACTTCTGCACATCCTACAAAAAACCTAACACCTGATTTGCTTTTTTTTTGCTTTTCTGTGTCCAAACCTGTGCAATGGCTTCGCCTTCTTTTTGAACTTTCTGATACTGATTCTGATACTCTTGTTCTTCTTTATGTCACTCATCCTGTTTTGTTGAAGGGTGGCTTTTTGTTCTCTCGTCCTTGTTCCATCTTATTTGGATGAATGTGTTTCTGCATTGACAAGTTTGTTTCCAGTCAGGGAACAATTTTTTTTTTTTTCATTGTTTTTTCTGTGTTCTTTTCAGCATCAATTGTTCCAGCACGTCTACATCACAAGGAAAAAACAGGTTTAGCTTAAAATGTCAGTGATTTAGCATTCCAAGCTCTTTTCTTGCTTGCACTTGTACATTAAATCTTGCTGCATAAAAGCATCATTTCATGGGGACACCGATAGCGCAGTGGCACTGTGCACGTCCCCATGTATTGAGGCCCAGTCCTCACGCGGGCGGCCCAGGTTCGGGTCTGACCTGCAGCGATCTTTCCTGCATGTCTCTCCCCACCTTCCGCTATCCACTGTCCTCCACTCTAATACAGGCTATGAAATGCCCAAAAATAAATCTTATAAAAAAAAAGCCCCCTTTCATGTATCTGAAAAATAAATGCCAGGTAAGAAATGAGGAAAAAACAGCTGAGCATTTCATTGCTCTAATCTGATATGTGTATCTAACAGACACTCTACCTAATGCCAATGTTACATCAATAGGTAATTTGTGAGTGTTGTTGTAAACAACAACTTCATCACAGATGTTTCTTTTAATTAGTCTCACAACAGCAGAAGGCTCAACAGTCATTTATGCTGTCCTCGGAGCCTGCCCCCTCCACATCACAGCAACAGTCCCCTCTACTTTGTACTTATTCCTTATGCCTACTTGTTTCAAAAATTGAAAATCAGCGTATTATGTCCGTGATAATTGAATTACCTGACCCCCTTCCGTCAACGTTATCCACTCCCGACAGTGCTAATGGCTGCACTTTTATTTGCACTAACCCACCGGCGGGGTCATGAATTAAAAACAGGGCAGACACGTTTTAAAGAAAAGTGAGTTTGGCAGAATATTATACTCTTAAATCTTTGAAGCCAACTGAATCCCAATCGGAACAGCTGTATGCTTCCTCTTTCGCCAGAGGCAGCAATCCACTCCTCTCCATCAGGCAGCAGGGTGGAATGTTTCACCCGAACAATGTTTTTATGTTTTTTTTTGGTTCACGTCATTTCCATGAGAGCAAACATCTGCTCCTCTGAAGTGTCCTTGAGCAAGACATTGCTCCCCTACCAGCCTCACAGAGGTATACTGGGGAACAGCTGAGCCACTCTGACCTATCAGTGCAGAGAGATCAATAGAGGGCCGTGCGATATTCATTTCTATTCACGAGGGTTCATGGAGGTTCGTGTCATGCTGTGGCCTTTGCCCTGTCGGAAAATGACAGAGGATATGCATTTGTTACTGTAGGTCTTACACTTTGCACTGACCATCAAGTGCACCTGTTTTCTGCAGGCACTGGCTATGCAGGCCCCTAATCTGCAAATCCCTTATGTCACTGTGTGTGACACAGGCCATTTTTACAGAAATGTTCTTTTCTGAATGAATACTTTGCTTAAATGACAATGACGTAAGTGGTCACAAATCTTAAACGAAATTGTAAAGCAGGTTCGAATCCACGCTCTTTTATCACGAAGCACACAGGAAAATAAAACGACCACTAAGTATTTCGATTTGGACTGCGACCGTTTCCTAAAACTCTGTTTAGTTCACTGCCTCTCCGAATGGACTGAGGTACACAGCAGGAGTGCAGTACTGTGTTTGCAGCAGTAGATGGCAGTTTGTGTCGCGGTTCTTCTGAAGAGGTGGAGGGAAGAAGCACTGCAGTGAGGGAAGAAAGAGTGACTACAGTGGATCGGAGGGGCGACAAAAAAGCCCTCTGAATCAAGAAAATCTCCCAGCAGAGAATAGAGAAAACTGACGTGGTCAAAATCAAACAGCTCCTTGAAGGTCGGCTGTGCAAACAGACTGATTGAGACTTAATAAAATACAAGTGTGTGTGTGTGTGTGTGTGTTTGTGTGTGTGTGGAGGACGGAGAAGAGAATCAGTGAAAGACAAAGATTTACCTGTCTAGACAGAAACACTTACAGCCCGCAAGGCAAACTGCTCATCAGTTAAATTCTCCGTCTTGGTGACACAGCAGCAGTGGGCCATCAGGTGGGACACTGGATGAAGTCAATGAACACATACTGGTGAGATAGAGGCTGCAGGTCACTGGGAAGCATTTCATTCTTCTTTATCTTATTGTCTTTTCTTCAGATACAGTCAACAATAAAGAATTATTAACAAATCATCATCCAACCTTTTCCCCCCCAACCACAATGGAAAATAAACATTAGCATCAAGCTAAGGAACTTGTAGAACATAGCAATTATGCTCTTGTCTTAAGGAGTTTGTGGAGACTGACCCTGAAGACCACTCTTGTTAAGGACGCTAATCTTGTTTATTTCACTTTTTCTTAGATGGTTAACATTTCGCTTAATTTCAAACCTGCTGAGGTGAGTTGAGGCTCAGATTATAGATACAGACATCATTGCCCCTGCAAGGCTCGAGGACGATCTTCTATTGAGCCTTTGAGAGAAAATGTATTATAATGCATTGGATTCAATACACCAAGCTACATTTGGTCTTGAAACCAAATCCTGGTATGTTTGTTTCTCTCTTTGCAACCTTTCTGACTTCTTCTAGCAGAAAGCTGTAACGAAAGCAACACACTTCTTTTTGTCATTTACAAGGATATCCACTTATGCAGAACAGTGTAGCAAATGCTAGATTTAGACAAATGGGTGTTGATCCTGGAACAGAGGAACACAATACAGTGTGGCAGCCTTTCGGAGGGAAACTGCACGAAAGCCTCTCTCTCTCTCGGGACAAGCCCAACAAATTCACTTGGGATCAGTGTACTGTATAGTGTTTTTCTTGTGAATATAAAGCCCTCACTTTTGGGATTTTAGTCTCTGAGATAAGAATGCATAATAGGAATCTAGTCCCCCCCAAATGTCTTTTGAAGTGGTTTTAATAAATGAAATAAAGCCATTTCTAAATACAGATCCTAAAATTGGTACTAAGAATGTTATTTTGTGTTAACCTTGCTTTGGAATTTAAAAGACTTGTATAATAAAAACATTGCGGAGGAAGTAGCCCATGGCCATTTTCTTAAAGCACAGTGCAAGCTGACACTAAATACCACTTTAGTGACAGTAGATATAAAACTTCTCTGAAGTCTAACACAAAACCACGACTGCTAGCTTTGCTCTTTTCAAAGGTAAACTCATGTTTAAGCTTAAAATTAGCATGCAATATATCATTTGTTGAATTTGATCAGATAGATAATCTTAAATCTATGTGAGGCTGTGGGCTGGACTTTTTCTTTCTTCTTCTCATGTATTAATGGGATTTCTATTACTTCTATTACAGGGCAGGGAATGGAGTAAGAAACTGTGGAGGGAGACTGAGGAATGACATTCAGGATAGGAGTATAACCAATGCTGCCCGCCTGGGAAATCTATATCATAACCACAAGGCCAGCTGGCACCCCTGGGCTGAACTTTTCTTCGCCAAAACCAGTTTCAAATAGCTGTTGTATATTCAAGCCTGTTTTACATGAAGCTAAAAATTACCCCCCAAAAAAACCCCATAACAAATTGGTGAAAAGGAAAATTTTAAATTGTTCAAATTGTATGCAAATGAAACAAATGCGTTCATATCTGTTTCGAGTGAGTCTGAGGGTTGGCGGTTGTCTTGTGAAAGGCCTCGCAACCAGTTTTCCATCTTTCTGCCAACAAAACAGAGTTCATCCTGGCTCAAAAAGAGGCCGAGGTGGTACCTGTAGGCACACATGCATAATGTTCTGGCTGCACCAAACACTCAAACAACATGCTCAAAGACTTCTAATGGGCTCTTCAAACTTGAACAAGGTAAAAAAATGAGCAAGGAAATACTTAAAAGGCCTTCATCATAATCGATGAATAATTTATAATGCCAACATATTTTGTCCATAGAGGTCGTGGCCCTGATGAAGACCCCTTTTCCTCGACAACATTGTTTTCTAGGTAGTTGCGATCCTGATAATAATGTCCATGTCTTATCATAACTTTGACCAAACTTTATGCACTCACAGCTCCACAGCAAAGTGAGCACAGTTTACCTCTGAGCTCAGTGTGGCCCTGGGGACACCCTGTCACTGCCCATACTGGGATTATTTTTCTCCCCTTGCTGTCGATAGCATCTACCACATGGTCAAATAACTCATGGAAAAGTCTGACCTTGGGTGCTAGAGGTAAACGCCTGGAACTGCTCCAGAGGGACTGTGTGAGAGCAATGTGATTTTTCTTCAGGTTATGGAAGAAAGAGAGAAAATGCAATGTTTGTGCTCCTCTTTTATACAAACGTTTACTCTGATCCCCGTCTCTTCTCAAAGGCTGTTTTCACTGGCTTGTGAATTGTGTCCCTTAAGTGTTTGATTTGTGGCTTAATCTGTGGTTGATGCTCTACCTGAGCTACACTGACCTGTTGCAGTGTGTTCGTCTGCGTGTGTGTTTGTGGTTGTTTTTAGTGTTCAGGGGGAACAGAGCTGATGGCTGATGGCAGCCTGAGTGCTGACAAGACAAATGCTTCACCTTTCCCTTGTTTCTGTCACTCCTGTTGCAGTGTGTGTCCTGTGTCCTTCTTCAACCTTTACCTTCGTCAACATATACACACTAATACAAATTATACACATGACCCTGAGATACCAACACCTTGTGCTCAGGCTCATTGCTATGCTGATAGGGACAATAATGACAGCATTACATTTGTAGTGTTATAAAAATATTGTCTGTTCAAACTTTAGGATTTTTAGTTTTTGTTCTACTCAAGTTTCGTCAGTATTTCTTAACTACTGACATCTGGAAAAGTGATGATATCGTTAAAAATGTTTAACAAAGTACAGATAATGGTCACACCGTCTGAATGAAGTTGTTCCATCTAAACAAATCACTTTTGTGTCATTTTTTTCCCCTTTAAACTTCGCTTCAGTGTGGCAGTGTTTTTTTTCGATGCATGCAATAATGTTGGTGAAAATAATGTTGCGATTACCAATTGAAATTGAAAGACTGAAAATATTAATGGACGTCAGCCATCTGTTACGTCAGGGGCCTCCGTAGGCTCATTGGCAGCCAGCAGCCAGCGTACTGGAAATCCTGTCTCAACCTAACTTTCAATCAACCTCTTGAGACTGAGAGCCGGAGCCGAGGCGGGTTTTAAGCTTCTTGGTGAACCTGTCAATCCTGTCAGCTATGCACTTAATCATGGATAACAGTGTGTGTGCCAGTGGGGCCTGTTTCATTTTTCTTTGAACCAGGATGTAAACACATTTATTTATCCTGAAGTCAGCCTCAAGCGGACACTTGACGAATTGCAGGATTTTGCACTTCCACATTGGCTTCAATACCAGAGGTTGTTGCTGTGTCCCAAGTCACTTAGTTCTGTTTCTTCTTTCCATCGTCATAGACATTCTCTAAATGATCCCCTTTTTCTCTTGACTAGACCCCCTTCTTCCCGTTTCTCACGCACTTTTCCCCGAAACTCTTTCTGCCTCTGCAACTCTCACTCACTCATCTTCTACCTCTCATTCCCTCGGTGACCACTCCATTAACCAGAGGGTCACTTTTCCGGCTGGTTAGCCCAGGCCAGATTTCCATCAGGTCGCCGACGTACGTGACTGTCCACTAACCTGTGTGTGTGCGCTCAGATAGACAGGTTCATTTGTCAGTTTTACACCAGTCTTGTCCTCCTGTGTGATGTTCTAATGACCCGAGGCGGCCCCGATGAAAGACTGACATCCAACATCCTCCTAAATCACACTTGCACATACAAGTATTATACACCTGGTCCAAAGTGATTACACCTTTGACTAACAAAACCCAGTGGTGGTGTGATTTCTGCAAATTAAAGATTGGTTATGTAGTTCCACCCACATAAGCAAATCAACACGCACCAACACCTGGTCAAATAAACAGTTTCTAATGTTTATAAATGGGCCTATTTGTTCTGCTCACACACAAAAAGAGCTTTCATACATTTGTTGGCCATATTTTCCTTTATTAGGATGGACCAGGGAAGTGAAACGGAAGGAATAGTTGGTGTTGACATGGGGCAAACGTCAAGTCAGGGCCATGGAGACTGTGGCCCCATGCACATGGGCCACTCCCTCTAACCACAAGGCGCAATATCCCCCCCCCCCCATCTTAAATGCACCATTTAAAAAGTGATGACGGCACAGCTTTTGAAGGAGATGAGAGATGACAGTCATATGGTTTATTCATGTTATACAATAATCACAAACTCATTGCACCTTGTGCCTCACTCTGCACCCAGATTTTTTTTGTTTTTTTCCCGGGAAGAAAAGGGTTTGGACACACGCTTAAGAGCCACAATGCTGTTTCATCAATCCACTATGGAACTTTTAAGTGGGACCAAGAATAGCATACTTTGCACATCAGATGATGTCAGAAATGTAGATTCATTCATGCCTGTGATGTGCTGATCTGAAGTATGGTTTTTACACCGAGTGTTCTGTAGAAGGCACTGTATATAGACATGAGGGCTCACACTATAGGCAGGTATCTGTCGGTGAAGAAAGCTCCACATTAAACGCTAATCTCCTCTTATAATAATTATTCCACACATTTAGATTACTTACTTTAATACTTAAAAACCTTTATAGAAAAGCTTTCAGGCAGGGGAATATTGTATTACGCCCCCTTTCCAGTAATGTGAAGCGTTGAAGTTATGTTCAATGACGAGTATCACTTTAAGTGACGGAAGGCAGCTGCTTGCTCACTGCTATATAACAGCACAGCTAACTCAGTCGCTAAATCTGTTGCATGTGTCTCCTTTGAGGATTTTCTCATGCAAAATGTCAACATCATAAACAAAAAGGCAACTAACTAATTAACAGGTGACTTTGTATGTGCTTTACCCTATATTAATTATTAATAAGGAATAAAGAATTATTAATTCCTAGCAACAGTTTACATTCTTTAAGGCTGTATTCTGTGACAATACACAGAAAGTTACATATGAATGTACATTCTTGCCTGGCTTGGTGCTATATGACCCACTTTTAGATGTTTGTGGACACAATCTCTGCTGTCTTCGTTTCTTTGCTGACCCCTCCCATAATTTATCAGCCAGTGCAATGACTGCACCAAGATGTGAAGTGTCCTAGCGCAGCTTTAATATGAAATTTATCAACCGTTATTATCTGGCACTGCAAAGCATGAGGTACAGCAGTCGCTGAGAGGCTCTATAAAGAAAGCAATCTAGTGTCCATAATGTTATCTTGGCCCAGCTGGGAGACTGCGGCTGTGGATAGTGAACGAAAGGGGCTGGCTGCTCAAAAGCCCTTTGGATAACTAAGTTCAACTTCTTCTCAGAGGTTAGAATGAATGTAACTGAGCTGTAGGGCACTGTTGGAGAAGGATTAGATGTGTTTTATGTGTAAGTTGTACAATTTAAAGTAATATTTACTTGAGAAATAAACAAATAAATGACTAAATGAGCACCAGATTAGTAGTCAGTTGAACTCCAGCCACACTGTTGTAATGCTCTCCAACCCAGATGTAAACTCGCAGAGTGAACTGCTTTTTGTAGGAACAGCGTTGTTTAGCAGTATTTTGATCTTAAAAATAAAGATATAAAGGTTGATTCCAGCTAAATGGATAGAGCATTTGTTGTTGTTGTATTGCTAGCACCCGGCAAACCAATCGGACATTGTTTAGCCATTAAGGCTGATCAGTCTTTTTTCATTTTTTCCTCAATTGGACAAGACAGCTGAAGCAGTAACTGTGGGGAGAGAGAGAGAGAGTTGACGGGGTTGACGTGAATCGAATGGTGTTGACCCGACATCAAGCACAACATCCTGCATCCTCCATATTTGGTGCCTGTTCTACCGACTGAGCTAAACTAGCTCCTAGCAGTCAGTATCGTTCCTAGTATCGTTTTTTATTGCTAGTTTTTTTAGTGCTCTTTTTATGCACTGCAGGTTTGCACTGGGGGCTGGGGGGATTGCAATTTCATCTGTGCTGTATGTTTAACATGGAGCATATTTGACAAATAAAAAACCTTGAACCTTGAACCTTGAACCTCAATCTTGAGCCCATCAGCTATGATCTGACCATGAAAAACTTCATAATTCAGAAGCAACTTGTTGAGGCTTCTGATGATGCTAGCTGTTAGCAATGGAGGACTATCAAGATTTTATTTCATGTACTGGCCTTTGCTTACAGTCCCACTTGAAACTAGACAAGCAAATTATAAACAGATAGCTAATTTCAGGTTGTTAAAGTTTAATTATTAGATAGGTTCTGGGATTGCATGACAGTTGATTGAGTTTTACTCTCCACATAAAGTGTTTCCCTGGGTTTAGCCAGTTCCTGTTGAAATCTTCTTCTACAATCAAAAACCAAAACATTTCCAATGCCAAAATCCGGATCTGTTCCTGCAGATTCTGCATCAAGAATATAAATGACTTGTCTGGACATATCGCTAGTCTGCTAATTGTATGCTAGCACAATTAAAGGTCAGACAGATTGCATGCAGGAGACATACAGTTTATGTCAATTTACAGTTTGTTTCACATCAAGGCAAACAAGTGAAAAAGCCATGTCATTGTCCTCAAATTAAGATTGAAATGTCAACAAACACATTTGGGTCATTTTACTGTTGGAAACAGCCTGAAGAAGAAATGTCGCTCATTATTGTTAATTACTTTGTTAATGAGATTCAGAAATTGTCAACAGAGCCTTTGACTTCCTCACTTCTGCAAAGGTTTCTCAATTTAGTTTCAGAGACATTCAAAGTCAGAATAGGGAGTTTTAGTTTCGCATGAACAACAAGAACGACGCAGGAATGAATTAAAACCCTGCAGCCAATCAGAATCGAGCATTCATCTAGACCAGTGATTCTCAAGTAGCCTCAGGAGCCCCCACCAAATCTGTCATGAATGGCTGTGAAAAAAATGTGAGATTTTTCAACCAATCCAATCATTAAACATCATTGTGCACTATGGAGCTCAGGTGGTACAAAACATGTGACAGAACGAAGAGATGAAACAAAATAAACATGTTTAAAAAGTGCTTCATAGATTCTTTGGCACAACTTATTTTTGTCCAGGTATTCGGCCTACTAGAAACAGCTTTGTGACCCACTTTTGGATCCCAACCCACCCGTTGAGAAACACTGATCTAGACCATAATGATTGATAATGTGGGTTCTTTTAGCAACTTACCAGAAAAGAGAGAAAAGAGAGAAAAGAGAGAGAGAGAGAGAGAGAGAGAGAGAGAGAGAGAGAGCATGGAAGAAAGCGAGGAAAACTTGGCTCCATAAATATTGTTTCAGGAGTAAAGTCTTCTGACATTTAAGAATCATTCAGCCATCGCAAGCCGGAGTGGCTTTGTGTGTGTGTGTGTGTGTGTGTGTGTGTGTGTGTGTGTGTGTGTGTGTGTGTGTGTGTGTTGTGGTGTGTGAGGTGTATTTTTTATGGGCAGACAGGAGAGCCCACAGGGCAGGTAGCTCGCACAGAATCATTATTTAGTGACACACCGATGACGAGGGGGCTTTAGCAGGGACGGAAAGTATACACAAGCACGCCGAACCTGTGTAGAAGCACAATACTAACAGTTGGACAAACATTACACCTATAAGGCCTCAGGTGTAAGATGTTTAACAAGAAACATCAGTAACAGTACCTGTCGCTACTCTTTCTATTACCCATGAAAGGCCACACACAGAACACATTTTAAGCTCGTATAAACAGCCATTTGTTTTCCTTGAACTCAATATTTTACAAACAGTGACCAGATTCAATGAATTAGATCTTGAGACAAAGCTGACAGCGCGAGCAAATGATGCACAAGTTTTGCAACTTTTGGCAGCCCCATGTATTCTTAGTAGACTGAGACGCTGTTTGGTAACAAGCAAGCGAGGCCACTACTTCTGGCCCCAGACCAGCAGGGGGGCCTTTGAGAGCTGACAAACTTTAAAACAAAGTGGCCCAAAATGTCCAAATGTTGACAGTAGAAAAACCTCCCTGAGTGGGCTCCATCTGACAGCTCTCACTTTCATTGGCCAGCTGAGCTTCACATGCTGTAAATGCTGTAAAAAAAAAAACAACAAAGTTTGTTAATGAAAGTCAACCAAGAACATTTAAGAGGAATAATCCATTTATATGAGAGAAAAAAAGAAACAGGAACAAAGAGAAGGCAGCATCAGGACAGTGGCAAACATAAAGGGGAGGAACACAGGTTTGAGGGCCCCCCAATTGCTTTTGCCGAGGGCCAAACTATAAGCGCTCTATGTCAAAGTCTGTGTGTTTTTAAACAAATGTTTTTTTAATGAATTAGTGAAGTAATAGAATCAAACCCTTTAGTTGATTCTATGACCTAAACCAGAGATAAACTATATGGCAAAATGGCACACAACAATAAACACATGCACACACATATAAACAGACATGGCAAGCAGCGGCGCTTGATGCAAACCACTCTGTGATCATAAGCCAAAGGGGTAGGAGGGCGGGGCGGGGGGGAAGAGAAAGAGAGAGAGAGAGAGAGAGAGAGAGAGAGAGAGAGAGAGAGAGAGAGAGAGAGAGAGACAGAGAGAGAGAGAGAGAGAGGGAGGGAGAGAGAGAGAGCACAGCTACAATTACAGACCTGTCACAGCAAATCAGTGTTGATGCTGATGTGTGTGTGTGTGTGTGTGTGTGCACAACTGTGTGCTGTGTGTTGCTCTGCCTAAAGCCATGAGGGGAAAGTAAACAAACAAACATGCAAGTTTACACACATGTGTACAGTACTCTGCACAAGAGCAATAATGATGTTCTGCAGTCAATAAAGATTATTTAATGGGAGGATCAAAGCGGCTGTAGAGTCATTCAAAGTGTGTTAGCGACTAACCACATACATACATGAACACACACACACACACACACACACACACACCCACCCACCCACCCACCCACCCACCCACCCACACACACACACACACACACACACACACACACACACACACACACACACACACACACACACACACACACACACACACACACACACACACACACACACACACACACACACACACACACACACACACACACACACACACACTAATAGAGAATATGAATGTTTAATTGTTTATGTAGTTTGCTGATTACCCTCACAAGATAAGCTAATTAATTCTCAATCCAAGGATTTCTAAAACAAAAAGAGTTGATGAGCTATTTTTATCTCTAAAAATGTTTCATCTAGTTTCTGATGCCACATTTTGATTGACTTAGTTTGATTTAAAACACTGCTGACTAAAATACAGACTTGTATGTAAACTGTTGTGAAAAACTATATTCTTGAAACCAAACTATTACCGTGACGTCATCTTCTGTTATCATATTGGTTGAGAGCCCCCTGGTGGTGGAATCTACATATCGTGCCTTTAATGATCACAAATTCCTTCCTTAAATTATACCATAGAAATTGCCATCTTGGAATTGCTGAAAAGGCAATTAACCTGTGATTTTTCACTTCGTCTTATTTTTCACATTTACACTTGGTACTTGGTTTATAAACTGTATGATTCAAAATCAAGTAAGGGACATATTTACCACCCATCCAACCACAAAAGTGACCAAAATAAGAAACTGAATGAACATGACTCAACAAACTCAGAAGAGTAGTACAAATTAAGAATTCTGCCTTCATTCAACTCTATTTAGGTTCAGATTCTTTTGTTTGCAAACAGCGAGACTACTGAAGTGTCCTTAAGCAAGAAACTAAGAGCTCTCTAGCTTCATGGGGCACAGGTCAACCTCTGCCTGTGACCCTGACGTCCCTGAAAGACAGAACAGCAGAATACAGCAATGAAAACTGTACTGTCTGCCCGGCATGTGTGCTTGTGCATATGTGTAATAGTGTTTCTATGTGTGTCTACAGTGTGTGTGTGTGTGTGTGTGAGTCAGTGTGTTGACATTGATGAATGAGCCCTACATCAGAGCAATCTGTTACCACGGCTCTATAAAACAACTACAAATCACTTCTGGAAACAGGTTTTTGAAGAGCGCATCCAAAGTCAGATGTTGTCTTATGTGAGCACATCTGTGCATAAATCAGTGAAGATTGGTGGATTTGTGTGTGTGTGTGCGTTCCTGTCGATATCAAGTGCTAGCTTAAGTACAGCCTTACAGAACTGAAAATGTGGTCGTAGACTCTGAGTTTGTATTATATTATATTGACCTATAATAACACAATACTATCATTAAATCCGGTTATATAAAGGTAAATAATTAATAAGCTTGAATTATCTATGAGCCATTGACAGCCTGAATGTGCTTTGGGGTGATGGTGTGTATGTGGTAAATAAGGTCCACTTTGACAGTTACCTTCACTCTGTGCTGAAGGGCATAAGCCCCGCGTCACTGGGCCTCATGGGAAATATTTCTGTTCTAAACCTGGAAACAGAGAGGAGATTGTTCCTTTCATCTCCCTCTTTCTCGCTACCTATTTCCTCTGAACTTGTCATTCGCTCTGTTTTCGAATGTCTCCCCCGCTTTCCTCCTGTCTCGAACTCTCCCTCATCTCTCTCGTAGCACCTGTAATTCCTGCATTCTCCTCTAATCAGATCCTAATAGGAAAAAGCTTGCTGATGTCAGCACTGGTTAATCAAGGCTCTCTTCTTCTTCCCTCTCGCTGTCCTTCCCAATCTCTAATTCTTTCCCTCACACACACGCACGCACGCACACACACTTATAAGTTCACATTCACAGTGAATAGGGAGAAGGTCCACTGCTGTCTCCTACGTAGTCCTACAGCGTAGTCTGAAGGGCAGAGGTGATTATCAAGCAATCAGTTTATTACATTCCAAAATTTGGAAACGCCATTATTGTCCGGAGTCAACTTGTTGTGTTTACGAAGGCAATTTATTTATCTTTATCAGCTTAATTCTTCTGCTGTTCAGCACATCGTCCCTCCTGAATTTGAATGATTTCCAATAGGAGACATTCTTTGTTTTTCACCACAAGGTCTTCATCCACCAGTTTCCTCACACTTTGTTCCTCCCTCAGCCATTGTGATAGCTAACATTTCAGTAGACACCCTATTGACACCAATATAAAGGAGTGTAGCTGACCACTGATACCACAGTGGTGTTTATAGTCTATGTATCCAAGGCTCCATTTAGAAAGTCAGATATCTACATATGGCTGTGACAAATGTCAGTGAATGTGTATAAACTCCTTGAAGGAGTTTTTGGCTGCTAATGGAACTGAAATCAGCAAAAAAAAAAAGCAAATGAGAACAAATATATGACAAATTTCCTGACCCGCTGTGGAGGGGGAGTTGTCACATGATGTGTTAACCACACCCATTAAAACAGCCTTTAAACAATGTTCGAAACCAAAGATTCCTTGTTATCGTACATTGGACATTTGAAATAAATACAGATACATTTTTTGTTAGAAAACACAGCGGTTTTCACACATGGACTCCTAAAACTTCTAGAAAATGTCAGGACAGCTAACCCCTGAAATATTCCTCAAGTAATCCGAGATATTGGAAGCAGATATTACACGCCTTAATTTCAGTGACTATATTCACACAGTATCCCCGAACAAGGGGGAACATGCTAGTTGGCAGAAAATAGTATAAAGCTGCTTCATCATGTGCAAGAAGATTGCACTAATAGCATGACATAAACTAAAATGACCTTTGAGTAAGAAAACCTTGTTGCTTTAACAACGCATGTATAAACATACAGTTTCATAACAGTGTTCAGACTTGTTTGAAGTTATATAGATTTTGGAATATAAGTACATCCATTGAGATAGCTCTAAACTGACTTTTACAGATACAGTACTTCATGATTCACCTTGAATTTTTGTGTTTACTCCGTGACATTATGCAACCAGGCAGTTGTGGACTGTCATCCATCCAAACAGCTAATGCTTGTTACTTTATGAAATGTTAATGAGTGAGCCTCATGTTACTCCCAGTGACCCTTCTAAAACCCTGCTTTATGACTGCCCTGTATAGCCCCTTTCAGTGCAAGTGTGCATAAAATAGACAAACTACAGTCATGCATACATGCCATATACAGTATCAGACAACAAATACCACACATGCACAAGCATGCACCGGTATTATCTCTGTCAACACAAATGACAACCTAATTAATTCTCTAACAACGCAGATGATTTGCTGGCGTGACCAGACAGGTCTGAAACTAGTCTACTGTCTGTCATAAAGTCCCAGCGAGTGCTTTTAACAACATGTTCCACCTTGGAAAACGAATAAGGAATCACATCCTTGTGAACGCTCACTCTTCTTCCACAGCTTAAAGTGTTAGACTTTATGTTTTTAAAGCATGGCGTAACGTTCTATCCTGCCGCCTCCGCAGCTTTCTCTCACACGTCTTGCTGTCCTGTCCTCCCATTTCTTTGTTTGGTTCCACTCTGTGTCGATCGTTCGACTTACAGCCAAAAACCGGTGAAACCACTGACATTACTGTCAGCTCATGATGTACTTTGTTTTGTGCCAATAGGTTGATGTCAATAATATAAATCATAGTGCATGGTTTGGAGTGCAAACCAGGCACCCCATATTTTATATTCTGAGAAAATCAAATCTACTGTAACCTTTTTTAAAGCTGATATAGTTTATCTAAACCAACTAACAGAACAAAAAACAATAACTAATCATCAGGTCTTCTGAGGGCAATAGTGTTTAATTAAAAATCTGTTTCTACAACTGCTTATTTTGTGCATATGTGTGTTTTACTGTGACAATACGTGGGAAGGATGGCTGTATGTGTGTGGGTGTGTTTTGTCTTTGCAGAAAACGAGCAGAACTGCTTCTAAGTATAAGTGACAACTGTGTCCAGAATGTCAAGCACACTGTCGCAGGGACAAAACCTCAGGGTCACTCAGCCATCTGCTATTGTTCCTCATGTATATGCATACATATGCATGTCTGCTTGTGTTAGCATTAAGGGATTATGTTAAATATGAAGATAACTGACTTCAGTGTGTATGAATGTGTGTGTGTGGGTGTGTGTGCGTGTATGTGTACATGTACATGTACATGTAATAGACATGTAATGAAAAATGCTGACAGTTGAGTACTTAACCATTTGTGTTTAATCTGCCATTACAGCATAATAGCCAATCATACTGGATAGGATCTTAATGTCTGTGAACATGCAGTATTTCAAGCATGAAAGTAATAAAGGAAGTAAAGGCGGAAACATACTCTGAAGTAGATTTGATGCATGTCCCTCTTAATTACCTGCTGCTGCCATTATTTCAAGTGTTGCCTCTCTCCAATTACACAGTGGCAGCTTTCATAGTGCGCCAAACCACCTGTCAGGGATTTTGATTTAAGAACAGAAGCAGACAGATGTGAACATCTGTTCAATCCGAACCAAGGTTTTAGATACCGATAATAAAGTCTCGGTCTTCTGTCTGTGACGTATGAATCGTGGTAAAGAGGTTTTTCATACAACAAAGTTAAACTAATAACCTAACTGTGCAGATAAGCAGTCAAGTACAAATTATTATCTTTTCCTCATGAAAAAGAAATCCTGTGTTGAGCCTCTGAGAGGCTTTTAATGTGAAGCAGTAGCAACGGAAATAGTCGGTTTGCATTAAATGTTACTTTCTGATTCTGCTGGGGAAAAGTCAGATCCTGTTCCAAACCTCTGTGCAGCTTTAGATGCATCATATCAACAGATGTATACATGTATAAGCAATAAATGCATATATCATATCATATCATATATCAAAGAGTTACAGATTGATTTCCTGTGTTTTGAATGTCCCAAATGTTTAAATACTGCACAAGTAATACATACAGGGAAAGGATTTTTGCAGCACTTAGTGATACATGTGCAATTTGACAGATATATGTGCGATTTTGAAACGAAGGACTAAACTGCATACAAGCTTCAAAGTCTGCTGGGAAGCTTTCCTTTAAAAAAAAGAAAGGTTAAAATTGATTGCAATGGCTGTTCTGTGAGTTCATTATTGTCAATTTCTATAATATGTAAGCATCAAGCTAACCAATTATTTTGTACATCCTGGTCCATACCAATCTGCACACCGTGTCCCCACATGTTTGTTTTCCTTCTTTTTTTTTTTAAATTAAGCGTTCTGTGAGTAAAATACCCTCTCTTTTCATATAATGTTTTTTTTTTTGATGGGAACATGCAAATAAAAATGACTTCCATCCCTTCATCGCCTCTGCTGTTTTTTTTACTCCCCCCTCCCCTGCATCTTTGCTGCTTGCTTCATGTCCTTGCCACACCAAGTTAAACTCTTCTCTCTCTCTCTCTCTCTCTCTCCTTTTCCTGTCCTCATCTTTCCTCCCACCCCTCAAGTGTAAGTGTGGAAGTTAATGACCTTGCAGTAGAAAGAGCGCGAAGACAGGAAAAGTGAAAGAAAGAGGGCAGAGGAGGAATGCTTGTGATGCAGAGACCTGACTTTTCTTTTTACTTTCAAGAGTGGTCTTTTTTTTTTCTCTTTCCATGTTTTGTCCTTCTCCACTTTACTCTCTCTCTCTCTCTCACTCTCTCTCTGTTGTGCATTTAAGGTAACTAACCATGCAATTTGAAACGTCAAATTTGTGATCCTGATTGTGAGGACAAAGACGAAAGACAGGAATAAATGCAGGAGCACAAGAACATGTTAAACAAAGGAAGAAGAGAAGGAGAGGAGGAGATTTCCTCCCCCCTCCTCTCCCTGTCTCTTTGAGATGCTCCAGAAGATAACAGGGTCAGGGATGAAGGGATGAGCAGTTGGAGGACAAGATAGAAGATGAGAAGAATGATGTAGCAGGCGGAGGGGAGGTGACAAACAAAGGTTGACACAACACTGAGAGTGTGTCATTGTGTTTCCCTGCGTGACAACGCTTCATGGTGTATGTACATGTTGGTGTGTGTGTGTGTGTGTGTGTGTACAGCCTTAACATTAGCATGTCCTCTATGTGTGCATGTGTATGTGTGTGTGTTTTTGTTTACAGGTCTGCATGTTAGTTCTATGTGTGTGGAGCCATGATTAATGTCCATGCACGTATGTGTGTTTAATACATGTGCTCATGTATCTGAGGTTGGAATCACTGTGGTCAGCAGTGCGGAATAAGCTGCAAGTGTGTGTTTGAGCTTGCCGATTTTCCGTCTGTGTGTTTTTTATTTGGATTTAAGAGTGCATGTGTTTTCAAAGTAAGAGTGTGTGTGTGTGTGTGTGTGTGTGTGTGTGTGTTTTCCTCCGAGTTATTTTTAACCCCGCGTCAGAGCTGGAGGAGGAGTTTTGCTCCAAGTAGGTCACAAGTGGTGATCTCAAATAAGGATAAATAAAAGACACTTACCCAGCGGTGGGACGCTGCTGTGGGTGTGTTTGGCTTTATTTAAGCACATCTGTGTCTTAGGTGATTAGATCCTGTTGTATTTTGCATGAAGGCAATACAATCACGTACATTCATGGTAAATCATGATCAGGCATTTGGCTGAATCATCATCTTGAGGATCATCAACAAACTGTTTAAATACTGTATGTTCTATATATGATATGTTACGTGTTCAATTATAATATTCGTTATCGTCCGTGATGATGATGATTGTGGTTTACAAGAACATGAGGCACTATGGGAGCCCGAAATAGCCAAAGCCTTCCCGCGTAATCAGACCCGTTTCATTGCAGGTTGTCAAAACACAGACGCTTTGTCACAACCCCCAGGGTCTCAACCAGACACACAAGGTTCACTTGAGGAAGTGTATGAGAAACCCCAGGCTTTCAGCCATTTCCATTGTAAAGCCATTTATTTGCATATTAATGAGTCACACAGAAAACTGTCCCCAGAGAGTCATGTGAAACCACTAGACATCACTGGAATAAGTCAGTCCCTCCTTGATGTTTCCCTAATCCTAACCATGTTGTTTTGTTGCCGACAAGAAACCAAACTGCAACCACTTGAAAACATTATCTAATTTAAAAAAAAAGAAAAGAAAAGCTGTTTTGATCTCAAAAAAACCTCTGAATGACTGTTGGCACATTTGATTCATTGATATGGTCATGACAACCTGAGTCTTACCTCTTCTCATGTCAAGTCTTTGTCACTGACTCTAACAAATCTGAAGGTACATAAAAGCCTTTGAAAGTCATGAAGCACAGTATTCCATTCAGATTGACATCCAGACAAAGGCTTGATACAGGAAAAACACATCGGGGCTTGTTTATAAGGTCTTTTTGACAATGATGACATTTCGTTCCTTCGGAAAAAAAATGTTCCTCTAAGTTTTTCTTGTTCTTTATGACTATATAAATCATGTCATGAACTTGGAAAGCTTTCAGGCCCAAAGGAAAAGGAAGCACAATGCTTCAGAGTACTCTGAGGGCTGGGAATACACACAATACACACAATACACAAACAATCAAAGCTCACGATTAATGTGCTCTCACTGTACGATCAGATCATCAAAAACTACCTCCATGGATGGGGCATGCCTAACCGCTACCCTATCCAGTGCCCCTCTACAGTGCAATATAAAGACTATAGCCTCTGCACATGCGGTACACGGCACCACATAACAGCTTGGCTATCCGGCAACTTCCACAAGGCGACAAGGAGATTTCATATGCACACCATCACCAGCAAACACAAGCTAGCTTACAGGTTATATCATAACAACTATTTCCTTGCAGCTGCAGGTCTGCAGCTATTCCCTGCCAACGTTTCTCTCCTTCATTTATTGGTGATAGGAGGGGAAAGACAAGTCTGCTGTTGCCGTGGTGTTTTCAAACTGAAGTTGTGAAATCAACGCATGGCCCTGCTCTCGCTGTGCAATTGGGTCAAGTCGTATGAACGAAATTTCAAGCATGCCAGAAGTTCAACCCACTGGTTGGTAGCCTCATATTGGACCATTATCAGCACCGTGCAACAAAATACATGCAATCAGGCAGAGATACAGCCTGACTTCACTGACGTCACTGCCTCTCAAACGCCACTTTAACTTCAGAAGCTGAACTACATCTAAATGCAAACCATTCTCATAGCATATGAACCTTTGGAGGTATCATATTTCTGCATTGATTAACCCATTCATGCATTCATTAGATGAATCAATAAAACAGGGACTTTCTCAAATCACTACCTCCACACTGGCACACCCATGAACTTTGTCTAACGTCCCCCCGCAGCTGAACAGAGTACCCTTTAAAGGTAAAGGTGAAAGGGGATAAAAGAGCAAGCTTTGGGATGAACTCCCCTCACTCCAACGGAAACATGAACTTTATATAACCATGATTTTATGTCACTCAAACATTGTCCACATCAATAACACCAAGACATTTCTTCATTTCTAGCATTTTATGTTTTTGATGTATTTATAATATGCTTAGTTTTTGCAATTCCCCGTAAACATGAACACTTTAAAGTTAAATAAACACTGTTTTCAATACAAAAATACCCTAATTATCTAAATTATTGATATTTGTATGATACTATTTTGGTGTCTGAGTTTGTGCAGGTGATACAGCAGCATTTTTATGAAGGGACAATAAAAGGTGTTACAACAGTTCAGTAAGCCATCATCAATGCAGTTCAGCTCTCACTCCACCATCTACTGTAAGGTTTTGGATGGTGCTTAATGTGGCGGAGAGGATGTAGGAAGTGGTTTGAGAAGGGCCCGAATATTCTCCAAAATTTCTGACAGCCAAAATGATCTGATGATATTGATCTATCAAGACAGCAGGATAGAAAAAGGAAGTCTAAACTGAAGCCGAGGAGATTCAGTCAAACATTAAAAAGCGGTGTCTTGCCTGCTGGTTGCAGTATTATCTTTGCAGGGCCTCAGGTCTGCTGGCTTTAGGACATGAAGAACATTATTTCCTGCACCAAAAGGGATCCTAGCTGCAGGTGATGCTTCGGGCAGATCTCGGCCCAGCTGCTGTCGGAGGGTCAGGTGGTTTACTCCAGTACTGGTGTTGGTTCTCTGTAATATTGCAGTTATTTTCAGCTTCTACTTCTTTTTGTCGACAGGGGGTTGGAATTGAACGATACGATAGAATACGATATGCAACGCATGGCCCATATAGATGATGCTATCACGATACAGTGATTCTGCGATAATTGATATATTGCGAGACAATCATAATATGATACATCGCAATATCTGATGTGAAAATGCAGGAGGAATTATTCACTCCAGTTTGGCATCAGTTTAACTTCTTGTCACGCTTTAAACTGATTTTCACACGTCAGGATCGTCAGGATATATTGCCAGATCGGCACAGCTAGAATAGCTGGCTGCAATTACTTAATGGCTTGGCTTGAGTTAGCTTGTTTGCAAGAATTTACCTTCGGAACCGATTATCTTTTAGAATGGCAATGGCACTTAGTTTAGATCTTTAAAATATAAAAACTTAGATTGAGGCCCCCTTAAAGCTTGTACCTTAGGGTTGGTAGTGAATGGACAGTTTCGAAAGATGAACTGCTGGAGTCAGAAGAGTTTGACACATAGGCTGTTCCTACTGCATGCTTTGGCTTTTAGAGAATTAGTCAGTGTTGGCAGATGTTGATTCTGGTTTCATATTTTCTGTTCAAGCTGACCCTCAACTTTGATACCCTGTAAAACGCTCCAACAAAAGATCCAGCAATAAAATAGAGCTGTGATTGCTCTGTAAAGGACGTCCTTGTGTTATTGGACAACATACGGTCAGCTCTGTAAAAGGGCAAGGCCAGCATCAGTTCTGACAGGCAGACATATCCTGTATCAGAAGAGCAATTGCATCACAATTATGTCAAAAATCCATCCTGATCTCTTCTCTTTTCTTCTGCATTCGCTTTTTTCCTGTCATTGTTACATCATCCCTTTGTGTGTCTTGTCTTCTCTCTCTCTTTTAACTGTGTAAAACTTGGCAAACTTTCCACCTTTTGAATCCTATCATTCAATACAAGAGGTCTATTTGAGTTTTCTTTGATTTCCAATAAGATTTCTATCAGTTACATAACTCATTTGAACGGTCCTATAATAATATGGGCATTGCTTTCTTCTGAACATATCATCTAGCTCTTATACAGTATGTGACATACAACATCATTACAGTCAATCACTTCTGGACACTATTTGGCACAACTGGCCAGCTCTAACCTGAAACTCCCTGCAGTTCAGCCAAAGGTTAGAGGGATAGCAACGGATAATTGACTATGCTCTCTTGTCATTCCCAATTTGCTGTTATGTGTAGTTATTCCTCCTCTACAGCTCTTTCAGTACACTTCAATGAGCTTTTGAGCTGGCCGATCTATATTTCAGAGTGAAAACATATGAGCTGACAGTGAGGCGTGAGATAGGAACAGACAGAACATATTTGAGTAAAAATGTAGTCTATGTTTTGCCCAAGTCTGCAAGAGCCCTTTACTTTATCATGTGGGATGCGTTACAGTCACGGGCTGTTTGCCAAGAAAACCCAAAATATTCTAAGATCATGACAATTTTGAAAACCCCCAAAATGCACTTTAAGGAAAAAAAAACAAAAAAAGTCCACGCAAAAACCACAGAGGCTAGGGTTGTTCTAGGACAGCAATGTGGATGACTGCATGGGAGGAGGAGACTATTGAGTTTTTTTTTTATCAACAGAGATATTATTCCCCTTAGCGATCTGACTAGTAGTACAGCTCAACACCCAAACCAAGTTCAAACCAGGCGTTGAAAAATGAAAGCGATACGGAAGTGCAATCCTGCAATTTGTCGAAGTACGGATGAAGCTGGCTCCTAGAGCCCTGAAAGTCACAAACTCACCACAGCCAAAGATGCCCATTTCTACAGCACAAATTAATTTACAGCCAGGTACAAAAAAAAGGCAGATGTATGTCTGCTTTGTGATTTAAAAAAAAAAAAAAAAAAACTTTTTAGATTTTATGAAGGATACGTGTTGCCCATAGTTTGGCCTTAGATAGAAAATGGTAAATGGACATAAGCTTGTATAATACTTTCCGAGACCAATCAAAGCGCTTTTACACCACATGTCGCACCAACTTATTCACACACTGATGGCAGAGGTTGCTATGTACAGTGACCATCAGAAGTAAATAATCCCTTTGAATTAGGCAACCAAATTACCAAAGGATATTGGTTACCAAAGGTATCTAAATCTTGTCACATACAGTTTCTTAAAGCGGTGTTTGTTACAGGGCTTCCTCTTGTGCCCAATTATCTCTAAACAGACTAACAGCTAAAAGTAGCTTTGATTAACAGCCATGAATTAAAACATGTATTTAAAATATGGCAGAGCATTACTACACCTTAAATCTACAGCTAGTGTAAAAAATAACAACATTGACGTCGAGTGGGAAAAGTCCTTAAAAGATCGTCCAGAAAAAAGTCTACAACATTTTTTTAAGCGAAGTAATCTATCTCGAAGAATAAACTACCAACACTTCTCTTCTCATCCTCTAAGTTATCGCTCAGTATATTGTAAAAACTTTGTTGTTAAGATTAAACACGGTTCATCATAACAATCATACATTTTTTATATAGCACTAAAAAGTAAGTGAAAGAACCTCCCGTGGGTTTACACGGTCGCGCATTGTTAACTCTGTTCCTATGTGCAGTCATTGTAGTTCAGCCTCTCACATGGCTCCGAGTTAGGAAGGTAAAAAAGCGGTACTTAAATATCCCAGTGCTGACCCATTTCTCTGCATGCACAAAGTGAAATAGCAGCCTCAGCAAAGAGTTTGAGCATTGAACATGGATTCAATATGGAGCACTTTAATGTCAAAGTTGAGGACATTTTGTGGGGCTGATTAAATCCTGAAACAAAACACAAAAATATGACTAAAAACATGTATTTCTGATAGTAGGTCATCACCTTAAACTCATAAATCACACGTGTTCCCGAAAGGCCACTACGTGTGAATGTTGATGGCCCGAACAATTTGAAAAGCCTGAAACACCACTTACCGCTTTGAACCAGCTTAAGGATTGTGTTGAAAACAGAAACGAAGAGCTACATAAAACATGCATCTGGTTTGGCCTACATTAATCATGCATAGTAGAATTTACAGAAGTCTGGAGCATTCAAGTTCACAAGTTAGAGAATGGTGGAGACAAAGTGAGCACTCTTTGTACCTCCGATCCATAAGATTACGCTTGGGAGAACTTTGTTAAACATAGAACTCACCTGCAGCGACCTTACCAGGAGAATGCACACGAACAGCCTATCAGGACGTAAACTCAACACAACAAAAGAACACTTTCTACCACAGGACGCTTTCCTTTCATGCTGTTTCTTGATTGTGTGCAATGATTGTAGGAATACAGATTGTCCAAAAGCAAAATATTATTTTCTTCTAAAAAATTTTAAGGTGTTAGTGTGACACACTCAAAGTAGCTACAGCAAAAGATAACTTTAAAACATGGTGTTACTAAAACAGCGAAATGCTGAGAAGGTAAGGTATGGTGCCATCATTTATGTAAAGGTAGGACATAGACATGCGCCAATCATGACCACGGGTGCATCTGCCTCAATCATCCACTGCATGCAATCTGACAATATGCAGCTTCCCTGCATTGCGTGCTGGGATACATAGCGACACGGACCAAGCTAATAGCGCCAGTTTTTAACCGTCTTAAACTTTAAATTAGACCTTTATTTTATTTATTATTATTATTTTATTTATTTGTTTTCAGCTTAAAAGTGGATCCTGCTCTATTCTTGCAATGCCTTGCGAAGGTGAAGGTTAGCTGGGGAGTGCTTGCTAACATCTGATGATGACTGTATAAAGAGCATTCAGCTTGTTCGCATCTAAAGATAATATTAGCAACGTGGTTGCTCAATTTCAACATTAGCTGTTGTTTGATGATAATATAGGCGATCCTGTATAACCAAAAATAGCCAGCAAGTGAACATGGTCCACTGGCCTCACTTAGCTGCCATGAGATAATAATCAAATAAATATTCTTAATGCTGTACATATTTTGTAATAACACTGTCACCTCTTCTATAAAAGGCCAGAATCATGTTCTTCTGCTCTTTGCTTCATCGCTATGTGAATCCCACAGGCTCTTTCCGCCCGTCTGGCATCTTTTGGAAGTGTGATCTCAGTCTGTGTCCCTCCTCTGTAAACACAAGTGGATGTGTTAAGGTCACCTGTGAGTGTGTGTGTGTGTGAGCGTTAAAGGAGGAGGAGAAAGACACTGACAGGTGGTAATGGTGGCCATTTTACCACCTTTGTTTTCACTGACAATGCAATTTCCCTGATAAGCGTATACATCTGCTGGGAGTTTGTGCGTGTTTCGGTTTGAAAGTGTGTGTTTGTACTTAGGTGAATCTGCATAATCGTTATTGATTGTTTATGCAACTTTGAGCTTTGGATTGTCGGTTTTGGCTGATCATGGCTTTGCACATTTCTCCTTTGATGGAAGGACACGCATTCCCTCTGGGGTTTGAATAAAAATGTGACTCTTTCAAATGCAACCTATTTTGATGTCTCTCTCACACACTCACACAGAGTCACACACACACACACACACACACACACACACACATACAGCTACAATGTCAGAAGTGCACCACATTGACAGCAGGACTGACAGAAGAAGAAAATTGGGATGACAGAGAGAGAGGGAGCGAGAAGGAGAGGAAAAACAAAGACGCAAAGGAAGAGAGATATAGAGAGACGCTGGTTGAAGACACAGGACAAAAAGGTATTAATTACAGAGAACAAAGTTGTACTACATCATTTGATTAAACATACATAAAGTCCATATAGCCCTACTTAAATTTGTACTTAATGAAATATTCATCATAGTTTTCAGTGTGAGCTGTTTGCCTTTCATCTGGATCTAAGGAGCAATGACTCTCATTCCTCATCCATAATCCCATATAGATGCAAATGTGGCAAACAAGCTGCAATCTGAAAAGAAATCAACAAAATGCTAAATATTCATCAGTAAACACCAACTGAAGAAATCCAACGTGGTTAGTAGCAAAGCTACATTTGTATGCATTTAGTCAACTAAACCTGCAACCATCACTCTCTAGTCGGCACAAGAATAACCAGGTGGTTTAAATAATTATTAATATTTCTTAATCTCGATGCATGTTAAATGTTGTGCTTAAAATGCATCACAGCCACCCACCACTTGATTTGGCTGAAACCATAGACTGGCTGTGTCGCTCCGATTAATGAGCCTGCTCCCCCCGATCTACCTCCCTGAATGTAAACAAGTACGGTGATGACATAGCATCTCTCTGGTATTATTATGAAATGGAAATTTGAGATAAAAGTGTATGAAGGCTATTTGAGGCGAGAGCAACATTTAGCACGGTCACATTAAACATACAATTTAAAGTCAATTGTGCTCGATTTGGATTTCCTCTCTTCCTCTCCTTTCTTTCCTGACTGCTTTTCTTATTCAATATTCCGCATTTATGTCTATCTAACTGATGAGGACAATAGAGAGATCCCAAATTAAAAATAGATTTTTTTTTATTGATCACACTGCTGTCGTTATCAACAGGAGAGACGTATATCTTACAATCTTACAAAACGATCTAAACCGTAAATGCAAGATTTGAAATAATTCATAAAATGACAACAGTCCCGTTGACAAGTGTTGTAGTCAAGGCCACAGTAACCCAGAGACAAGACCAAGACATACTCAAGACAGGAGTGCTCAGAGACCAAGACAAGACCAAGACATTTAGGGATCGAGGCTGGGACAAGAGCAAGACCACAAACATCAATGAAAAATCATCATCTTGTGTGCAGGGAGTGTGTCAAGCATTTAGATGGTAACACTTGGAAGGTTGCAGCTGTAACTGGAGGAAGAATAATAACTAGTTACAGTATAAAGACAAGTAATATGTTCTTTTAGAAAGGAGCGTTTCCCTTCTAACAGTGACAACATGGAAAAATAGCCTCAGTGTGGTCAAACAAATCAGTGGTGGTCTTGATTTAAAATCGGGAGTCTGTCCAGTCTGAGACAGACACATGACTCCCATGAGACCTCCGAAAAGTTTCCTCGAGACCGCTATTGAGACCAAGACCGATCTCAAGTACTACAAGACTACGTAAGACTACTGTAAGCAGCTCCTATCTCTAACCTACTCTATAGAATACCAAAAATCCAGTGCACCCTTTTCTCCAGTGATCTGCTGCTCTGAGTCGCTGTTGAAGGCCTCGGCAGCATCTTCATCATCAAACATGACAGCCAGCATAATATGATATTAATGCAAAGGTACAGATGTCAAGGAAAGACGTTTAAATTTATACTCAAATCCAATTTGGTCTTTTTAGGCATGCAGTTTAATGGGTCTGAAAGTAATATCTGGAGGAAATTCAAGGCTATGACAAGGATGTGTCGTCACATTTGAAACATCTATCCGATCTGCTGGACCATTTTGTAAATTGATGATGAGTCTGCGCTGTCACTGCAGGCGTACATGCTCAGTCATTCCAAATTGCTCCTTGATCATTTATTCATCATTTACTATCTAAATGATGGTTAAAACACTGTGTTAGCCATGTTTGATACAGATATGTGCTTCTACCAAGTTTGAATTTTACCAGCCAAAATAATACATTGTTTTTTTAGTTGTTCACACATTTGTTAAGGTATTACCATTTATGTTTACATACAATGATGAAAAAATAGGTGTTAAGAGATGATAAGAATATTTCTTATACACCAGATTTTACGAAAAAATCCTTTTTATCAGATCAGGAAATAGAGAAATTATAAAAAATAAATTTACTTGTCATTATTTTGAAAAAAAGGTAGTCGAGCCCAGGCTACCTTGAGAAACCCTACATTAGAAGATTTTAAATTCAAAACTAAAATCCAGCTGCAAATAGCTGTAATCTGCAAGATGTTTTTTTTTTAAAGTTGAACATGTGACATAAGCAGATTTATTTAATTTATTTAGCTGTTTTTGACATTCTGTGGTTGGGTGATTCCGTGTTTTCTGTGTTAAGACATACAGTAAACCTGATATCACCAGACCTTTAAATGGTACTGTACCAGGACTGCAGGCAGAGGAGCCATGCTTTTTTTTGTCTGTACTACGCCTGCGTTATTTTATTTTTTTTCGGTTTGAGCCAAAGCTGTGCCTAAAAAAAACAAAAAAAAAAACACTTAGTGTCTGTATTCTATTGAAAAAGAGCTGTCACTTTGAAGAGAAGAATATTGGTTGTCGACCAACAGGGAGTTAACAGACAGACGGCAAACAGGAAAAGACAAACAGAGACTTCAGAGTAATGACTTCATGATGGTCTTTTTTTCCCCACAAACTCCAACTTCAACTTCCTTCTCTTCCTTCAGCCTTCCCCTCACTTCACCTCCATTCTGCTTTTCTTTTTTTCAACCACCTCTGTTTGCTCTCTTTCTTTTCCTTTACCTCCGAGCTTCTTTCCATTGTTACTCCATACTGCCTCTTTTGCATATTTTCTGCCTCATCCTTTCATCTCTGTTGTTTTCCCACCTTATTCCCCATCCTCCCCTTTCTCTCCTACCGATGGCCAGCCGCTGCCTTGGCGAAGTTTGTGTTGGAAGTATAACAAGTCGAGCTGATTGGTCAGACCATCACAAGGCTGGAAGTTTAACATGAAGTATTCTCACACACACACACACACACACACACACACACACACACACACACACACACACACACACACACACACACACACACACACACACACACACACACACACACACACACACACACACACACACACACACACACACACACTTAAGAAAGCACTGCTGTGCTCTGCTTCGGTTCCCCTTAAAACAGAAATTGTAGCTGGGGGCAAGAAGCTGAGCCTGATGTTATTATAGTCCAATGGAGAATTAACAAAAGACATTTACAATTGTAAACATTATTTTTTTGTCTCGAAGAATATGTTAAAAGTCATAGTTATGAACAAACACATGGGACACAAGAGGGGACTGAAAAAAGGTTATCTCGTTTTCTTTGAGATTTGTCAGTTTCCTCATTATAGAAATAGGATGAAAGGAGTGACGTAAAAAAGAAGGATAAGAAGGATACTCCATCCTGCAAGGCCTCCGTCATCCCCTCTCCTCTTTTTTTTCTTCTTCTTGTCCCTTCCTCCCTCCTCTCTTAATCCAGCCTGATGAGATGCTTTCTGACACTGCCACTGGCTGCGGGTTCCTCTGGCCATCTGCAAACGCACACGCACACACACACACACAAATCCATACAAACACACCCACACTCTCATACATGTTCATAAACCTACTAAAAAATACCTTTACAATACAGTACTGAAACACTTGCTCATAGACTTGTGGCATACAAACATTTGAATACCTAACTCACACACTTGAGCCCTTTTCGCACTTAAACATATCTAGAATTTGTTGTTTTAGAAAGTTGTTGTAAGAGCTCTCTTGTGGCGGAAATCTACGTCTTATATCTTTAAACAGCGACAAAACCTTCAAAGACAGAAACCTGTTTTTTTAATTTTACAATGCTGCAGTTTGCTGCTTTGAAAGGACAGGGTAAAAAACATCGACATGGGAGTTTCAAGACTGGATCGTTATGAAAATGACTTTTAATTTACACTGTTTTTGTTTTTAGTTCTGACATTTGTGTTCATAATTTCCCTCATAACCTTTCAATTGACCTTTAATTAGTTCTACTTAGCGAGGAATGACACTGATTTACTGAGTCAGGCTCAACTGTTATTTTATTTGTTATTTGTTATTTACTGTCTCACCTGCAATAAATAGCTTTTTTGGTTATAAAGATACAATGAGAGTGTTGAGATTGAAATGTAAGTCTGCTTGTTTCACACGAAAAACATTTAACCAAAGGACGCCAAACGACCATCTAAGAAGAGGAGTTATCATGTTTCGAGGGTTCATGGCAACCAGCAACACTTAGCCATAGGGCTGCTAAAATGTCATCTTTAAATAAATGTAACCACAGCATCAAACCATCCACACAGATTGAACATCTTGTCCCACACAAGGTGTTTGATAAAGCTGCTACAGTAGACGACATTCTGAATATGAATACTGCTAAAAAAAAAGTATGGAAAAACAAGGAAGCCATTGTTAATCGTTTTGAGAACAGAGGGACGAAAAGAGATGTTTTAAAATGACCTGGAAATAAGTCGCAGATGAAAAGTGCTTTTTAGAGGACAACAAACCTTTTTGGTTGAGCTCATACAGACAGTCATATCTACAGTAGAAACAAGACACAGACAGGCATATGCCGTGTAACCTTTGTGAATATATTTTGGAGTGCTAAAATGAAAGTAAAGTCAAAACTCTCTGTGGATTTGTTGACTTCAGCTCTGTGTTCAAATGGACAGGACGGCCCTTTCTCTTTTCATGTTTCGCTCAGAGGCTCAAACATGTTTCATGCATTTTCAGTCTTTATTATTTCACATACTGTACTGATGCCACTGACGAGTCAAGATCTGCCTTGGATCACAAATGATACGTCATTAGTCGAGGCAGCAATAAGTTCCCAAACACAGCGATGCCAAATTCAACCAGTCAAGTGTTTGAAGAGAGAACCCAGGGTAGAGGACAAATCCACTCTTTGATACTTCAAGACTTATTGTGTTCTCAGGGGTGCAATTTGTACTATTATACAAATTGCTTTTCTACTTGTCTTCTCTGCTTGTACTTCATGATGACTTCTAAGAGAGAGGTATTCAACCGAAGTGGAAAGGATTCGAAAATATGGAGTTCTTCTATCAGTGCAAAAAAAAAAAAAAAAAGAAAAGAAGTGAAAGGATCCTCCATGAGAGATGTATTTGAAAAGTCTTCAGCTGGTGGAGTATCTGACATGATGATGTCAATCCAGCAAAAGCAATTTGCAGAAATACTTTCTCAAACTACATTTTGGTCGATGGGAAACCAATTGGTAGGGCAGATACAGGCCTCAGGCCTACTGGCAAAAAGCTACAAACACTTGTCAGTCAACTCAGCCACACCCCGAATTATACAAATATACACAGAACTTTGAACCCTGAAAGAATCAAAATGGATTATTAAAAATAGACCATACTCATACACTGTGTACGACACACACGAACATGCATACACACAGAAACACACAAGGACCAAAGGGGAATCATCTAGGCATCACATCCACTTTGTTCAGATGTATTTTCTGCAGTCTTACCTCAGGGACTCCTGGGCTGTTATGACTCAACTTTCCTTTAATATGTGTTGTACGTGTGTGTGCGTGTGTGTAGGTGTGTGCGTATGGTTTTTGGCTTACTGACTCACCCCTCTTGTGTCCGAGGAGCGATTCTGCTGACTCCAGATTTACGTCTTTAATCACTGTGTGTGTTTACTGTAGGCTTCCTCTCTCTCTCTGTACCGTGTAGCCTTGTTTGGATGTCTTGAAGTGTGTATGTTAGTTTGTGTTGTGAGAGCGTGCTGTTGTGTTCACGTGTCGGCTAATAGGTTTTGTCAGTGTGACTGAACTGAACTGAGGTCAACGCCGCTGATTAAAGAAGCGAGCCTCGCCGCTCTTCCTCCTCCATTTACCAGCACACAGTCCACCTCTCCGTTCTAAGCCTCCACTTCACTGGTGCTCAGATTAAAAATGTACTGCTTGCAGTCACAGACAGTAAATCCACTGCTTCACATTATTAAAAGTTTGAATGTCCGCAAGCAAAATGAACATCTGAACTGGTATTAGTGGATGGAGATGGATTGGGGGGGAGAGAACAGCCTTATACTGCAACCCTGCTGTACAAGTCATTTAAAACCCAGCAGTCCTCCACCAGCTTTTCAAATGGAAGTTAACTGAAGTCAATGTTGAAAAGGCAAGTGTTTATTTTATCTGTTTAAGTCTAACCACAAGCTATTTAAGTTGACACTACTGTAATGGATGAGCTAAAACAAATGGTAAACACATTTTAAACCAAAAAGCGTCAAACATATTACAAACATTTCGCTGGACATTAAAAGTCGAGGTTTTATTTGTACAAAACAGACCACCAAATCTACAGTAAGGCTCATAGGAAACGTTGATATCTGCGTTTTTATTCTCACAAACTTGACATCCATTCGAGCAGCCCATCAAACCCACAGGCTACTCAAGCATTGTGTTCCCAAAATTTAAATGTCAGCATGTCTTCTCAAACTTGTCATCCTTCGCTTTTTTTGTGTTTTTTTTGTGTGGCCTTCAATCATTCATTCACCTCACAAATTGTTGTTATAAAATGATAAAATGTGCTGCAGTCTACGTGTCATTAACTTTACATTATCGGTATTATTTTTTTCTATTTTTGAGACGAGCGTATCAATACAGTGTGATTCCATGGCAGCCATGGAAATAAGTAGAAGGGGAAAAGATGCATAAACAACATTGAAGACAAAGTTGTATAACCATTATTTGTAGCTGAACATTTTATTTTTACAGAACTGGAAAGTAGGTTAATCAAATCAAAACACAATGGCATACTTTTTGGTTTAAAGTAGATTTTTAATATGTAATTTGTATTGTTTTAAGAGAAAATGTAGTGAGAGAGATCAACAGTAAACTTACACTACAGACACCAAAACAGCACGGCTAAGTAGACACTTCAGAGTGTTTGGTAATCACAGACTCCATGACTGAGTAAATATGACCACGTGCCGAGGTGCCAGGTTTTAAGCGTAACTAAAATGACATAAGGGTAATGCGAGTCACGAGTAAATCCACTCAGAACATGGCATGCTTTTCAATTGCAAAGAGAGAGATTGAGCACACCAGACTGTTTAAATAAAACAGTTTATTATATAAGAATTTTCTAATGTTCACTCATCAATCTATCGGTGCTTTTGCCCCTCTGTTGTCTCCTGTCTGATCCTTTTTCTCCCATCAGAGTGAGTAGAGTTGGCACTTGACTGCTCACACAACACCACATACATTTGTCATACACACACACACACACACACATTATATAACTCTGAATTTATGCCTCACAGCACTTCCCAACATCTTGCTAACACATTTGTTCTCCTGTTTCCAGTGTATGTGTACTGTTTGGTCTTAGTGTGTTTCCATGTTTGTTCTGTAATGCTGTGAGAGTGTATGCATACGTGACGGAACTGTAACTTGTGTGTTGGTTTGTCCTATTATCTGCCTTGTCGTCTAACGGTGAGCAGTGTTGGCATATTGTTGTTGATGCATCAGTTTGCTTCACATTCATCTGTTGACGCGGTGTATTAGCATGAATTAATAATTAGCTTACAATATTTAGTCTTATGTCATGGACTTTAACAGCTTAACGGGGAAAGTTGTACAATAAGTTTAGTCTAAACATAAGTTTAGAAGAAGAATGTGAAACTTTTCGATCCAGTAGGTGACGCCCTTGAGCGGCATCAATAAACCAAAACAAAGCGCTGTTTGGCCACACCGCCGCACAGACTTCCTTTAAGTTAGGAACAGGCTTTAAAAGACATTTTCTCTTATCATTAATGAAAACTCAACACTAAGTGAAAATTACCTATTTGAGATTTGTCCGTATTTTAACAGATTAAATAAGTCAATGGCATGGCATACTTCTAAACTGGATTTAACTTTCATTAGTTGTTATCAAAGACAATGTTAAACAGGTTAAATTACATTCATGGTGTTCAAAAACAATTGTAAGGCAATGCACGAAAACTGTTTGCATCAATAATGGTCAGAAAGAAAGTGTAAGCACTGAGAGGAAATCTGAGACACATAGAACTAGTCATGTCACGATCGTGCAGGCAGGAAACAGGAGAGGAGGACCCAAATGCAGAGAACTAAAATTTATTAACAAAAAGGCAAACAAAAACTTACTTTGAAAAACCAAAATCCAAAAACCACGACGGAGAAAACACAGGGAGCAGGGAGATGACAGACCACGAGACATTGACAATACAATGAACCGACAAGAGACTGAGGAAAAACACAGAGACTAAATAGACAGGGGTAATTGGACACAGGTGAGACTAACGAGACAGGTGAGGAACATCAGGGTAATCACAAAGGCGGGAAAACACAAGGAACAAAGAACACAAGACCAGAACACTGAGGACATGTACAAAGTAAAACCTAACACCACCACCAAAACCAGATCTACAAAATAAAACAGGAAACACTAAAGACTACACTTAAAACACAAGACAGGAACTAAACAAACAGGTAACATAGGAGAACACAGAGAGACACACTCAAGACTAAAGTAAACACAAGACTATGAAACATTAAAGCACACAAGGGAAACAAACCACACGAGGAAACAAATAACACTAAGGACAGAATGAAAACTAAAACAAGAAACACAGACAAAACCAAACCATGACAAGTCATGGGAACAAATTAGAATTTTTGAATTAAAAATTGAACTATTTTGCTGTCTGTTTCTAAAGTTGTAGGGCCTGTTGCTATATTTTCAAATGCTGCAACCAAACAGTTGCACCAGTTAACCAGTGCTCCATTTCAGCAGCTGCACTACATGTTAGCAAAGCATAAATGTGAAAAACTATGCATCAAGCGAATCCACTAAACCAACAAGTTGTAATTGAATTAAGTGCCCTGAAAGTAAAAAAATAATGTGGGACATTTGTTCCAACCAAATAGAAACATACGAGACGAAAAATATTGAATTAGCTGTGAAACTGTTCATGAGCCATTTTCAAAACAAAATCTCCTCATATGTGTGAATACAAAGAATGTGTATGAGGCTCATTGAAGTTCCATGCAACTGTGCTAATTCCCTTTATACTTGAGTAAAATGCAGCAGAGCCCTGGTCAGACCAGAAGCGGCCTGCCTCCTGTCACCGCCTCTGCACATGTCCCAGGATGCACCGGGCCTTTTGGGGCAATTCTGGATATCACACAGCTCACAGAGCCGACGTCAACACAGATGTACAGTCAGTGGGAGTCTCAAACGTGTGACTCGGTTCAGTCCGTTTGTGTCTACAATGTTCAGTTAAATGAGGCTCAATAAGGCTTTCATGCAAATGTGGTAATTCTCTTTAACGAGATGAAGTTGTAGCAAAGCGCTGGGAAAAACAGAAGTGGCACAATGGCGTGATAGTTTTGATTTACTGTGAAATCAGCAACTGACGCAAACTGATTCAGTTACATCTACCTGATAAACACATGTTTGTTCCTCTCATGTCATTCATTTCTCACCTGTGTCTATACAGTAGTTGTCTACACCCCTTTAGATAGTCAGTTATAAAGATGAGCTCATGTATTTATGGTTAAAAATGTGTGAAAAGGAGGGAACACGAGAAAGACACAGACTCACATTCAGGGCAACGCAGTGCATTTGGAGCAGATTTGTTGAGCCAGCTGCTCAGTCATGCCTGCTTAGAGAGCTCATGTACAATGTGTAAATTCTACATCACTAATTTCAACACACAGGCACACACACATTACTTTCACATTATGAACACAAGCCCTCGTTCTCTGACCTTGTTTGAGTTTTCTTTCCTCAAGTCGCTCTTTCTCAGCAGCGTTTAGTGAGGGCTCACATCAAACAACCCACACATACCAGAACAAGGCACTTCAAGTACACAACACAGGACATTTATTATTCTATTTGTGGATGGCGGGATGAACACATTAGCGAGGCCAATAATGATTGAACAAAGATTTTTTTTATCAAAAGGGAACAGCCAGAAATCCTAATTGAAGCATCAAAAGGAACTCAAACAGAGGGGGTATAAACATTTTGGGCTTTGTTGACATGATGGATCTGAACAGCAAACACTTGAACAACTCGGGTTAGAAACAGAGACTGTAAACAAACATGGATGATGGGTTTTTGAAGGGCTGTCTCGGAAGCCCAATCATGGAGGAACATGCTAACTCTGTCTTGGTTCGAACTGCCACCAAAGATAGATGCAAACTTAATTTCACCTGAAGAATTTTAAAAAGGAATTAAGAGTTGCTGAACTTTACAAGCTAAAACGTCAACACAAGCAAATGACTTGTGTATAGAAGCTCCTGTGAGGAGTTTTTAATCTGATAATGAATCAGATGCCTCTCTATGACCTTAAACATGTAAACTGGACCATCACTTGATATAGTTGTCTTTGCTCTTATGTTCAATGCATGTAACCCCTGCTGCTCGGTGTCATTTCAGGTTAATCCTGGTACAGCCTTTGTTTACCTTTTCCACTGTAATTATAACAACAGGAACATGTTTCACTGTTGAAGAGATGGTTATTAGGAAAATGTATTAAAAAAAAAATAATAATAATAAAAATTATATATATATATATATAAGCTTTAAAACATCATTAGACTGTTAAGATACATTGATTATCTGAATACAGTAAGTGTTTGCTGTGGTATTAAACTGCACTTCTGTTAGTATCAGGAGCCACGTAGGAAAGCAAACTGGGGACTAATGTCTTCAAATAAAACAACTTAAGGGGTTCATTTAAAAAAGGTGATTCAAATTTTTTTTTTTTCACTGCATTTAAAATTCCTACTGTCGAGTTGTCTCCCAAGGCCATCAGCCAGGTTGTTAAGAGCATACAAAGCAAATGAGTCAGAAATATGTTGATTTCAACCTGATTTTTTTTTTAAAGTGTCCTTCTGAATATACAAAGTTTATGGTTGATCTTCAAGCAAAAATATAAAACTTGAAATGAGAATACATGCAACAGAGACCTTTAAAATCACAGCATAGCTTTCAATGTTCATTGATGTATCGTACATGTGAGCGCATACAGGCAACGCAACTGCTGAGCCGACATTAAAAAGACATCAAGATTCTTCTAGCGCTTAGAGATACAAACTCTCACTGAGGAGGTTTTAGGAAAATGTGCGGTGCCAAAGTATCAGTTTTCTCTACAGAGGACATGGCTCTCCACTGCTTTTAAACTATAACCTAAAGGCCCAAAATGTGACCAACCAGGGCTTCTCCCAGGTGTGACTGTGTGTACTATATGTAACCCCCACTCCCCCGTGCATCTAAACCTCAGGCCACGGCTATAAATAATGAACCTTGTTCCCATTTCCCTCTTTCCACATGTCCAACTTAATGCTCTGCCTTCAGTGAGTTTAGGGAACTTTTTGGAAGATCTATTGGCCGTGTCCACTTCACTTTTGCATGATGAAGCAGCTTCTGCGTGCTGAATAGTCAGACATGTCTTCAGCCCAACCGGAGTGACATGAGATTAGTTTGCACACCTGATGCAAGATAAAGTCAGGTGCACCTGAGACACACATGCTCCCTTGCACAATCATGTCTATGTATTGTATAGGCACTAACACAATCATTCATGGACAAACAAAGAACCAGGCACACACTCATATGGAAATTTACAGTAGATTGTGTCCTTGATGCAAAGCCTGAGGAGTTATTTTAAGTGTCCCACTTAGGCAGCGAGGCAGCTAAAGTCCATGCAGATCCTTCTGTGGCACTGAGACGCACAAACGCATGTGCACAATTTTCACATGCACACACAAATCAGACACCTCGAAAGGTCACTGTTTTTGATATGCATTTTCCACACCTTTCATTTTGTTTTTTCTTTATCAATAAATCAATGTCCCTAACAAATAATGCAAGACTTAAAATGTTGATATTTGAAAAAAGCTCAAAACTTGCCTGACCTTTATTACCTGCACAATGCCCTCTACAATTTTCCTTCTGTCACCAAGTTGATTTTATTCTTTTTTTTAATGGGGGGGAATATACATTTAGGATCCAAATGTGTTAAATCATCAGTATTTTCTAGCGAAGATCAGTATAAAGACATTGAATTTGTTAAATGGAGGATTCAAGGACATTCTGATATTATGTTAGATACAGTAGATGTTGCGATCATCTTTCTCTACAGAAAACATTATAAATTGAGTCTGTAGTTAGATGTGTCTACAATGAATCAAATTACCATTAATATAATCATAAGCATGCAAAAAAAAAAAAAATCATGCCCCAACTACAAATTCCAAACATCACAAGCATCCACTTCTGCAGGCTTTGAACTGAATTTGAACTGAATGCTCCACGGTGTCCTTTACGTAAGAGAAAATGGCGAGGATGAAAATAAGCAGAGAGGAAAGGCACAGAATAACACAAAACAGGGAGAAAAAAAAGAAGAAGCAGGGGAACAAAAACAGGCCTTTCTTCATCCCTCAGAGAAATACTGAAAGGCAGGCAGTTAGGTAAACTGACTTGGACCACCGCATAGTCAGCAAGAAGAAGAGGGGAAGGAGGAGGCAGATGAGGGGTGAGGACAGGATTGGGGTGTTGACAAGGGGCTTGGAATGGGAGAGCAAAGATATTGTTGATAGAAAGAGGGAGGGTGAAGAGGATAAATGTTGACCCCCCCGATGAAAACAACCGGATAACAAGGGATTGGAGAAGGCAGCTTTTGCAGGTGGACGACCAAAAGAAGAAAAAAAACAGCAGGAATCAGTGGTGGAGGAGGAGAGAGAGGAATGGGTAAACGTACAAGAGTCACAAAGAAAGAGGCAGAGAGAAAAGAGTGCCATTCAGGGAGAAGGTACAAAGTCCCCAAAACACTGCAGTTACTGTCGTGGCCACAGGCTTACTGTAAAAGCGACGCAATCCGTACACGGCCCTACCTTACAGCACTATTAAATATGTTTGCAGCTCAGGTAAAAAGTGAACTTTGAGTCTTTATAGCTCAAAGTTCAATCAATGGCAACTGAATAGTAGTCTAATTTAAAAAACAAAACAAAAAAACACTCAATCAATTTTGTTAAATGAATTAAACGTCAAGTCATGCAAACAGTAGTTGGGCGTTGGTCACTTTGAGCAGCAGGTTAAGTCCCTCTACAATAAAACTCTTAATAATTTCAGGACATTGAGGACCTGATCTGTGCTGGATTGGCCCAAACGTGTATAACATGAGATTATCAGTGGAGAGGGCATACAGGAAGAGGAGTAGGAGGAGTCTTCCGTTATGCTGATATCTGGTATCACTACAACATTTAAAGGTATGTCCCCCCCAGTAAAACAAACATCTGCAGAAAACGTACCAAAAAAAAACAAACAAACCCCGAGGCGAGCATTAGAGAGCATAAATAATCAAACCTCCACTCAACATAAACACTGTTATCACCCGGGTAAATGTTCCAGATTATTATCTTCTGCATTCATACGTTGGTTAACTCCTACTTTATGAGGACAGTTTACAAGAAATGTTATAATTTGCCCGAGGGCTGGCAGGAAAAGTTTCGCCTTAAGTCAGGGTGAACAGTTCATTTGTATTTACACATGCATCCCAACTGAACAATGTCAGGGCATTTTTAGGAGTACAGTGAATATGCAAAAGGACCTTTATGTCGGTTATTGCACACTATTTTGGGCATATTGTGTACC
Source organism: Symphodus melops (assembly GCF_947650265.1). Taxonomy (NCBI): domain Eukaryota; kingdom Metazoa; phylum Chordata; class Actinopteri; order Labriformes; family Labridae; genus Symphodus; species Symphodus melops. The sequence goes on from NC_136707.1 coordinate 4,402,012, forward strand.
AAAACACCTGCATACCTTTGTGTTCTATCACGCCACTGTTCCATCTCTCCCTGTGTACGTGTATGCCCTTATGTATGTCTCATTGTGGTTGCTTGCATGTGTGTGTCTGTGTGTGTGTGTTTGTGTGTGTGTGTGTGTGTGTGTGTGTGTGTGTGTGTGTGTGATGGCCTAGAACAGTAAGCCTTCTCCTCAGCTGGGTTGATCTCATTGTGTCAAAGTCTGGGCTTTGACTAATCACTCTCAAATAGGAGGACTCAGCGAACTGTTCCTCACACAAATGCATGACCACACATGCATATATCCACTCAACAACACCGACTGTCTATTGCCATCGCTGTTGAATTTCAATACATCTATCTTCTTTCTCTGCGCCTCCCTAACTATCTGATATCTGTCTCTCAGAGCCAACAGATTCTCTTCGAATCAGTTCATTTTTTCTACTACTGTGACTTGTTCGGTGTCCCTTTGAATCTTTTACTGTATGTTGTTGTTTTTTTTGATGAGAAAGAATTATAATTGACATAAATAATGTGAGACAGATGTGTATAAGGTTAAAGGCTAGTTAGTAAAGATAATGGTGTTGAGTTTTATTGTTTAACTGATGGAGGAAAAGGGAATGAAGAACAGATGAACCTCTAATCTATACATTTAAAGAAAATAAAACATGGTGAACATGTTTTGTATTTTGAAACAAGACCCAGACATAAAATAAATGGTATTTTCCTCCCTTATTTTTGCTTCATTTCAGAGCCACTGGGTGCCATCACTCGCTGCTGTTTGTTCTGCTGTCTGCAGTCACTATTAGTCAGCTTGACAGTAGAAAACAAATGTTCCAAATCTGCATCTTGCATTAAATTGGATTAAAATGGAAAATGACTCAATTTGCAGTTTTAGAAGACAACTTGTTTGGATAATTAAATTCATCAGGGCAAAGACACAGTTTTGGTATCATTTACAATCTTCAGTATGATGATCTTGAGTCATAAAAGAACAACCTACAGGTTTTGAATCTAATCTAAAATCGTTTTGCAAGCAGGCTAATGTTAGCATACTTTGGTTAACTCACAGCTTCACATTGCACCTAAATTGACCGTTAAGATACGGTGTCTATTGCTTTTATTGACCGGATTGGGAGAATGATATACAGTATAGGTCAGCGGTGGGTGAGTGTGTCTACTTGTCTGGTTTGTGTGTGTTTTTGAAGCTCAGCTCTGTTGTAAAAAGTTTTGGTTTTGGATGCCCAATTTACTGTTACCTTTTTTAATGAATGCCGAGGAGCAGGTGCAGAACTGTGTGTTTGCGCGTGCTTGTACGTGTCGGTCTGTGTGTCTTTTGAGGGATTGCAGTTCGACCTTTCCCTTTGGCAGCCTCTCTTGGATTGCTCTCAGATCAAGATGGCAAGTACTCTAAATGTGTGTGTGTGTGTGTGTGTGTGTGTGTGTGTGTGTGTGTGTGTGTGTGTGTGTGTGTGTGTGAAAGAGAGTATGGGGTTTGTTTGGGGGTGCATGACAGTGTGGTTTGATGGACGCAACAGATCATGGCTGTTGGATTGCATTGTGGTGAGCCTCGCCAAGTCATATCAAATTAATACACACGCACACACACCCACACACACACACACACACACACACACACGCCCCTTGATGAATGCATGACGGAATGCTCAGATGATAAAGAACGATTGGAAAGTGGACTTGTGAGGGCAATTTGGTTTCTTGCCTACATTTTGTGTGTGTGTGTGTGTGTGTGTGTGTGTGTGTGTGTGTGTGTGTGTGTGTGTAGTAACTGAGCACAGTTACATATACAATGTCTACTAGAGTGAAAGGTTTATTTGCTATTATTCGTCCACAGAGATATCTTTCACGGTCTGTAATGCAGCCATGTGGAGTTACTTGAATGCAGAATTTAATTACGTTTTTTCAGTTTTATAAAGATACCTCGCATTGTATTGTAGTGATCTTCAAACAGATGCATTCTTTGCCTTGTTACACATATCCAGTACGGAAAAGCATTCAATGTACAGATATATTCACCATCCCTTCATTACTCACCATGATCAGATTCCTGTTCCTCATATCACAGGTATGTTATGGGGACTTGTACTAAACTCCATGCACATCTATTGTCTAGCCTTGCATTGCGTCATCCCCCAGCAGGGAAGTCACGAGTGCTGCTGCTGCTGCTGCTGCAGCTGGCCTCATCAGATTGAGACGCACTACTCACTGCAGCCCACTGGGGGCAGTGTGAGCTGCAACTGCATGCTGCTATTAGAGTAGAGCAACAGAAGCAGCAGTGTTACAGCAGTTTTTTTTTTTCCAGTATTGGAATGTGTGTGCGTTCAGAAAGGAACTGTGCAGGCAGGGAAAAGGATGCAGGGGGAGAGAGAACAGTTTACAAATAAGAAAAAAGGTGCGATTGCTTTTGTCACATAGCTGCTAATTAGCCACTTTACTTCTACTAGAAATCCACACTTCAGGGTAAAATATGTACTTGCTGTGTGGTTTTCAAACCCCATGACGCTATGCTTTTCCTAATTCTTGCAAAGATTCTCTATTTAGCAAACAGTACGTATCAGACCTTTGAGACAATCTTTAAAAGAACTCATTTTATGGCACCTTTTTTTTTTTTTTTTTTTGGTAAAAATGTTAAAGTGCAACACACAGAGTGGACCCATATTTCTATCACTATCACAGTTGTGTTGCCAAGCTGAACACGGGCACTTGCCAACTCCCTCCAAACACAAGTGTAGCATTTCTTCTTTCGCCTTGAGCTACTTCCCACACAACACGGGTATAAATGTCGCCATCAATCAATACACGAATGATCAGTGTAGACAAGAATGTCAGTAAAATCACAAGAGATGCTCCGAGGCAAAAATTTATCAGTGATCATGTTTCTGAGTGGTTAATTGTTTCTGCCCATCAGCTGTCTTTTCCCTTCAAAGATGTCTCACATACGCTGTATATATAGTATTGGCCCTGAAGCCACAGAGGCTTCCTGGGAACTGTGATCATCATTTTGTTTGATTACTGAAGAAAAGAAAATCTTTGTAAGGATGGTGAATTTAGGGGGTCATTATGGTCAGGAGTATTCCATTTGTTTACAGCAACTCAAACATTAAAATGATTCATTTCAGCTCCTGTATTTGTAGTGAAAGGGGAGTGACTTCAAACAGAATGAGACAGAATAGGCCTGATTACCACTGAGACAATTCAGTTGGCTTTACATGTACAAATATGTGCCAGATCTTGGACATACATTTCTATGAATATGGGTCACTGTGGTTAACTGTGCATTCTTTTCATCTTCATTTACATGAGCGTTCGTGTGTGTGCATGCATGTGTGTCAGAGCACATGTGTTATTTAAACACAGAGGGCTTGGAGTGAGCATCAAAGGCCCATTCACAGTGAAGTGGCAGAGGCACACTCTCTGCCTGCCACCAGCTCTAATTACCCATTCACGCTGGTTATCGCCAATCAGCATCTTCTTTTAGCTCTTGAGAGCTACGCCACACAAGAGACTTACGAACACACACACACACACACACACACACACACACACACACACACACACACACACACACACACACACACACACACACACACACACACACACACACACACACACACACACACACACACACACACAAACCCAGGCAAACAAACATGCCCAAACTGCAGTTGCACATTTGCGTCCTCCCTCCAGAAAGATGGAGGGCGGATAGACGCTTCCAGGTACAGAGAATATATCATAACATAAACAGCCCGAAGCTTCTCCAAATACAAAGACATTCAATAATGGAGGTTGATGCTAGAGCATAAAAGTCGAGAGGAAATAAAGAGGAGCCAGGGAAGAAAAGGGAGATGCTTTTAGCAACGTCATACAGGTACATCAAAGGCTACGGGAGAATCATTCATTTCAATACCTGTTTGATTCAACCACACCATAAGAGCAGAAATCAAGGGATAGTACGACTTTCTGTGAATACGCTCAGTTTGGTTACACTTTGTAGAGGTGACTTTGCTGTTAGCAGACTACGATCTATTCTGAGAAGCTATGACCATATTTGAAGAGAAACATGTCATATGATTTATTCCAAAAGTATAAATGTATGGCCTCAGTTGACAGTTGAATGAGGAATTGTTCTTCAAATAGAGGTTTGACATTGAAAGAGTAAAGGTAATGTGATTCTCCAGACCATGTATAGAAATATCCAAAGTGGGAAGGAATTTATGACACCTGTTGTACTGTATATAATGGCTCCACACTGATCATTAAACTGTCTATCTTTCAGCCTGCACAGAGTCTCAGTGTTGTCTGTTAGATCAGAACCACGGCCGTGATATGCTGCGTTGATATTATCCAGTCTGTTGATAGATTCAGCTTTAGGGACATTTATATTATTCAACTCATCAAGTCAATTATTTGAGTTTTTTTTCCTTTTTCTTAATTTAGGAAGTGTCAAACCTTTGGGTGACTAAATCATGCACATCCAGTTGTGTAGCAACCAAGGGTTATGATATGGCATCAACAGATTTATTTCTTTTTTTTCTGGAAAGGTTTCCTGTGCCATAACCCTAAATTTGGTAAATCAAGGTGAAAAAATGTTGCACAGAAGGAGGTGCTCCTAAACCATTCTGCAATACCATATTCTGATGTCAATATCAGGCACTTCATACCCCCTTCCCTAACACACTAGCCAAGTTCCATCAACAACAAATAAACAGCGAAGTCTCAAAGTTTGTTACACTGCCAAGGACACAGTCTCCAACCAAAACTCAGTCTCGACAACGTCGCCTTGTCATGGTCTTCACGCTTTTCTGACAAAATTTGAGTTGACAATGATCCACCCAATATAAGGAGTACATCAAAGTCCAAAACATGCCATTTCCTCGTGCCAGTAGGTTGCATAATAATTATAGATGAGTACATAGTAAACATGAGATTTTCATACCCTGTTGAAATATATTTCTGGAACATTTGAGCCCTGCAGTGTGTGAGCTGTCTTTCTCTCTGTTCTTACCATCCATCTCAGCCTTTCATTAACCACTATTAACAAGTCAGTGAGGACAGCCCTACTTCTTTTCTTTTTGGCAGAACACACAAATTAAGCACAGCATGAGAGTCACAGAGTGTGCGTTTTTTTAAATAATGGATTGACCACGTTTGTTATAGAAACAATATAGATGATTTAGAGAAGTTTAAACCCAACAAAAAACAGTAAAATATAATTAAAAATGGCTGACTTTGTGTTGACTTTTGGGTACCACAGGGTTTTGATAGGAGATGTGGGTCTTTTAGAGCTAAAAGCAAAACCCAACATTGCAGATGTGATTTTTTTACCAAAAGTTGTGAGCTTTTCAACCTCGTCATCCCCTTCAATTAGTGATTTATTATTTCAAAAAAGGAAAACGTATTCCAACAAATTAATGCATTTCAAAATAAATCACTCAGTTCAGTGAATTCTCCAAGTCGTGAGGTGGTCGTCCCACGGAAGTCAAAAACAGTTAAACATTAAGCTTGCATGTAATTTTGCGCTACATGAATCCTGCCCATGTGTGAGTGAGTGTGTTCATGTGTAACTGCATGGAAAGACAGTCAAAGCCAGATAGTGTTCAATCTCCATTACTTTCTACTGGTGTGCTGAACTGGAAACTGCAAATAAATGCAGCCACGTGCATGAAAGAAATAATCTGGGGTAGCCCACAACTCTGATTTTATGCAGATGATAATTTCATTTACTCTCCAGCTCTTAAGCGTTCCTTTGAAAGTGACCATCCATCTGTGGCGAGGTTTTGAAATGGAAAGAAACTCCCGACTGTCCTCGCCTTTCAGATATGTAGGTGTTTAGGTAGGTAACAGGCTCAATTACATACCTACTGTATAGAAAGTGTGAGTTCTGCATGATAATCAGGGGAAGGAGAGAAAAACCCTAACGAACACAAAGCTGAGTACTCTCTTGGGATTTAGCGCCTCGTCAGATCATCTTTTTCCAGGTCAGTGTCTTCAATGATGGGACAGCGAGCATGTGCACTTGCTTCCATAGTGTTATCCGTGGTCAACAATGTGTGACATTACAACTCTTTTGAGTTCAGCTATGTCCTGAAGAACAGTCTTTTAGTTCTTTATTTCTTAGATATGTCCTTTGAAACTATCTCTCTCCTTTAAATGCAACCACTTTGCCCACCTTTCCTTTTCATGGTCATGCTGTCCTCACACCCACTCTCCCAACCATTTATACGCCACCAAGCATCAAGAACAGTTTGTCACATTCGCCTGCAGAGAAGTGAAAAAAAAAAAGGAAGAGTGTTGACCTTCCTAAAGACAAAGGCTTTCTGCATATTAAACAGTGAGTGTTTGGAGAAAGCTGGAGCTTGCAGATGGTTGCATCTCTGCTTATGCAGCAGGCTGTCACCATGTTAGGACCCACTGTTGGTGCTTTCACTGCTTAACATAAAACATACTTACATATGCACAAACGTAATTATGAATAAGGATAGATGGAATAAACGGTTTAGTGTGAGCACCTACAGATTAAGTGCCTGTGATAAACAGGCAGCCCACCGATCTCTATACAAAACCGATGCAGTCCAGTGTGTTTAGCACTCAGGGTCCTAAGTGCAAAAACACCCGTGGCGTCAGCTGTTTTTCCTCACTGCGCTTAGGGTGCTGTCACTTGCAATTTGCTCAAATTTTGGAACACCGCTGCACTCGTCAATGTCACTTCTCCCTATACGACAAATACAAGAAGGGGAAAGACTGCTTGATATCAACTTTATTTACAACAATGGCAAAGGAGACAGATATCTGACTCATGTCCTCAATGGTGCAATTTCCTGATCTAAAACTGCTGCTTATTGAAGGACATCATTTCTTTTTTCTTTCTTTTTTTTTTTACATTTTCTTTGTTAAATTCTCTTGAATTGAGGCAAGCATTACCAAAACAGAGCTATGCTAACAGTCACTGCAGAGGGAAGTTAAAGTGACGTGAGAATACAATAGTAGGCACCGGTGAGAAGCGCTCTGAAATTGAGGTCCCGGGTGTTGACTAAAGGTCAATGTTGGTACAGGGGAATAGACAATGTGGTTGCCTCAAGTAATATCATCAACTTTGCATGCCTCCCAACATAGGATGCAGAGGGTCAATGAGCAGCTAAAGGGAAACCATTTGGCTCCAAAATGCCTCTAAAGCAGACTTATTCAACCAATGAAATAATTTGCTTGAACTAGTTTTAGCCTCATCATAAACTCTTTCTATACATCTGTCAGAAGTGTGGAAACCAATTAAAGTTTACCTCAGAGGCTTTGGCTCAATTCTTGAATAAAATTTGAAGTTATAAAAACACTGTATGATACCAAACAAACACACCCACACACACACACACATTTTTAATGCTGACCTGGAGGCCCACTTGGTGGACCACCTATCTGCCATTGGCCGGAATTGCAAGAAGGCCAAAGTTTGCCAATGGTATCATGAAAACATCTCATTTTTGGAAAACAGCAAGTTAGCTTAAAACATGTTTGCCATGTTATAACCAGTTCTTTTTTAACAGGTTCATTTGGAAATGAAACTTCGTCCCCAAGTGGGACTCCTTGTGATGCCTCGCAACAGCATGTCAATAACACGGCCTATAACCGACCCACCATGTCAAACACGCAGAAACTCTTTAAGGTGTCTTGTTGGGTGACTGCTGCTTCAGATCCTTAACAGCTGCTTTACAAAACACACACACATTCACACACACACACACACAAAGACAAAATGCCACCCAGTCCTACTTGGCATTCTGCTCTAAGCAACAGCAGTTTTGTGTGGGCGCGCACAAGTGTTAGAGGTGTATGACAGCGCTGATTGAACCACAATCGGACAATGAATACCAATCTGTGCATTCCCAATCTGTTCTGTTCTGCCTTTCTCCTTCTCTGTCCTTGTTTGAGCAGACATTTAGAAGCAGCTGCACAGACGCAGTGTCTGTCCATGTTATGACACAAAGACGAGGTACCCTTAGATGTCCTTAAGTGGGGTGCACAGGGTAACAAGCAAACTTGGACTTCAGAAAGTTTTAGAAATAGAGCTTTGAGGACCCGTCTCATACACCTGCTGCTCAATTTCATTTCAACGCGTCGTTTATTGATAAGCCTCGAAGTGTTGTGATTTAAGTCAGCAGCTCATTAACACTAAGGACCACACATCCATTATTCCACACTCAGTACAAAAGCACTAGATGTTATTCTTTTTTACAAAGGGAGACACTTGAATTTAAGGATGCAGTGTGCGATGCAACTGTCTGCCAAAGAAGCTTTCAGATACAACAACCTCCTTTCAACTGCATTGTATTTAAGGATATCATGTTCCTCATTCACACAGCAAGGCAAGACATACTATTCATTGATACTACTATTTCATTACATTTAGGGCTGCTTGCAACTACATGTAACCATTAAGATAGTAAAAATACTGGGGGGGGGGACAGAAGCTAAAATGATAAGTAGGGTAAAAGTGTAAAAAAAAAAAAAGGTACATATTTTTGTTTTACTGATAGCTACGTTTTTATCATGGATCTCATCAGTCAACACACGCTTGGTGCGAAGAGCATTCTGAATACCAGCTCATATCCTGCTTGTGGTCCAAATTTGGATACTCTTTTTATATTAATCTTCAAGTTCATATCTGCTCATGGATAGATCTAAATACCCAAAATAAATAGATAGAGGTCTTTGGGTCTCACTTTGGAAATGAAGCTCACCAGAAATGAAAAATACAACAGAGTAATAAACAGGGTGACGTGTCTCACTGTTTGCAATGATAAAAGCATAAAGGAATAATATGCTCACACTTTCAGTGGGTCAAAAATGTGCGCCTGGCAAAAAGAGTTGTGACAGTAAATCAAGGGTGGCTTTTTATTTTTCTTATTTTGAAGCACATTTGTTTCCTACGACGCAGTAACAAGGAGAAGAAAATATATATTTTTTATTCTGCAAGTTTATCATATTGGGATACAAGTACAATACTGAAGGCAAGAAATGTGGCATTTCTTAAGTTAAAGATAAAGGGTGTGGGGAGATAATTGTGTTGTGGGCACCCATAAAAGCATTCAGCCATCGAAACAGAAAGTGCCTTTACAAAGGCAACACCACTTTTTTAGAGCATTAAATCTTAGATTTGTTTGTTTTTATTTTATGTGGTAATGTACTTGGCATTAAAAAAAAACCAATTTTAATACAATGCGAAAATGTGTAATGTATTTACCAAGCTGACAACAATCAACCTCAAAAATACATTGATGCTCCACAATGACTCCTATAGATGACTCATAAATTACTTTTTTTGCATTTTGGGGCATTTTTTGAAAAAGATATTGTGACATTTCATTCAAGCTTTGCTCATCACTTGTATTTGATCAGTTTCAGATAGGTTAAACAATAAAAATGTCCAGCTAACTTCACAAGGTGACCTTTGTTGTCTTTGTGACCTTTGTTGGGTGATGTCTCTCAACCAGGGACTTATTTATTTTTTCTTAAAATTTTAATTTCCAAAACTTCCAAAACAAAGTTTTTTTTTTGCTAATCAGTCACTCCCTGCATAGTGCTAAAGCTAGCCCCTTAAGTCAGTAGAGTGCCAAATGGAGATGCAGTGAAAGAAGCATAGGCCTCCCTCTTTTAAACTGCAGATTCTGTACATGGAGCATGCAAACTAACCACTCTGTCAACGGCACAAGTTAAAGATTTCCCTCCATGTTTTGTTGAGACTTGGCTGGAAATGTGTCTCCAAACACGCTTTGTGCGGTGCTTTCTCTTTTCTTTCACTACAGTTTTTATCCATCTCCATCTCTTACCTTAAATCGTAAACGTCTGTTTGCCCTCTGCTTTCTGTCTCTATCCAATTCACCTTATCTCCACGCAGTTGTCTTTGCATTTCAGCCTTTTCTGTGTTGCTGTTTCCTCGCTTCCCGACACAATCTCCAAATGAAACCCGACCTAAACGTAAAATAATGTGGACAGAAAACAGGAGTGAAGAGGGCATTCAAAAGACAAAGATGTAAAAGAGAAAACAGTCTGGGTCAGAGGAAAAGCAGGGGAGGGTCAGACTGCCTAGAGCAGAGTTCACTCTTGTTATTTTCATCCTTTGATTCTTGTTTATGTTCCCACTTTTAATTATTTCGATACTTTTCGCTGCAGTTTGGAGACATCGTTCTGCCCTGCGGCGAGAAATGCAGATGGCTAGCTGCTCTACTCCTCCCTCACTTCCCTACTCATTTTTCCCTTTCCACTCCTCTCCCTAATGAATCAAGACAATTAATTAGGAAAATATGAAATTAGAAGCCGAGAGAAATGAGGGAAGATATAGGATGAGGTTGGGGGCGGAAAAAAAAAAGACCCAAATTAGCTCCCTATTGGACATACTATTACTCTTTTAAACATGAACTATCTACCCAGAGAAGTTTTGTCAGATTTGACAAACGTTTATTTATATTTTTTCTTAAATAATTATCATAAGCTTTTAAAAAACATTTGTAAAACATCATCTTTTGGAAAGTATTTTGGTCAATTAAAAAAGAAACAGTTCCATATAGTAAACATTGCTTATTGGTTGAATCTTAATGGACCAATATGTAACTCTGACATGAAAATAACAAATTGATTGATGAATGCCTTTAATAAATCGATTTCCTCCCCTGACCATTATTATGATGAGGTTTGCCAAAAGCTCAGTTCTGCTGTCCCACGCTAAAACCAGAGGGTGGCATTGTCAGATTCATTCTTTGAAGAGACCATGGTCAAAAACCTCTGACATGTGTTGTCAAAAAACATCAGCTTAGTGTGAACTGAAGAGAAACAGGGAGAAAATGATCCTGCAGACGTAATCTGACAAGCGAGGAGACTCAACTGATAGTGGAGATGAAACACACACACACACACACACACACACACACGCACACACACGTGCACACTGTCTGTTTGACCTGAGGTGTGTGTGAGCAAAAGAGAGGATCAGCACATGACTCAGTCTCACCACTTCCCCTTAAACTCCCACTCATTTTTCTGTAACCTTTTCACTCCACTTTCTTGGAATCTTCTTTCAGCTTGATGTTTTTCTCCTCCCCTAATTTCTCCCCTCTTTCATTTTGTCATATCTTATCCTTTTCATTCTTTAGTATATCTCCTTAAATCTTCTCCCCCTCCATGTCTTTCTATCTTTACAAAAAACACCATGTTCTTTTTTGTTTTAACCTTTGTATCCATCCTTTCTTCTCCCCCTCCCCTCTCCCCCTCTCTCTCTCTCTCTTTCACCCCACTGCTGCCAGTCTACCTCTGTCTGTCTAGGTCCCTGAGGGGATACGGTACAAGGGTTTTTGATTTTGAGCCAGGGTAAAGATGCATCAGACAGAGACAGCTGTGTGTCACACCAACATGCTCACACAAACACACACCCACAGACACTCTTTGATTTGAGCCCATGCAAGGACACCTACACCATCTCCATGTGCAACACTTGAACGCATCCTCACTTACCTTCACGCAGGCATACTCACACATTTAACGTCGGATGCATTCATCAGACAGGTGCAGTCTGTAAAGTGTTGTCTCCTTGTATACAGAGGGATGGGAGTAGATTTAGCGAGGGGGAGAAGCAGAGAGTGCAGAAGAGCGATTCTGACAATAAAAGATGGCAAGTAGCACTGGATTACATTTATAATGTGCTCAGTGCCTGGAATAAAGTGCAGGTGGTAAATTAGGGAATTTCGATCCTGTGGCAAAGATCATCAAGGTTAATCAAATTTCCAAACCAGAAAAGTGGGGTCAATGTAGCACTGTGCGATCACTAATAAACCACCACATTGAAAGACAAGTCATGTCGTGACACAAGTGGAAGGCAACTGGGATTACTCAGCTTTAGAAGCGTTGACATAATTAGCTGCAGGTCATTTAGGTGTCTTTGTGTTGGTTGTGTTCCTGTTTGTTATTGAATATTTCCTGCTGCACAACATGTTTTTACATAACATAATGATAAAAATTACATAAATGTTGTTGCTGCCGATTGTTTGCTTTTGTATGTCATACAGAGGCATCTGTACTCACTTAGGTCTGTTTCATAACCAGTAAAAAGAAGAAGAAAAAAAACCCTCTCTGTCAGACTTCAAGGACCAATACATCCTGAGCAAGACAATGACATTAACTCTGGTGAGTCAATGTTTTCAAACGGAATAAAAGAGATATAAGCATTAAATATTGGATTTGACATAGTGCAGGTATACCTCCTAATCTGTTAAAACAGTCTGTCACAATGCCTGGATGTATTACTCAGAAGACATCTCTTTTAGATGGATTCTTCAAGTATCGTCTTTTTTGTGTGTGTGAAAGTCTGAAGCGCAGTCATTAAAAAAGTCTTTGTGAGGTGAATCTACAGAACAAAACCTTGAATTGGAAGTGTAGCTGGACAAAAAAAAAAAAAAAAAAAAGAAGAGGAAGAAAACACGGCCTTAAGGTAGAGAAGCACCGAGGATTTGTTTTAGTAATGCCGACTGTGCCGACTCTGTTCCTGAGAAACCATTATGAGTTACAAGGGTTTTCATGTTGGCATGCGAATAAGCTTTTGGAGCTTCCACCTGGCCTCGGTCCAACCTCTCTTCACACACACCGAGCAGTGTACATTTACACAGGTTAAACAGCGAAGCAGTTACAGTAGAGTTTTGCTTTTGGCACATCGTTCATGCCTCAAGCAGAGGTCCTCACCTTTGAGTGATACTCACAGGTGTTTTTGAAGGTATAGCATTCATTACTCTAATTTCATCATTTAACCCTGTTTTATTGCACTTTAATGTCTTCTCACTTTCTATGGAAATGTATCTGTTGATCACATAATCAATCCGTTTTTATTTGTACAGCACCAATTCACGACAAATATCTCATGACACTTCACAATTTTTCTAATTTTACGGACTTTATTAAACCCGAGGGGAAATTCTGGTTCTACACTCTGTTATTGTAGAGACATGCTTCCCCCGCACATCCGACCAAAATACACACTTGCACAAACAGCACCTGTGGACATGCATTAGTGGAGACATGTCTGAGTGGGGTCGCTACACACTGAGCGTGCCAGAGCTGTGAGGGGTTCAGTGCCTCATTCAAGGGCCCTTGGAAGTACTCGGGAAGTGACCGACTTGCAACAGCTTGACCTTGGCATCATTGGAGATGACGGCGCTTCCTCCATGTATTTTTGTGTTTAAATAAATAAGTTATGTTGAAATGACAAGAAAGGTGCAACTGCATTGTAAGTAGTTGCAATTTTTAAGTCATCTTAACATGTTCACACCAAGCCCAAGGTTGACCTCAGACTTGACAGCAACACCTCAGATGGTGACATTTCCCTGGAGCCTGTTGGGATACTAAGTGGGATGCATAAATCACCACATCTCCCATGTAAGGCATTTCTGTCTAAAGCTCAGGAACTCAAAAGTGTCCCCCTCATGGAGTCTGGTATTCACAGAGGTCAACGAACTTTTAGTACTTACTGAAGATGCAGTGAAGGCAATCACACGTTCAGCTAACCCAGTGTCTTCGCTTGTGAGACACAACAAACTTCAGCTTGTATATCATCATTTGAGAGATAGGGTGGTGCCTTGACATGACTTATTTCATGTTCAAAAGCAGGTTTTACGAGAATCCCTTAAGTCATCCCTAACTTGCTGACTTGTACTTGGCACATTTGAGCAGTTTGCCCTTTAAAACGTCCGCAATCTCACCAGACTTCTGGGACCGCTATGAGGATGAGGCTTTCACTAAAATATTGAAACAAAAACTCATTCTGTGAATTGTTACAGTGGTATTTCCCACTCAGTTATTCTGACAGGAAACAGAGGAGGGTAAACTTATTATAGTTACACAAGCAGAGCTGCAAAATGTCACATAGGCAGGCCCATTAATGTCTGCACAGACATGTATAAAAACTGACTGATACAATTCTCCATTGAACGCATAAGTGAAAACACTCTATATACCATAGTCACAACTATTCACATATCTGTCATAGATTAGCAAATGTATTCAAACAATACTGACGCACATCCTTATCAAAGCTTTGCCAGAGGCCTTTGGAAATACCAGCCGATAGCTCAGCAGAACAACAAGGTGTTGCATTTACTTTCTAAAATGCCACCAGTTGTAGACGGACAGATAGAGGAAAGTGAAGGAGAAGAAGGGGAAAATAAGAAAAAAAAAGAGCAAGGAAAAATTGAGTAGAAAGATTCAATAACATTAACACAGATTAACATACTATGATTCAAAATTTAAGAGGGCTATTACAAGCTAATTTCACTAAACACGCATTTAAATTCAGGCAGAATTGATAGCTTAATTAAATACTGGAGGGAGGGGGAAAAAAAGGGGGGAGCAAATTGGGTCAATGGAAGGAAGATGGAAAAGAAAGGAAAAATGAAGGAGAATGAGCTGGTGATGGAGAGGAAAAATGACCTTGTCCTCTTTGATGTGTCTGTTCAACTACAAAAGAAAGGGACTCAGAAGAATGTGAGCAGGAGTCCAAGGACTAGAGCTTCCAAACATTCATTAAATAAAAACCTACAGGCCATTGTAGAATAAGTAAAACTCAAACATCGTGTAACGCCTGGTCATTTTTGAAAAGGTTCTTGCCTTGATGTCTCGTGTAAAGCACTTTGAATCGCCTCGTTACACAAAGTTATAAGTGAATTTTGTGTCAACATCTGATAGAAATCAGAATCATTCAAGCAAATGAAAAGACATTTTAGATGAAATGGCATACAAATGTGAAACTAAGAAATGTACTATATGACAAGACCTCTTAGAAAGAATCATTCAAAAATGTTCTGGTGGTGGCAACATCAGAATTTACGTGAAATGGAGAGCATGAAATATTTAACCATAGCAATAAATCTCATTATTTGTTCATTTTAAACACAGCAGATACTTTATTTTTATATATTTTTTACGTGTGTGTGTGTGTGTGTGTGTGTGTGTGTGTGTCTGTGAGTTGGTCTTTCTATCCTTGTGGGTTCCATAACTTGACGTTTATTCAAGCAGTGGGGACAATTTGGTTCTGTAGGTGCCGGCTCTTTGTCACCACAGATTAAAACAATGTGCTCATATGTCTGGTCTTGTATTTTTGTTTGTTTCTTCCTACATTGTTTATTTTCACAACGTTTTGTGTGCACCACAGCTCTCAGAAATAGCTGGTAGGCCTTTTGCAGTGTGTCGATATATCCTTGCAGGATTATTTACTTATTATTAAATATCCGTCTTGAGATTTGTGAAAGGCTGTTTTCTAATGCAGTATGTCAACGATGTGCTTGATATATATATAAAAAAAATACTTGTTCTCTTACTAAACCATACTCTCTTTACACACTCTGCAGAGAGGTGGCAGTGTGTGTTTTCATGTAGTTCAGTGTTGTTGAAAATGAGTCATCCATCTGAAAGTGTGGTGTGGCTGAGATTTGACATGACTCCAGTGCTACGTCAGAGTGAGAGCAACAGAATGGAATACCGACCTTTAACATTTAAAGTTTATATTTATTTACTCACTTGAAAAAACACTGAAGAAATAGACTAGTCTGTGTCTGTGTGTGTGTGTGTGCGTGTGCGTGTGCGTCTCTCTGTGTGGTTATGTGTGATGTAATTGCCTACGACAAATTAAGCTTTGGGGAACTGGCAGAGTCATGATGTGCAACCTTATATGGTATGGAGGTGACGTGACAGATTTCAGTGCATGCACCCGACACTGCCAACACACACACACACACACGCACACGCACACGCACACGCACACGCACACGCACACGCACACGCACACGCACACGCACACGCACACGCACACGCACACACACACACACACACACACACACACACAATACAATACAATACAATACAATGTGTCACAGCGGTGGAGTCAGATCCTGCTTAGATGTGCATCTCCTGCACTAAAGTGCCACTGAGTAAAGCGCCACATTTAGATCATGTCGATACTTTCCCTCTAACTGTAATACACTAAAAACAAAAGTGTATTTGGCGGTGTTATCCCACTGTCAAGGCTGCACAAGACTGGTTACTCAAACACTGGAGACTGGAGACTGTTTGTCCACCAGCAAGGTTTTAAAGTAATTTTAATCTGTGCAAGTAAAGGAGAAAGATAATTCGAAGCAATTGAAAGGGAAGTAAAATGCACTGAGGCGAGTAAGATAAGAGAAGTCGGTGTGGGGCTTTTATCTCTGTGAAACGAAACAGTGATATCAGGCATAATGATTTGCTCTTAACACAAATGCTAAAAGGGAATGTTTGTTAAGTTTATCAGTTTGCTGTTTTTAGAGAAGGCAACAACAAAACCAAAAAAAAACAAAAAAACGACTTAAGTCATTACACAACCAAACTATCAGGTTCAGTTGACCTTACCTTTCATATAAAACAAAACCCAACTCAAAATAGGGCAACTATTATTTGGCAGAAATTCGCACATAGGAAAAAAGTCATAAATACAAAATATAAATGACTCATGCTGCGTGTGCTGAATATCCCAAAAGGATCCCCTTTTAATTAAATGCTCCATTAACAAGGCTGAACACATAGTGACCTACTGTGCATGTTTGGGAAGTTATTCACATTCGTGTTGCAGGCAGGGTTGGCCATTTTCTCCAGATACACTCTTTCAGATTTTGGTTGAAATTGTCTTTAGGTCCTGACAGAAATTAATAATTCATGTGCCCCCTCGTCTCCCCGCTCGTACTCTACTTCCTTGTGTGCACTAGTCCACACTCATGATGTAGTTTCAGCACGGTACAAGCGATGACCTGAGGTGCACTTCTGGAGCAAGTCAGTGAAGGGTGTGGCTTTTGATGCAGCGCAGAGGGGAGGCCGTCAAGGGGATTTAAAGTCGCCTCAGCAGCTCTCACACTGTCGTTATGTTTACGACGGGGACAACATTTCCAGCATGGCTGCTGCTACCAAGCTGACATCACTCTGGATTTGTGCATTAATATTTGCAGTCAATGGCGTAGATGGAGCACTGAGGGAATGCTACTTTTAAAATCATGCTAGTTTTTGAAAATGACCAACCGTGCCTTTAATGGTGATTTTTTTTTTTTTTTATAACACTATTTTCATCACATTTTCTATGCCCGACAGAGCATTCAGAGCATCAGAACATCAGGGTATGATTGGGAATAAACACAAGGGCTCATGTTCTTTGTAATAAAGGAAATGTCTCCCTCTGCAACATTGCTGCTCATTAATTTGGTTTTTAATAGTTTTTGGGCATCAGTGGAGCTGCAAGGCAAAGACATATGAGCTAAATCAAGCTTTGGATCCACAGTAACTTCTTGTAAGAAGCTTCAATAGATTTATTCTTTGCAAAGAATGTCTTTATAAATAGGTGGTTCTGAAATACTGGTTTTCCTCAGGTGTGCATTTTCTCTTCCTCTTCTTGATTTGCTCTCTAACTCAACTCCCCTTCAGCCAACTCCATTTGAGTTGTCCCTGGAGAATTACAGTAATTGCACTGATTACTGCTGCTGTTACAAGTAAAGGATCTTAGTGTCTGTGGATTATTTAGTAAGGTCTCTTCTCTGTTCCCCTTGGCCGTCCCTCAGAGGACTAAATGTGTGTGTGTGTGTATGTTTCAGACCTTAAAATGACATGAGAGGACATTTAACTACACCCATGAACATTAAAAAACCATCCAAAACAGAAACACTACAGCTTCATTGGAATACAGTTGACATAAAATGTAAAAATACAGCTGGAATCTTTTTCTTGCACACAACATTACACATCTATATTACAGTTTATTTATTATATAATGAGTCCTCAAAGGCGGACCTAAAAAAGGTGCCCTCTTGGCTTGAAAGCCCCTTGTTGGTGAACACATGACCATGATAAGTCGAGAGTACAAGTACAGATCGGCACTCACAGAAAACACACACACACACACACACACACACACTTCTCAAAGACATTTAAGACAAAGGTCATCTTACTTTCTTAAAAGATGTCTGACCTTTGATTGGTTGAAATCACATTTCTGTGCTTTACTTTGAATTTGTTTGATTTAATGATAAAAAGTATGGATGATGGGTCTGGTATTGAGGCGGCGGCAGATGACTCAGACTGTTTGTGTGTGTGTGTGTGTGTGTGTGTGTGTGTGCGTGTATGTGTGTCTTTTCGAAGGTCTCTGCAGGCTTTGCTTCGAATGGAACTAAGGCACCACTTAAAAGGAAACAAGGGAGACAAAAAGCAAGCGAAAGAAGAAAATGAGGATTTGATGAAAGAGACGCATGAAAGTGTTTGAAAGCTTTGGGACGTGTCTGTCATTTTGCAGAGGTCACTCCAGTTTGACCAATTAGGATGTAAAACTGTCTGGATCCACAAGAGAGAACTACTACTTATGATAAATGTGACGTAAATGTGAAATAAGTATTTGGTGCTGAAGCGGCTACAAAATGCAATGCCTTTCATTTAATCCTTTATTTGATCTTTCTG
Source organism: Symphodus melops (assembly GCF_947650265.1). Taxonomy (NCBI): domain Eukaryota; kingdom Metazoa; phylum Chordata; class Actinopteri; order Labriformes; family Labridae; genus Symphodus; species Symphodus melops. Next base: position 4,420,524 of record NC_136707.1, read on the forward strand.
ATAAGAACATGAGATTGATGATATCTCTCTTCTTCAGAGATTGATCCTTTCTCAGAGGAAACATTGGCATGTAGAATCAATTATTAAGCCCTCGATCTCTTTCCTTCAATCTTGCATGCTGACACACAAAAACACACTCACTGTGTTTTTTGTGGCCAAGTCTCGAAAAAGAGACGTTCAAAAACTGAGCCGGCCTGTGAACACCAGAAGCCGTAACGTAGTAACTTTTTGATATATTTTGGGGCAGGCAAACTATTTTTCTTCTAATAATGTTTGAAGTTGTCACATTTTTAGCAAAACGTTACTACGTTTTGGGCTCAGCAACTTGTTACATCATTGACCAGTTATTACAATTTGGGTTTTGTTATATTTTTCTTATAACATTTTGGGTCGTTGTTACATTTCGGGCTCTTACAAGGGCAGAAATAATTGAACTACTTTTGAGGGAGTGATTATAACCTACAGTCCTCAGATAGACCATTTGGACTGCTCAATGTGTTTATATGCATTACCTTGGCTTAAAACCATTAGGGAATTTCCAATCAGGACTATTGATCTGCTTTGATCATCCCGTGTTGCTCTCTGTTCCTTCCAAACTGATAAAAGGGCACTGACAACTCAGCAAGGACTTGTTCACACACACACACACACACACACACACACACACACACACACACACACACACACACACACACACACACACACACACACACACACACACACACACACACACACACACACACACACACACACACACACACACACACACACACACACACACACACACACACACAATAAAGTTAGCTCACTGTGGATCTGTAATTCAATCCGCCTGCTGCTCACATAAAATATCGGAACAGTTTCTACATCTGGGCAGAGTGAGGCTCTTTTTACGAGACTTTAACGTGGACAAAAAGTCAATCAAGTCAAATGATGTTGGTGACAGTGTTTTCATCAGGTCAATCATTGATCATGTCAATCATTGATCATGCGCACATGTCTGAGATTCCTAAAAAAAAAAAAAAAGTTTCAGATTACATAATTGACATATTAAGCTATACTACAGTTCTGTTGGGCAGAGAATAAACCATCATAGAGGCAAATAAGGTGGTGAACAAACACAACAATGGACATCATGTGATGATGGATACAGGTTTTTGTTTCTTGTCCCTCCACCTATGTCTGCAAAGAAACGCCTCCTCACTCACACTTGTCTGCTTAAGCTCTCTCTCCCTGTCACGATGCAGACCTGCTCCATCTAAATGCATTGTTTTGACATAAAGACGGAGAGAAACAGATCAAATTGGCACCGCCACCCAGCAAATGTTTAGATACTGTTATCAAGAAAAACCTAATGGAGTGCAGTTTTTATTAAGGAGAGCCTTCACTCCACAGCGAGTGTGCAGTGGATGTGGGCGGTGTGTCAGTCGGATTTGGTTTGTGCAGTGGGTCCACAGCTTCCTCAGTTATTCTTAACTTATTGAAGAGAACTATGAACTACAATTCAAAATTCAAGGTTAAACCTATTATTGATCTGAGACTCTCTAAGAAACATTTGACATGTGATGCAAAAAGCTCATCCTGCTGTGAGTTGCATCTCTGCAGAAAGGAGTTACTACAGAGTACAATAGTAAATGGGCAACATCATTTGTATCCCATACACAGATTAAACACAAGTTAAGGTGTTTTTATAAGCCGATGGTTTAGCGGTGCGTAGTTTTAGAAGTCGCCGTAGCACCTTTAGCAGCCCTACTTACCGCGTCCTCAGCTGTGTGCAATGTTTTTTGAGACCTTTTCTTGTCTTGAAAGAAAGCTTTGTCATCGGTGTCTTTTATGCTGACATACATCAACAATGAGGAATGCAATGACACATAAACGCACGATTGTCAATATACATACACTGTACCTTCTTTGATTCCTTAATCTAAGCAACCTTATCATGCCGCCCCAGCCTTTGATATGTTAAGCGGGCCAGCAAAGGCCCAGCTGTGATAGATGCAAAACACACCGCCATACTGTTAGAACATGAGAGAGATCCGAGTGAGGATGAACGGTAAGGACAGCAGAAGAGGAAACGAAAAATAGAAAGAGAAAGAAGGCAAGGAGAGCAGGAGGGAAAGAGGCCTGGAGGTAGGAGAGGGAGTGAATGATTGAGAGTATAAAGCCAGGGAGAGGAAAAAGTTAAAGAAAAATTACTTTTTGCTGATATGATATATTAAGCTCCATCGTCTTAATCTAACTTTTCAGTTAAAATTGCGCTGTGATGTAATGTCGGAGCCATAATTGTTTTTGTAAAATCTCACATGCCCTTTGGGTGAGGTGAAGTGACCTCATGAAAATGTAAATCAACATCCGGCTAAGAGGAGCGTTAAATGTGTGAAACATTAATTGCACATGAATTCATGATGAATCATCAGTGTACTTAGACTCAAAAAACCGTCTAAAAAGACAGAGTTGTTGAGGTCGTGCATGGTGAGTTAAAAGACTAATGGATGAATAGAGGCGGACGAAGAGAGCTTACAGCAGAATGAAGAAGGGACACAGATAGAGAGAGACGAGGAAGGAAAGAAGGAAGTGAAAAGGGCGATCAAAGGTTAGCTTCAGGGAAAAGAGAGAGGGATAGGTAAACAAAGTCTGTGTTGTGTTTGCTGTAAGGAATGAGCAGGACTGCAGTGTAATAAATCATTGAGAATAGTGATTTGGAAAAGTTATCCGTTCCACTTCTTGGCAATGTGGCAACACACACACACACACACACACACACACACACACACACACACACACACACACACACACGCACGCACGCACACTCACGGAATTGCAGCCAACAAATCCACAGAGACTCCAGCCCTGAACGAACTATTTATGGAAACAAACAGGTGCTGCTGATAAAGGCATAATGAGAAACTGTTTAAAAAGGCGACATCAAAATCTATATAGCACCGAAGATTTAGTAATTAACCCCAAAACCTTTGCTCAGGCTTCCCGCTCACTCTGTCTCTCTGTGGATAGATAGAGGCTGGGGTTGTTCACTTGTTCCCAGGCAGGCATGGCTAATTGAATACAGAATCAACGCTTCTCCGCATTGCTTACACGCTACACATGCTAAGTACCTCTATAAAGAGAGAAAGAGAGCGATGTGAAGGCTGGAGTGATACACTGTAAAACGACCTGAAGTACTTTCGCAGTATGTTGCTTTTTAACATGTTCATTTTTTAATGAAGGAACCCATTTAAAATGTGTAAAAAAAATCCATGAAATGAAACTCACCTTATAAGAACAGCTTAGAGACTTGTTCCCTAAAGATAGGCCCAAAAAAAAAAGTCCAAAAAAGTGGATCAGTGTTCTCTGCAGCCAGCCTTTCAATCCAAGTCATTGATTGCTTTTGGGTTAACTTTTCTACCAATGACACAACATCAACAAGTCTTATGGGGAGCCTGCATGCAAGGGGAATTTTAAAAGACCTCTGTTTTGATTGACATTGTCCCATGCCAAACTACTGAAATGTATTAACTTTTCAGCAAGGCATCAGATTCAACTCATTGCCTTCATAGATTTGCACCGAAGTATAAACACTTGTGTTTAACTGGCCAGGAACTGTGATGATTTCAAGGGGGTGGACAAACGCCAATGAGAATCCAAGAGTCACAAATTTGCCCCTTGCTTCTTATAGCCTACATTTGAGTGTCTCAGTATGACAAAGAGGGAGTCACTAATATGATGTGTCCTGTTCTTGGTCCACTGTCAAACAGGAAGTAGTTCTGTACCTATACACACGTTACATCAGCCCTGGATTTATGATAATCATGGATGCCCCATCCCAACTTGGAAATCCTTTTCCATAGTCTAAAACTGATATACCACCTGGGAGGATAAGCCAACTTTTTCAGGATTTCCATTTAAAGTATTAAACTAAAAAGCAATGCAGAACTTGAGGCACACGACTTCCTATTCATTGTGCTGGTTTTTGTTTATAGTTTGACGAGCAACTTGAGATGGAAAATGGCGTAGGTGTGGTAGTGTAGGCGCACCATGAACACAGATACAGTCCTTTTTGCACTGGTTGACTCCTGGTCAGCAACCATTTAGTTTATGCTATCTCAACACTCCCTAAACGTCATTATCTGCCTTATCAGCTGTACTATCTTACAATGCCAAAAGGCTCAAAAAATGATGCAGTAGGAGTTTGGCCGGATAAAAGGAGAAGGCAAACACTACAGATAACAACCCCCCTACATCCTCAAGTATATCATCTACTGCTTCACTTCACCAAAGCAGGCAGGTGCCATCAATGAAGCTGCATTTTGTTCCACCATTTTTTGACAAGATGCACTTACATTTCAATGCATACATTTTTAATTAAGTGGTTGATAAGATCCCCCAAGATTGGATCAAGATTCCAATCTTGATCTGGAATTAAAATTCAAGACTCACAGTGGGAAATATGTATCCCTGCCATGTAACTCACCAACTGTTAAATTATAGCCAGGTCTGTTTGGCTGGCAAGCTTACCAACTCTGGTCACCAGCCACTTGTTCACTTTGGCTCTTCGCTGCTCTGCTCTGGGAAGGTAGTGCACAGTGGACTTGTATGAGCTTGTAGAGCTGGAAACTGTTGTTGGTAATTTGAAATGAGCTGGCATTGTTATGAACAATGAGCTAAAAGCTGTTCTGAGCTGCAGAGCTGTGTTGATTCTCAGTGGGATTGTCAGTACTTTCAAGTCTTTCACAAAATATGAGGCAAAGATTAACTGTAGTTTACCATCCAAGTAGGGTACAACATAATCTCACTTCAAGAGACAAAAAGTACCTTGAAGTGTTCCTCAGTGTAATAGTTCAAATGGTACTAATAGTACGACAGGGAGAATGGCCTCTCTCTAAAGTCCACAGAGCACCCAGGTGTCTTGTTACTTCTGTGTTACTTTGGCAGCGGGTTGAGGTCATCTTGCAATAAATACATACAGCTTCATGGTGCTCGTTTAGAAAATGGCATTCAGCTAGCACGTCCGAGCAAGAAAAGGGACTGGAGGAAATATTGGACAGGATTTTACACAGCTTACAAGAACTTTGCGAAACTTGGCTGTCAGTCTAACTCAGAGCTAACTAAGATGCCGTTGGACCGTTGATAACTGGTTACACTACTGCCAAGCAAGTCGGTTAAATGATGGCAGAGTGTACATCCCTGCAGATAATCATTCACAAAAAAAACTTTGATGTAACGTAAGGCTGTTAACAGTGATATTGTTGTCCTATTGGTAGCTTAACTAGCTTCTCCAATCATTGCTTGTGAACAAATACACATTGTTAATGAGGGGGAGGTGTTAACCTGACAAATTGACTTCAGTTTGTTTTTACCAAACCAAATAGGTTAGGTTTAAAAACACAGTATGACAAAAAGCCAGTGTTTCAGAGGCACTGGTTTTGTTGTAATAAAGTCAATAGTTCCGTATTGGCGTTTATATACATACACTATGCAGTAACAATAACCAATGAAGAGGAATTTAAAGCTCAAAAACAAAGCTAAAATATGAGGCCTCGAAATGAATCCAGAACCTAAAAATGATCAGTTTGATATGTAGCCATGATTACTTGTTTATTCAAGTATGTATGCATGGGATGTGTCCTTGAATTTTCCCCTTGTATTACAGCTGAAATGCATATCTATACATGGGCTGACTTGCCAATGCATATTATGTATTTATTACTCTTGGTGCGTTTACCTCCAGAGGTCACAGCTCAGACAATATTGATCCACATATCGAGCATATAATCAATAAACAGCTCATTATTGATCTCACTCAAATAATTGAAAACATCTCAAACACATTTCTCAGTCTTTTCTTCACCCTCAAGCATTTTTATTTTTATTCCTTTTATTTTCACACTTTTCAGGTAAATCTTTGCAAACAGTGCCAAACAATCTTAGATGGAGACAAATATCTACTCTTCAGTGGGTGTCATTCCAATGTCTGTGCTTTCATTTCTAACCTTTGCTCTTTTCTATTTTGCATTTGTTTGATTTTACCCTTTTACAACAACAATTTCAACCATTTTTCTCTTCAATGTTCTCTTTCCTTTTCATCTTATTGAATGAATAAATTCTGAAATTAGGAGCCGTCATGATCTAAGGCAATTATTCTATTTTCTCTATTATTTATTCTGGAAATCATTCCTTTAAAAAATGTTCAAACACTTTAATTGAATTATATTTAATGAAAGTAATTTAAAGTTTAGACAGCTTTTGTCAGGAACATTTGGCAATTTTGGGACAGTTGTCTTTCATCCAAAACAATGTTATTTTTTTCCTTATGTCACTGTTTTATTTTATTTATTTACCTAGATGTTAAGGTACATCATGAGCAATCCATTTAGCCCCTTTGTTATGCTCATTTTACGAGTTACACCAAAGAATTATAAATGAATCCCTGTACCCTGACTCATACAACATTTAGTAGTCTCTCTTCACATTTAAAAACATTACGATCAATTCAATTATCATCCCAGGAAGAAATGGAAGAAAAATGAAGGTAAATAATCCTCCCTGCTTTTTTAAACTGATGTTTTTCACTGACAGCCATAGACATACACTGTGGGATTAAGAACGTAGGAGTGGACTAAATGAGTAAATGCTGTGTGTAATTCTGGCAGTCACGCCATTTCAACCTTCTCTTATGTAGCTTTAATGACACTAAAACCTATACTAAAATATGTAGATTCTAAGCATAAATGTATCATATGGAACAATGCCAGTCTTTGTCTCTGCTGCTTTTTCTGTATAGACGACAAACATGCTGGCTAGTACTGGTTGATAATTATGTTTACTTGTCCATAAAAGGATGAGTTTCAGTGCTCGAAGGGAATCATTTATTGTGTTTGGATCCATATTCCAAAAACAGTTTGAGACACAAAGTGAATTTGGTTGGTTTAGTCAAGGTCAACCCCATCAATCTGCTTGATAGTACTGTTAGCACGTAAAGTATTAAGACCATTTTCCATCCACTTGAAACTGTTGTAAGATTAAACACAACATAATAAACGTTCCGAAACACTTTTTCACAGACAACTTTAGCTTTGTTTTTTTCATCAAGCAAAGAATCTCTTCAGCCGGAAGAAACTAATAATAAATAGAAACTTGAAACAGAGCAACCGTGACCAGGAGGAGGAAGTGGCTTTCAAATGTTAAGCGACAATGACAATTATTGGAAAAAATGCAATAAGTGAAATTTTGTTTGAGTTGTAAAATGTTCTAACTTAATCATGTGACATACAATAGGAAGAGGAGAGACAATTTACCAAGTCTTCTATCCCAAAGAGATTTGTTAATCCTGAAAAGTTTCTTATGACACATCTATTGAATATAAAAGTTCTATCAGGGACATTTCCCATAGTGTTTCACTTTTCTAAGTATTTGTACAATTGATAAAAGTCATGAAATAAAGTCACTCTAACCAACGACGATAAGAACTTAAAAGCTTGAAGTTTCCATTAGTCGTCAAGTATGAACACAAAACACTCTGTAAGTGCTTCAAATCATTTTGAAGCAAGTATCCTTCCCCAGTCAATCCTTGTGCCTGCTGCCTGAGTAGGCTGCTATGAATAAAAAGTGCTTTGGGAGTGAAAAATAGGGTGAGTGTAAATTCAGCTGCAAGAAAGAAGAGGTTGAGTGAAGACAGGAGATTGAGTGAGAGAGGAAGGGAAGAAGCGCGACGAGCTTGGGGACGCAGGGTGACCAGGGGGGTATTCTGGATAAAGGGAGGGAAAGCTTGAGGAAAAAGAAGAGAAGAAATGATGGAGGGCGATGGAAGGGATGGAGGTTAGAGAGCAGAGGGGAGTGTAGAGATAAGAGGAAAAGGGGATTGAGGGGGAACAGGATTACCAAACCCCCTGCTCACAACTTACAAGCTCATTGGAAAGCTTAACAAGAGGAACATAAACAACCGCATAGAGGGAAAAAATAGCATCTGACTTTCACCCTCCCTGAAGCTGCTGCAATTGCTACTGCAAGGAGTACAATAGGTGTGGTAAGATATGATCAGGCGTCATGATCCTACTACATGAATTCAAATTAAGGTGCAATTTTGAGTCAGGCTTTATTGGTTCCCCGAAAATATTGGGTTGCTCCTTCTCAACCTTCTCATATACTTTGTTGGGTTATTTCTCTGAGAGGGTCTATGAATAGAGGGTGCTCTATATTTTGAACCTAAACTGTGTACATTATGTATTTGGCCTCTGTGCCATGCCTCAAATCTGCCACTTTGGCCATGTTGGTTTTCTGGAGCCAGACCTGACTATATAAAAGCTACAGTCAGTGGCTAACTTATTGGCTAGTATGCATCATATTTTCCAAATAAGTGATGGTGACTGTTCACAAAAAGGAAAACATATTTGGAAAAAAGGCAGAACAACAACTTTAACAACTCACCTTTAAAATACAATAACGGAGGGTGGCTGGGCTCAGACATTCAGAGGGAGCTTGGAGTAGAGCCGCTGCTCCTTTCAATCGAAAGGAATCAGTTGAGGTGGTTCGGGCATCTGATGCGTCCTCGACACTTCCCTTTGGGGTTTTCCGGGCATGCCCAACTGGGAGGAGAATCAGAGTTCACTGGAGGGATTACATATCCCGTCTGATGTGGGAATGCCTGGGAGGAAGAGCTGGAAAACATTGCTTGGGAGAAAGAAGTTTGGGTTGACATGCACTTTCTGCCACCTCAACCCGACTTCGGTTAAGCAGAAGAAGATGGATGGATGAATGGAATACAAGAACAAGAGGATTACTGTTTTAGGAGTCCAGATGATCTGGTCTGCACAAGTGGCACATAAATAAAGACATTTTCAAACAGATAGTCATGCAAGCTACTCTATTGGAATCATAGAATGAAAATACAGAGATGGATTTGTCCCCTTTAGTAAAGATCACCGTCATTCATTTGATGAGAGCATGTCCAGCGATGCAGCCGGGTACGATGTAGGCATGTTGTTTCTGGGAAAAAAACATTAAAGCACCCATTTTTTTTAAAGAAAAGCACAGCATTGGCCAATCAAGTACATGCACTGCATCCCGTGTGTACATAATCTACTAAAGTAGAGCCATAGTACACTGAGCTGGACTGACATTCCTTCATGTTTGCTTTTCAGCTAAAAGGTCAATGTGGTGTGGGTGAAGTGTGTTTACATCATGTGAGCGTGCGGAACATAGTTTATGTGAAATGTGGGCCGCAATGCCTGCACACACCATATACAAAAATATGCAAACAAAGTAGATGATGTGATTAGCAAACAGTGGAGAGGGTATTAACAGTTGGGACATGTGCAGTCCTACTCACATACACGCACCCTTGGGCCTAACAGTAATGATGGTAAATAATAGGGATTTGACTTGAAAGATTACTGAGTCTAAAAATGTGTGTGTGAGTGTGTGTGTGTGTGTGTGTGTGTGTGTGTGTGTGTGTGTGTGTGTGTGTGTGAGAGAGAGAGAGAGAGAGAGAGAGAGAGAGAGAGAGAATATGTGCTGTCACTGCCTCCAGCAGTCACTCATCAGGAGCACTAAGCTTGATAAATGATGTGTGTGTGGTTGTGTCAATGATTGTTTACATCACTGACAAAGCGGTAGGCATGAGTCATGTTGTTTGTGTACTGTATGTGTCTATGTACACACTTTTAATAACTTATTAATCACTATTTATGTCGGGTGCGTGACCTCTGACTTTTCTGTGTCATTGTAAGTTCTTCATTTAGAAAATACACATTCGTGCATTAGTGTTGTTTAGTTAGTGTGCTTTGATAAAATATTCGTAAAATAAACAAAACGGATACCAATTGAGACAGTAATTAAACAAATAAATAAATAAATAGAGGTCAGGCACCAAGAGTTGTGAATATTTCATTTTAATCACCAACCGTCATGGCTTCGTACCCGTTGGTGTTGTGATTCTTAGGGACAGCCACACTTTTAATGTAATGTAATGTAATTTCATTCCCCACCCTTTTTACAAAGCGAGTCATTGATTTGATTTATTGAACCGCTATTCAGCCAATCAGAGCAGCTCTACCAATCCACCAGGCCAGACGAGACGTGTAGTTACGCGCATCCAGAAAAGACTCCTGAGTCTGAGCTCAGCGATTACACACGGATATACAGTCGCATCCTTCTAAAAGATGGTCAAGTTAACTTGGTGCTTCTCCGTTTTGTGCCACATTCCAGAGTCGTAAATGACTGTGCTTTACCCCTCCTATTCTTTTGGCTGTTTTTATTCACTCCTGCAAATGTAGGAAGTAGCGGAAGACTGTTTACTCAAAATAACAGAGATTGTATTGTTCAGAGCATGTGGTATTAAAAAGTGATGAAGTATCGATCATTTTGACAACCTGAGTGTGTGTCAGTATTTGTGAGAAATAGGAATAAAGAAAGTGTTTTTGTTTGTGTGTGCGTGGTAGTGTGTGTGTGTGTGTGTGTGTGTGAAAGAGAGCAGACCATCTTATGGATCAGAAACCCTCATCCATTTCCAACTCCCTCTTTGACAGTTGGCCTAAAATCTTTTCCTACCTACACACACACACACACACACACACACACACACCTACACACACACACATAAAAAAAGCCAGAAATCTATATTCATATGCTCAGAATCTCTATCAGTCAATACATCCATTACATGGAAGGAGGTGGGAAAGCTGCAGTAAGTCATTTCTCTGAAAAGCACATTCATTTGTTTTCAATTGTTTGTGCATGTGTGTGTGTCAGTGTGTATGGTCAGCTGTGACCCCATATATCACACCAGTCATAGAAAGTTATAAACCAGCCTTACACCCTGTATGGGCCGTAACACTCATCAATCTCAATCTCAAACCCTGACCCTCTACTGCAAAACAAACGACCTTTAGAGTGAGCCAATCAGAGCCGAGCATCAGCAGAGTGATGAGTGACGGGTCCAATCAAAAAGAAAGCATAAAATCAGGGTCAGTGAGAAACTGCACGGCATTGGAGAGCATGGATCATAATAATGTGTGTGTGTGTTTGTGTGTGTGCCTGTTTGTAAGTGTGGGTGTGTGTCTCCCTTGCAGGCATGGTTTATCCAATCACTTGCCATCAGTGTTTCTGTCAGTCTGCCAAGTAAAGCCCTCAACGGTGCCATTGTCTTTATAGCTGGCCAAAAACAGCGACACACACACACAATCACACACACACACACACACACCATTTCCCATGTTTTTTTTCCCCATAGTCAAAGCGAGCAGAACATTTAAAGTGAAAGCATGATCACAAACAAACCACTTTGATCTAAATACAGTTGAATCTATATTATACGTGAAACGCCCGATCATAGAGCAAACATTCCCTCTTATAAATCAACGTAAGCAGCATCTGAGAAAATGTTTGTAAAAATGTTCATAGACACCCTTATGTTGTTGAAAGCTCCTTCCACTGTACTTCTTTGAGACTAAAAACATGAGCCTTGACTGAAAAAAAAAAACAGGGCTTTTATGACTCTATAAATGATTAGCTACCCTTTTAGAGCCCATTCCATTATTAAAACATCAATAACCGTCTTCAATTGAATATATATGAGCCTGTGAGGTACCACTTAAAACAGACCTAAGATAGATTTTAAATTGGCCCGCAGTTGTTCAGCCCCTTTTAATCACCAAGTTGTTGTCCGTAGTGTTACTCGAGCCTTACTTCAAGCCATGCTGGTCCTGATGGTCTTTTTCTCCTCTGCACCATTTCTCCCTCCATCTCTCTCGCCTCTCAGTGACTTCCCCCTCGAGGCTTGTTGTACTTTGGGAAGCATTTAGGAATAACATTTGGAAATTGTGGCTGGGATTTAGGGGCGGCACTGCAGGCTTGGTAAATTCGGATTGTAAAACACACACACACGGGCACAAACGTGATGCTACTGCTCTTTTAACACCAAGCTCTAAGGTACAAACACACCCCTTCTTCCTATAATCAGTCTACATGTGATGCAGCAAACTGTATCAACCCTTCGAGCTCTTTCCCTGAGTTCATTTTTTCATAGGTTTTTTTTTCTTAGATCTGTGATTTGCTTATCTAGTCACCTACTGTGTTAAGGTTCCCAAAAAAACAAATCTAGTCCAACAAAACTGCTATCAGGACTTCTCTATTTCAATAAAAAGGATTCTCCATATGGAGCCACTCGATGCAGAAACTGGAAGTTCTCCCCAGCAGAATATGTAAGGAGATGGTAAGGTGGATTAATTGGGCCAAACAGAGAACCTTCAGCCAGATGACAAACATTAAAATCCCTTGTAAAACATCTGGTCAGTGTTGAATTAAGTTGAGTTCTTTTGAGTCTCATAATTTACAAAGATATCTGGAGGTTATATCTAGTTAATAATTTCACAACATGTACTGTTATAACTTGTTATACCCCAAAATAGAATGTCTTACTAAGCCTAATTAGTTTTAGTGCCTATCCTTAACAAACTTCCATTAATCTTTTCTTATCATTGCACATCAGTTATTGCTAACTTATCTGAAACCCTAAGAATCCAGTCACTGAAAAGAATCAGCAAAACTGATTTTTATTAACACCCGTCGATCTCTTGCTTTGGAATACAAATATTTGCAAATTCAAAAAAAGAAGAAAAACCTATTAATATGGTAGCTACGTCTGAATGCATCACAGGGCATATTGTTTACTCGGCTTTTTCCTTTTGCTTTAGCTTTTCTTTTGAGGCTTCCTTGTGTTCCAAAAGGCCACAGGACTGTAACACCTTAATATCCGTTTTGTATGTGTAAAGCCAGAAAACCATGAAGTCATGTCTTTTTAAACACACTGTTAATTTCATGCCTATGAAAACTCCAAAGGGCCACTGGTCTGCAAAATGTTCATTTCCCTTCTGTCTTCTAGCCAGTTATTATAGCATGACCAGCTCTCTCACTCATATTTAACAGCCTAGGAATAAAATTATACGACCCAATATTCCTAAAGGCCTAAAGATGCCGTTATCTCAGTGACACAACATAAATCAGCTTCGGGAGGGAGGAGAATTTGGAAGGGACTTGGTATGAAAACAAATAGACAAAGTGCTTGGAGTTAGAAATATCCAACCAAAATGTTTTGCCTCCACCCCGAAAAAAAGAGTATGGCGATTCCCCCTTGTGACATCACAACGATCAGTAACTCCTCCCCCGGGCAGGTGACACTGTGGTGTTCGTTCTGCCTACTGGGTCGGGCTTCTTACCGTAAAAAATATGCCATTGTGCAAGAAAGTCTGAGCCATCCAAGCCCTTGCAGAGGGGCGTGGTAAATCACAGCTCATTTGCATTTAAAGCTACAGTAACAGCCTGTTTTAAGCAGGGCTGAAATAGAGGATTAAAAGGCATGATGGAATAAAGAGTGGAAGAGGATTTTGAGAAAGAAAGAAACTTCACAGACGTGTTTTGGGGAGCTCTGAGACTTATTCAAACTTACTGAACGAGTGCCCTTTACCAAAATATTAGATTTTGCAATCAGTGGGAAAAATAATAGAAGAAAATTGAATATGTTCTGAGGTCCTTGCATCACTGAAATATTAAATTACAAAAGATAAAACAGCCTTTATTCCCTTCAAACTGTCCTCTGGACCAGTTAAGAGCCTAGATGCCAAGTGAATTATTTAATTTCACTTTCCAGTTGACAAAAGAAGTCCATTAGAACATTTTCTGCAATTTACCACTACAGCTAATTGAGGAGATTACATAGTTGGTCTTTTAATGAACAGAACCTTTGAACCTGCCTCATTAACTAGTCCTTTGATAAAAAGAGCTACACTATAAAGGTCAACCAATTAAGCCTTTTTCCTGCAGGTCAAAACTGTGACAAAAATGAAACAGTCTCATTGTTAAGACTCCCTATTGTGGCTTGAAAGGAAAACATTGTCTTTGGCAGCAAAATATAGAGTTTCAGCTTGAGGGATGTTTTGGGGCGATCATAGTCATTCGTACTGCTCACTCACATCCAGATGTATGAACATATTGTTGTCTAGAGTCAATACTGCACACACTGGAGGTTATTCTCTGTTTCTGCCCTCCCACTCCCTTCCTTATTACTTCTGTTTAGAGTGATTTATTTACTCTTTATTTCTCCCAATCCTCTCTCTCTCTCTGTGTCTCTCTCTCTTTCTTTCCTCCCTTCATTAATTACACTGATTGTTGTCTTCTCTCTGAGACTGGATCATTATTTACCATCCTGATCCCAATCAAACTGTCTTTATTTATCACACAGCCGTTCCCTTTTTTAACATGTTGCACTTTCTCATTCGCGTCTCTCTTTTCCGCACATTTTCCATTTTCCGTTCTTGTTTTATCGTTATTTCACATCAAGATCTCAAGCTATTTTCTCTCGTCAACAACACCAATCTTCCTTTTCATCTCCTCCACCTGTAAACTCTGCTCGCCCAGGAAAATCTCTTTCTCTCATCTCGAAGCCATCTGAACACAGTGAGAGGTCTATTTTATGCAAGATGGATACATTTAAAGTGGAATTGATGATTTTACATGTCAGAATTGTGCAAAAACATGATAGCAGACCAGGGCGTTGGTAAAGCAGTGGTATGAATGGAGACCAAAGGCCTCCAAGCGGGCGGCTCAGGTTCAAATCCAACATGTGGCTTCTTTCCCACATGTCATTCCCCAGTCTCTCTCTGCCACATTTACAACTCTATCCACTGTCCTATCCCTCCAATAAAGGCACAAAAAGCCCACAAATGCATCTTTAAAAAATAATAGCACATGCTTAACAAGTAAATGAGGAATGATATGAGATTAAAGATAATAAATAATTGAGATTAAAAGGAGGAGAAGGAAAGGGGCGGAAAGAGAGGTAGAATGATTGACAAGCGGTAGAGAATAAAATGGGAGGGATGATGCATAAAGGAAGTGAGAGTGATTGAGAAGGGTAATAAAGAACTGGAGAATAGATGAATGGCTGATTTAAGTATTGAAGGAAGGAAGAAGAGGAAGGAAAACATAACAGGTCCTGGCCAGTAGATGGTACATCGCTCTTGTTATTTTCTCTACTTGTTCCCCCTGTATGTTGCTGACTATTGTGATTATTCTGCTGCTGCATTGATTGTAAGCCGCTCTGAATAAAGGCATTAGCTAAAAGCCTGTGACTGTAAATTATGAGGTGAGAAATGAAAAGAGCACAGCACATTGTTTGGATAAAAAGAAAAAAAAAAAGCTCAATACGGCCACGGATGGGTGGATGAAGAGAAACAAAAAAATGAGGAGAGCGTTAATGTGCTTTAGAAACATTTGGCATGCGCGAGTCAGTGGCTCACACTAAAAAATATTACAGCTCTAATTCAAATCTCTCACTGCACCTCTGTGCACATGTGTCTCAGATGTACCGAGGACACCATTTGCAAGCTGACTGACTTCATATTCATCAGAGAGGAAGCTGACTGCCAAAAAAAAAAAAAAATCACATGGCTGAATACATTTGTGTCATGTTTAATTTATATACTCTCTGTGCACAGTTTGCTGCTTTGCTTAAATACTTTGTTTTTTTCTTTGTTTTTTTTTACATCTAACATTTAGAAATTTGGACTTGTTTGATGGTTCATGGTTTTCGTGCTATGTAGCGTTTCTATAATATATTAGGTCAAACTTTCAAAACTAATGGAAACTACAGGCGATAATGTAGAGCCACTTGGCACAACAGCTACCTTGTCAGGGCTTCCAGTAGAGCTTGAGGTAAGTGATAAAGGACTTACAGACAAGACCTGCTTTCTTCTACATTGACATGTCTAACCAACACCTCGGTGAGCGAGGGTGGAGTTGCAGTTTTGAGATGACTTCCAAGAACTAATTCTTTGCTGCTTGCACGCTAAATTGTCATTAAATAACTGCCATTAAGATTTCCTTCTCCCATTCTGTTCTCCACATTGACTGTTTTCCTGTAAACAGTCAAAACCCTCTCTGACACCACAGAACAATATGGAGAGAATCTCTCCACATTGTTAACTGGCCTTTTGGATTTACACCTTCAACACAGTTGACCCTTATGGACTAAATGTGGAATTAAGCCTTGTGTTTCCTGTAATGCTATTTATAGGATTTTAGGCTTGGTCATATAAATAGTGACAGAATCAGAATCGTTTTTGATTGCCTCGCACATTTACACATACAACGTGTTAAGATGGCGCGGCCGTGTCCAGATACCGTACGGGTTGCTCGGCTGAGGCTGTGTGTTTTTTGCTATTGCATGGCCTGCGGAACGGTCCTTACATTTCACTGCACATCTGTATGAGCATGTGACAAATAAAAATCTTGAATCTACAAGGAATTTGTCAGGTTGTATTGGTGCAAAAGCAGTTAACAAGGGAAATAAAGCCAAAATAGCAAGAACTTGAATAAAATATAAGAAGCAATTACTAATAAATAAAACAGAATAAAAAAATGGCAAATGTAAAAAACATTAAAAAAAAACTAAATGTACAAATGGTACAATGGAGGTATAGAGCATGTGTGTGTGTATTGTGAGTATGATTACATTTGGGACTGGATGTTATATGACTGGTTTACACATGAGTGCTGTCACAGTTTCATTACTCCCTGCTGCTTTCATTAATCAATGAGTGATGATGCTCTGTGAGAAGGTGTATATAGTTTGTTTTG
Source organism: Symphodus melops (assembly GCF_947650265.1). Lineage (NCBI taxonomy): Eukaryota > Metazoa > Chordata > Actinopteri > Labriformes > Labridae > Symphodus > Symphodus melops. The sequence continues at coordinate 4,437,150 of NC_136707.1, forward strand.
TTTCTGTACCTGTGCTGTTTGACTCAGAGGATGACGCAGAGCGTCGAAACGTTTTTGCATATTTATTAAATTTGCCTTTAGTGATTCGTGTGCTCCAGTAATTTCTTTGGTTCCTGTCTTGAAGTAGCCACTGAATCATTTTTTGTACTTCTTAAGTCCTTCTCTGAACCCACCGAGCTCCATTTGTGGAGTGGCTGAAGAGTTTCTTTTGACCACGTAACAACACTCTTCATAATTCAACTAATGCCTGGTTCACACGGCAGGATAATCACGCCGATTTTGGCCCCGATTCTCCCCTTCCGATAATCTTAAGGACGCCCCGATCATCATAAGATAATCTTATAAGATCATCCTGCCGTGTGTGGTGTGTTCAGAACGTTCTCGTCTGGTCGGAAGAATGTCGGGACCGCTCCGATCTCAAATCGGGGATATTCAACATGTTGGATTGTTTTGGCCCGATCTCTCATCATGTGTGGTGTTTCCCCCGAGGAGAAACAAGCACGAGCCTGTTGACTGTGACGCGTAGCCAATCAGAAAGCGAGGTGACTTATTAGCGAAAACACCGGTAGCAAAACAACTGCTACTCACCTCCATATCAACATGTAGCAAGTACAGTTCATGCTCCCGTTGTCTCCACTCCTTTGACCGACGCCTCTTTTTAAAACGTGTTTTTTCAGATAAAAACAGCACAAACGATCCCTATTACATCCTCTTTGTCCATTTGTTGACTCTGGAATCACGTTTGATCTCGAGAGGTTTTGCGAGATTTCCAGTCTGATCGGGGACGTTCGCGAGTGAAATCGGTTCGTGTGTGGTGTGTTGATGTTGCCGTGTGGCCGCACACCACACACTGTACGACCGAAACTGTAAAACCTCCGATTATTTATCGCCGTGTGTGTGGTCTCTAAAATTTGGGAAATCTGCCGACAATTTTAAAATCCTGCCGTGTGAACCGGCCTTTACACACCAGAACATTTCTGATACCAAAGTCACGTTCCGTGTCGATTATGCTGCAAAAAAAATCAAACAAGCTGAAACAGAAAAATGACTGATGAATTGTAACAAAAGAAAACCTTCTTGTAATGCCGGTCTGAAAAAGCTAAATACTTTATTGTCACATCATTGTATTCCAACCATTGATAAAATAATCTGTGACACATGTTCATGAAGAACAGGGACAGCTGAACGCTTGTTACTGTGTATGTTATTGGGTCATACATGTTCTAATGGGTCGAACTGTGAGTCAACATTGAACAGAGTTAAATTAGGTAATAAACACTACATTTCAGACAGAAATCTTACCTCAGTAACTAAATGTCGCAATTGTGTGTGTGTGTGTGTGTGTGTGTGTGTGTGTGTGTGTGTGTGTGTGTGTGTGTGTCTAAATGGAGTCATTTAAGTAGCCCATATAAATGGTTCTGATGATGAAGTGTGGATCCTCAGAGTCAGTGCTGCTCTGAATAATGCCCGAGGATGCATTTAGACATCCTCAGCACCACAGCCATCTATCAATGTAATGGCCTGTTTAAATGATTGTGAGTCTCTCGGTGTGTAGTGTAGGCATGTGTCTTTGTAACAGCAACTGTGTGTTTGTTGCCGTTGCACTGCAGCTGATTGGTAGTACTTTTTTGACAGAATTCATATAAACATGTTGTCCTTCACAAATTAAAAAAATCAGAGTCATCAATTCTGAAAATAGAAAACAAGCAATCTAAAGTTTCAGCATCAATATCGAACTTTTCAACCTTAAAATGCAAGCTTCACGGGTTGATCTAATACAACTGTATAGTTCTCAAACTTTTCACAGTGAGTCCACCACAGAAAATATTTCGCTCTCCATGTACTATCATCTTGGCCAACATTGAAGTCCAGTAGCATAGGGCTATTTAACTACCTGTGTAAACAGGAGGCCATATTATTGCTGATATGTACACAAATCAATAATAATCTATGCCACTCCAAAAGAATCCAAACTGGATGTGACTCGAGTCTTATTTTCTTCTTCACGCCGTTTGCTTCTAGTTTGGTGCTGAAGCGTGACTGGCACTGCTAATATCACCTCTTCACTGTTGTTGACTTCCGTTTCTGCTGTGCTGTTCGACGTATCTGCAGCACCTTCCTCTCTAATATTTCCTATCTGGGGCCACAAATGAATAAAAATGTACCCTTCATATTTGCTTCCTCTGCTTGCCTTCTAATCAACCATTTGATTTGCACATATTTATGTAATATTTAGAAAAACTCCCAAAAATTAGACTCCCTGTGTACCACAAGAAGGATCCCGCACACCACCAGTGGTTCTTGTACCACAGCTCGAGGATTCATTGTAATAGAACAACAACTTTTTTTTTTTTTTTTAAAGATTTGTTTTTGGCTTTTCATGCCTTTATTATAGATGGAGGAAGGTGGATAGAGTCGGAAGGGGGGAGAGAGTGGGGAGAGACATGCGGGAAATGGGCCACAGGCCGGACGCGAACCCAGGCCGCCCGCGCGCGAGGACTGAGCCTCAATACGTGGGGTCGCGCGCACTGCCGCTGCGCTACCGGCGACCCCAATAGAACAACAACTTTTAAGAGTGAGAGAGGTGTCTCCTCATGTCCACAAAGCAACAACCTGAAGCTACGAAGCAGCCAGTTAGCTAGGTGCAGTTTGAAACAACAGCTAAGGCTAAGAGAGAGTAGCATTGAATTTGACAGACCCAGCACATGACAACAAATAATGACAGATGTAATAGTTGTGTTCTTATCGTGCGTGGCGTACAATGAGATGACCAACTCAGCACACCACACGCTTACAGACTCATTTACCAACAACCAGACTCGACTCTGAAAACTTGTAATCGCAAGCTCACGGTCAAATGCATGCACTGTCACTGGAGAACTTTTCAGCGTTATCTTCTTTCCTGGCTGCCATTGTTTTGTTTTATTTCATCAGTATGTCCTATTCATACACTTTACACTAAATATACACGATGAAATCCAACTTGAAAAAGTTTGTTGAACATCCTTCAATGTTAATGTCAGGTTCTTCGTTTTCGTCAGTTTGATAATCACTGCAGGGCTGTGCAGAATTAAAAATAATAATAATAATCGGAGCTTTAACAGTTACACTAACTTCTTTTTACAAGGAGACACAGAAGATTTGACAAGAGATTCATTAGCCTTGGAGCTGACAAAAAAGCAGTATTTTATGACCCTGGAAGCACCAATGAACATAATTTTGTACCCAGCAGCTGAGCCTGATGTGTTATACCAGTACACAGATGAACACAGTGATGATGAATACCAAATTAAACTTTTATTTCTCCCCCAATTAACATCCTGGTCTTCATCCCTGTCACTTCCCCCCATATTCATCCTCATTAAACAAGTAACCATCTCCTCTTCCTCTAACCCATCCATCCCCCTCATTTCACCCTCTACTTCCCCTTTAGATCGCTTTCATTCAATTCTTGCACTTTCCTCTCCAGCCCTCTCTTTTCACCCTGTACCTTTCCTCTCGCTCCCCGATTCCCTTTCCTCCCCCCCCCCCCCCCCCCCCCCACCAACTCCTCATTCCCCCCTAACCCTTCTCTCTCTTTTAACATGACCTAGATTCATGCGGCAGCCAACACAGACATCTGGGCTTCAGCTCACGTGCCAGAGACGGCATGACACCCCTGCTGGGGGGGGGGGGGGGGGGAAGAAAAGAGGTAGAGGGAGGATGGAGAGATGCAGAAAAGGAGAGGGGTGACGAAGGGGTAAAGGGGAAAAAGAGAGAGACAGATACAGTGATAATGGGGAACAGGATAGAGGAGGCAGGGGAACGGAACAATCTGACTGTGGTAAGCATTTAAGCGAGAGAGGGAGCATGTGGTCGGATACTTTGAGGTTGCAAGAAGTGCATTCGAGGGAGTGAGAGAAAAGGAGGAGGAAAGTTGACACACTTAAAGCCGTTTACAGTTTGAATCAGGCAAGCAGGCAGGCAGCTGGCGCATAATGGTTATTAGCTATCAGCGTTATCGTGGCTTAGCTTGGTCACAGTGGCCAAGCAGGCTAAGTCGTGTGTAATCTCCATGTTAACCACAGATCATGTCATGTATACGCAGATCAAAAAAACACATACACGCTATATCCCATCATCTCTGCCTTTATCTGCTTGCACAGTCACTCTGTATCTGTATGCAGATTTATGGAGCTCCTGGAACAGAAGTAATTTCTTCGCGCAAGTTCATGTAAGAAAAAAAAAAAAAGTTATATTTGTCAACCCCATTGTGCTGCCTTATCTTCCACCAGACAGTGCCGGGAATGTGAACCTGTGCAGGAAGACAGTTCATTATTTGGCTGCAGACAGATTAGAGGAAGTAAAATAGAATCCTGCGATGCTGGCATAACTCAGCTGACAAAAGACGGATTATTGCTCCTGTCACCCAAAAAAAAAAAAAAAAAAAAACCTGGTTTAATGTTGAACATTTACTCCCTGATTCCCTTTCTCTTTCTGAGCCTATCTTGTCTCTCTGCCCCGTTCTTGTCCTTCTCTCTTTTCTACCTTTGTTCTCTGTTTTTCACCTTCTCCAGTGGGTCACTACAGCGCCCTCACCGCCTATGTTTCATCCTCTCATATTTTCCTTTAATGTCCCACTCACCTTTCTTTTATTCCTTTTAATCTGCTGTTATTTCTCCATCACACTCGCCATTCCTAACATATTCTGTCTTCGTTTCACTCACTCCCTTGGGTGCTCTGCTGCTCTTTGATCATTTCTTCACCGTCTCAGTAAGAGAGTTCAGGTTTTCAGGATTTTTACATTCAGTGGCTGGATTTAATCTGCAACAGTGTATCATACACATATTATTATTGTCCAAGAATCATAGATTGTATTAACAATGGACTTAGCCAACCAATGGACCATGAAAGCCTTTTTGATACTTTCTGTCACTGTCATGTTGGTTGGTTGGTTCTCTGGTGCCAGAAGTGACCATATTTGGACAAGTAGGTGGTGGCGGAGAGCAGGCACATTAAGTTATTAGAGCTAAACAGTCAACACCTCTGGCTACTGGTTTGATATTGTTATTGATATTGTTAGTTAACTATCCTGTGTCCAACAGTGACATTCTGTCCATGTTGGTTGCATACCACCATTTGTCAGGTGACCAACGCTTTGAATTTCTTTAAGAACGTCACAGGTTCTGCACTCGCTTACCAGAATCTCCAGTGAGAGAGCGGTAGGTAAGTGAAAAGGAAAAGACAAAAAACTGTGTAACATAACAAGACTGGTCTTGTCATCACTGCAGTTAGCATTGTATCCAAAAAGATTATCTTGCAACAATCCTGACTCCCAACCACAGGCTGAAGATTAAAAAAAAAGGTTGGATTAAGATTGAAAGGTTTTACAAGCCAGTTGTAGCGAACGTAGCATACTTATTTAATCCTACTAAAATGTATAAAAAGTACAAGAATTTCATTCACCTAAAGAAACTTTTGGCCTGCCAGTTACAACAACGAACCACAAAGCAAACCATTTTTTCCATTATATTTGAGATCACTTTATTTTATTTATTTATTGCATAAATCTAAGGCTTACTTGAATTCCTATGAATGAGTTTTATTTAAATTCACTAATGAACAGTTGTCTTGTTAAGAAACATTAGCCAAAGAGACCAATTTCAACAACGGGCTATAAATGTGTTTAAAACTGCCGTAAAGTAAGGCATTGTTATACGTTTCCAGATAGAGATGAACTCACTTTTGGAGCCAGCCTCAAGTGGCCACTCGAGGAACTGCAGTCCTTTGGTCCTCTGCAATGGTGCCAATCACAGCTCCTGAAGTCATGACATTTTTTTTATGTAATTAATAAAATAACATTGTCAGAGAGTTAAAATAAAACCAAATGTGTGCGTTAGTTAGCTCATTTGGGTCACAGCGGGGTCATGTTCACCAAAGGAGTTTTCAAAGTGATTTTTCTGTCACTTTCTCACCTTTTGCTAACCTTACTGTATTATTATGCCAAACTTATATCCACCATCCTGCCTTTCTTTATCCTCATCCAGTGTTCCCTTCACGTCTCATCACTCTTTTATTTCTGCCAGCTTCTCTATCCTCCCACACCCCCTCTTTTTCTCCCTTTCCTTTTCAGTGCCTCATTTCAGTCTACACGCGTCCTCCTCTGAGGTCACAGCAGCTGCCGAAAAGCTAAAATTGAAAGAGATGGAAATAATGGAACCTGTGGATTAATGGTCGATTCGGGAGGTTTTAATGCATGTATGCTTGTATTAATGTGTGTGTGTCTGACTTGCCCAAGTTTACAATAGAGACAAATACAGATGCAGTCTAACTAACTAAAATAGACTGATACAATCTGGTCATAGCAGTGACCTGCTAAAACTCTGTCTGCATATTTTCAATGAATTCGCACATGTAATTTGGGAAGCTTATTTCTTAGTGGCTTACTGTATATACATCATTATGTCTGCCACTTTTTATTCCAACATTGCATCAACCCGAAATCGCTGGAACTTTATTTATCAAGTTTCTGGTATTCCAGGCAGGCAGAAAAGAAAACAAAAGATGAACGATTATCCAGGGCTGTTAGTGCCATGGAGGCCAAGTGGAGCCAAGCCTGATTTAAAGTAAAAAATACTATCTGCAGGGTTAAATTGCCACTACATTACACGCAGAAAAATGAAAACATTGAGTACACAAAAAGGACAAGCAAGATTTAAGAGATAGATGGATATAAAAAATAAATACAAGGAGAGTTTTGAGAGATTAGGCAGGTCAGGATGTAAAACTGGCCCCAAAAAATGCTGGAAGAATCTTCTCACAGTAGAGAAGCACAGTGTTACCAATGATGTTCGCAGTTATAGCTAGGTTTAGTTATGCAAGAAGGGAAGCAGTTTGATTGACACTTCCACCAACTCAGCAACATCTATTTTAGTGATACTGTGTAAGAGTGTGTGTTGGTGTGTGTGCAAACACATTCCCATATTCTCCAGCAGCACAAGGTGCCCTTGGTTGAGTAATCGTTTTGTACCCTGATCGTGCATCTGTGTGTGTGTGTGTTTGTAGTTACTTCCTTCCACCATCTGTCCTCTATAGGCTGTTGATCATCCATCTCCCTATTAACTGTCAATCACTCTGTTCCCTGTTGACATGTCTCCTCACATTTCTATGCTGCAAAGCTACAACACCACATGGTCAGAGGAATGACGCATAACACAAAGTAATGTTTATTCTCCTCAGCATCCAGTTATGTGGAGACTGTAACTCTGTGTGAACACAGTTCAGGGAGAACGTGTCAGTTAGGTCCTTGGGGCTCAGCACAATTACTTCAGTTTTGTCTGTGTTAACTTGCATAAACTGCCTGTTAGTCTTGACATTTTCATATGCATGCTCTCTGAGTTTGGTTACTTCTATGGTTTCGTATGACTTTATTGACAGTTATAATTGGGTATCATCTGCATAACAACCACATTCACAAAGTGCTTCCTTATTATACTGCCTTAAGGGAGAATAAACGTATAAACGGTGAACAAATCCACAGGAGCTTTAAACCCTGAGGAACTCCATAACCCATTTTAAAGTTCATTAAAAGTTCAACTCTGTTTTCGTCCATGATGTTTGTATCCTTGTTGCTATTTTTGGTTGTTGCCATCTATTGGAGTGGATATAGTCTCGGTGACGTCACCCCTGAAGGGCCACCATATTGGAAAAGGGATGTCCAATATGGTGTCAGACAACTCAGCCACGTCCAGATTTATGCAAATATCTGCGTAACTCTAATGTTGGTTTTTTTGAATCCCCACCTATTTTTTTTTTTTAATTATAAAGTTAAATATTGAGATAATTTTTTTTTAACATCTGTTGTAACAATTGTCATTTTATCATGGCAAACAAAATGTACCCCCTTGAGCTGTCAGTTATTCCAAATATAGACCTAATGTATTCTTCTTTGTATCTTAAACCTGTTAAATTGCACTTAACATCTGGGACATGATGGCTACACATTGTAAAATAACAAGACAATATGCCAATTTATAACTTCACCCAACACAATCAACGTAATTCAGGGCTTCCTCATCTTCCCTCAGTTTTCGTCATTCTTGACCCACACTCTCTCTCCCCCCCCGAAAAAAATTATATTTGGTTCTCGTAAAATATTCATGTGTCTGTCACAGCGCTGGAACCATGAATCATACATTTGAAAAACTGCGGGACAAGGGCTGGGGGAAGGTGGAAGGGGAAGAGAAGACCATGGAAAGGAAAGCGAATGAGATGGTTACAAATGCAGTGACGGAAGGAGCAAGAGTGTGAGAGGAATGGGAACAACATCAGAAAGGAAGGGAGAGGAAGAAGGACATATATTGGGGGGGCCAGGGGTGAAAAGGGCAGAGAGAGAGAGAGAGAGAGAGAGAGAGAGAGAGAGAGAGAGAGAGAGAGAGAGAGAGAGAATAGCGGACGGATGAATGGAAAAAAGAAAAGCAAGGTTACAGGGAGAAGATTGTGGTTGGAGGGGAGGATTAATATTACAGGTGTTAACCAGATACAGTAAGAGGTGCAGTAGATGTGGAGGACAGGGGTGGGGAAATGGGGGATGATGGGAAAGTGAGTGATGGACATGAGCTGCAAATAAAAAAGACAGCGCTTAGTCAAGGCCACATGCTAAAGTTCACAACGGAAGTGCTCCAGGCATGTACTGGTGCTCAATGCAGAAGTTTTACTACTGACCAAAAGGAACAGCTAAAAACATTTCCTGCGTATTCCCATGCTCGTGACAGCTACATTTTGAAGCCAGTGTGGATACGCCAGACTCTGCCACTGACTAGGGATGTTAATGATTAATCATTTATCGATTAACCGCTGTTAAGAATATAACTGGTTAAAAATGTATTAACCGACAATGTGTTGACAATTTTCCCAGTAGTCAGATGGAATACCATTTTACACCAAAAAATGATGTCCTTTATCTTTGCAACTTGCAAGACAAAAATGAAGCGAACAACAGAGGGAGCGTTTTCTCCAGGTGGACTTATTGTGAATAGACTGTACACACCAATCAGACCTGATGCTGTATAGATGTGATCATCTTTCTAAAAAAAAAAAAAACGACTTGGCCTGGAAAAATGCTATCCCAAGACCAGACTTTCATTATATACAAATATCAGAAAAAAGAACTAGAGGGGCACAAACAAAGAAGACAGGCCATTTAGCAAAGAGTGCAGGCGAAGGAAAACTAGCAAAAAACCTTTTAAACTCCACTTCACAAAAAAGCCACATCATAGTAATGTCAATGCAAATCTTGTCCGAGGATGGCGGTCAAATATATTATGTTGCAGCCACGTCGGATTATAGAAAAGTATTATCCCGAATCACCCGCTCCTGCTTCCTGGAACATGTTGGAGTGTGGAGAACAGTTATTTGTGCATTTGCCTGAAAACAATTGTCAAGTTTTCAAAAAGCAGATCCACTAATCTCCTTAATTTGCAAAGAGACTGTTTGTTGCAGAAAAAAAAAAACTGTCACTGATGTTTTAATTAAATTGCTATAATGACTTCACATCTTATTATATTGTGGAGACATCGAACATTTAGAATGAATATTTGGAGGGAAGAAAACAGTGCGTCTCCCGCTGTAACATTATTCATCTAATTAAACATGAAAGGATGTCATGTGGCAAGACAGCTCTCGTCACTCCTACATGGAGCTAGTGAAACGTGTGTGTCCCACATCTGAGAGTGAAAAGAGGATAAGACAAAAAGAAGAGGAGGAGGAGAGAGAAAATTCCCCCTAAAACATAATCATACTCACTTTCACACATTATGCCCAACAGACATGTGTGAAGCATGGATTGCTTACGAGCAATATATATGTATGTATGTATGTATATGTATGTATGTGTGTATGTATGTATGTGTGTATGTATGTATATGTATGTATGTGTATGTGTATGTGTATATGTATATGTATGTATGTATGTATGTATGTATGTGTGTATGCATGAGGCAGCATTTTGTGTTTTCCAGACAAAAATTTGTTGCTGATAAAAAATTCAGCAAAGGAGCAAATTGTTGGCTAAGTGACGGGAAAAACTATGATCCAGAAGCGCTTTCCCTCAAGTGTTACAAAAGACCGACGTAAGCGCTTCGCAGTCAGGGAGAGAAGTGGAAGGAAGAAGGAGAGAGAAGGCCAGGTGAAATCGGGTCAGCACTCTTCTTCTGGTGAATCTTATGAGGTTTGATTATCTGCAGCCCTCTCACGCACAAACACACACACGCACAAACACACACACGCACACACACACACACGCACACACACACACACACACACACACACAGAGTTCCTTGCGGAGGTTGCGTCTGCATATGTATGTTTACCGCTCTCTCTCTCTTCCTCTTCCTCTGTTGTGTTATTTGTGCTGACATACTGTAGCTACTGGCTATGTGCTTACCCTGTCCTCTTTCCAACTCTTTAGTTAAGGCAGATCACAGACACTGCTTACAAACACACGCATGCATAACCAACATTTAACATATCTGTCCCCAGAGCAAGGTTAAAGGCAAAACAGCATCTGATAGTTAGAGGATTGTTCCACATCCGCAGTGTTTACCGTGAATGTGTAGAACAGCCTGTCTGCTTCATTGTAGCCTATGGCAATCTGGCACACGAGTATGTATGTGCAGATCACTTGTTCTATAGAATAAACAGCGTGCTTTGCTGCCTGTTTGCATTATTATAAAAGCTTATCACGAGCTTCAGGATTAACAATGTAAATCAAGAAAAATGTCCAGGGGTAACACTAAACCAGTTGGAAGACATGCAGACTTTGATTTGTCAGATGGTTTGACTCGCTTTGATATGAGCAATGTGAGACGCATGCTACATCTCTGTGTTATCAATTACGGGCATGTTTTGCTTTGACCTTCCCCTCATAGCTCACTTGTGCAGCTGTTTTCTGATTGGCAGGTAACCGCGCAGACATTTGGGGTTTGAAGTTGCACAGGAGGACGTTTGCTTTGTTCCGTCTCCACCCCGCTGTGGTCGCTCCTTGAGTAGAGAGTTGATTTGCATTACTTAAAAGGCCCTTCTTTTCAGGCAGCAGGCTGTGCATGTGTTTTAGTGTGATTTAAAAAAAATAATAAATTACGAACACTTTGAATACACCTCAAAAGGAAGATTTGAAGCTTAAAGAAAACATAGAAAGCGCAAACATTTCTCATCCTGTCCAATTCAGGCAGAACATATCTTGATAATTCACTCCTAAAAAATCATTTTTGCCAGATGATTTCAGGAGGAATGCTTTTTGAAATTCTCCTGACCTAGCTGTTTACATATGCACCACACAGCGGGAGATTTTACCAGCTGGATGGGAAGGAGGGCGGGGTTCCTGAGGAGGGGGGGCAGGGGGGAGAGGACATAAAAAGGTGACACTGAAGTGGTGGAGGAATCAAAGGAGCCCCCCCCCCCAAAAAAAAGGCTCACAAACGTCAAACCAAAGCATCGCCTCAAAATGTGCAAATTTTGCAACAACAGTCGGAAACCTCCCTAATCGGGCCCCATCTGACAGCACTCGCTCTCAACGCCCTGCTAAGTGTTGCAGCATTATTCCTGTAAGTATTAATGAAGGGTTAGCTGTCTGGGAAATAATAATAAATGCTAGTTGTATGGGCACCAAATGGGTTTTTGCAAGGGGCCGCAACAGATCCTAGAATCGCCCGTGCACTGAGGTGAATTCTCGGGATACAGCTCCTCCTGGGACTATCGAACGTTTGTCAGAACTTTTCTGCAAGTCTAAAAACCCTGAATTAGTCCGGTTCTACTCAACGTTCCTTCGCGTTGAGCTTTTTCCACTGCTGCTTGATTATTTTGCACTCTCAGTAAATCATGTAAAGCATGCCTTTTATAACTGCTCTATCCTGTATGCAAATGAGTTTCATCAGATATGTTTTGTTTTGGTGCCACTGGATAGAAATGAAAAAAAAAAAAAGTGACTCATTAAAAGATGTTTTTAAAGCTTGTTTTTATCTGTGTTTAACACCCTACAACAGCTTTGCAAAAGCAATCGATCACATTCACACACATATCAAAACACACCCATAGCTATCACTGCTGCAGTCTGAAATCAATGCAGCCCTGTGTCGACATATTTTACTTCCGAAAAGAAGTTACTTTTTCACAAAGAGAGAAGATTGTAGCCCTAGTACTTGTTAGCAGCAGAGATCCTGCCCTCCGCTGCACTGAGTGCCCGGGGCAGCTCCTCCACCCCTGTGTTCCCACAATCAGCACCGTGGACAGAGTCGTGACTCAGTTTGGTGCAGAATGTTATAAAATATAATGTACTGTATACTTCAGCAGGGCAGGGAAGCAGATATGCATAATGTACATGGCTTGAGAGTATGCAGCTTAACAAATTCACACTTGCTCATGCTCTCGCCTCCTGGAGTCAAACATGCTAAACTTCTGGGGTGATGAGCTTTTGAGGCCAAAGGGGAAGGATGAAAAATTCAAACCATGATGCTAAAGATCAATGAAATATACAGATTAGATTTCAATTTGTCCTTCTCTAGTGGCAATATAATCAACGTAGTATCTCTTTCTGAAAGCAATAAAAGTGGAGGGAGTAATCCAGACCTTCGTGCTGCTGATCTCAAAAGTTTTGCTGCTCAGTTACCCTGACAAAAAGAGAAGAAAATTGGCAGGACTGTCCCAGCTGAGAGAGCCAATCCCCTTCTAATTACCCTGTTCCCTTCCTTTAACGAATTGCTCGCACACAGAGGAGCAGAGGGGCCCCCTTTCTTTTTTTTTTTACCTTCTATGCTTCTGAAAGGCTCCACCAGAGAGCTCACTTATGGTAAGAGAGGAACGGAAGGAAGGAAGGATGTGCGAAAGTGGAACAGGCTTCAGCTAAAAAAAAAAAAAAAAGGAAAAAAAAAAGAAAAAAGGCTGAGACTTCATGAAAGGTAGTTCCCATGTGGTTCCACTCATTCAGACAGTCGAAAAAAAATCTCCCAGCAGACGTGGAAAATCATACTTTTTATATCTAAAGGGAGACAAGCTGTACCAAACCAAGGCTTTTATCCCGTCCCCCGGACTATTTTGGGGGATTTTGGAGGTGATTTTTTTTCCTTCTTCTTTTCACCCCATGAACAATCTCACCATGGGTAAAGAAAACGGGCAAGCTGATTGTAAAAGGTTTCTCATCGGTCTAATGACACCCCCCCCCTCCCCACTCTAATTTATCCTGAGGACTGAGCCAGGGTCCAACCAAAGCAAAGAAAAAATGTCTTGCGATTTATGTTTCTGCAGAGCAGCTCCAGACTCACCTCTGCAAATTTTCCCATGTGATTTCTTTCTGCAGCTCCAATCCATAAGAGCAGCTGAAGCATGGACGTTTGACCTCGCTCTGATCACAGCTTCCCTGGTCTGAATGAATTATAGATGACAGAATTTTCACATTGATTTAGTAACTGGCAGATGGGACGTAGGTGCTGGGTCATAAAGCTGTAATGAAGTAGATGTTTAAGACCTTTCTCTCACACCAGTTTCTTCTCGCAAGATTAACGTAGGAGTGTTAAATAGTCTGAAATATGACGACGCCGCTTTCCAAGTTTCTTTCTTCCAAAACCTGTTTTAGATGCTTAGGTTCTGTCTCAGTCGAAGACATTAATGTTCCTGTCCCTGTGGCTTGAGGATAAAATAGCAAATCTGTCTTCCAAAATGACCTGTGTGACTTTTGGGAGGAGATGAAATGTGAATCTTTGTCTCTGGTGAAAACTTCGAGACAAAGACTAAAAGTCCCACCATCCATGGTTACCTCCCCTATGACATGGTGGCAAGTTGTAGATCTTTTTTCTTTTTATTAAAGCATTATTACACAGAGACTATACGTGTGCTTTAAACATATATAGTTATGTTGATGACAGTCTTCTTTCTCAGGTCATATTTTAAATGTTCAACTTGTTAAATCACGGGACGTTATTTTTAGGAACCTGTACCCTAATGTGTTGTTGTGTGCTCCATTATTTAGCCATCCTGAAAGGATGTGATTGTTTAGAATAAAACCAAATTCTAGTTTTGAAAATACTGTATATACATTAAAACTAAACCCAACCGATTATCGGCCGGCCAATTATATCTGCCGATGTCAGCATGGCCAGTGACTATCAGTGTGGGTTACTTTTATCCCATATATACGCTATTTGAGGGTGCACATGTTTTTCAAAAATGCTAACTTTAGCATTGGATCAAATGGAGTGGTATTAAGGCAACACTGGAACGCCCATATTGGAAACTGGTGACATCAACATGTAAGGTATGAAGGCTGGCCATGACTTTGTCTTTCTGTATGATTCAACCTCTGTCTAGTTTCATCTTCACTCGTGTCACATTATACTGTATGTGTTTGAACTTTTAAACGTTTCAGTTCTTCTCTCTTTCACAGGAGTCACTTATACATGCCAGAATCCTTGATTTCTACCTTTCATATCCCTCTTCCAATATCACCAACATGTCCGCAGGGTTAGGTTTGAGCAGGGACAGTGAAGCACGAAGCTCCTCCGCATTAGGAGGGAGCTGGGAATGGTGGGTTGGGTACTCAGATCTGAGAGCAGAAGTAGCAATGTGTCTAACAAAAAGGAGATGAGAACTTAAGCCCAGGACAATGGTTTGGATCTCATATATATTTTTTCCTTTAATTCGAATAATCTTTCATCTTCCGTTCTGTCCCTGTGTCTTTCCTACTTCTGCATTTTGTTTTCCTCTACAATATCTCCTACAAGATAAGCACAGTTTCCCTGCCCCTCTGTATGCTGCTTCTGCTCACAGAAACATCATTTAAATGTTCGGTTGGTGTCGTCCACAACAGCAAAGATTTTTGTGTCGGTGTAAAGCAGAACCTCATGGTTATGGAAGTTCAATGACTCTCGTGTTAATTCACTATTTGGGAGCCGTAAATATTTTGGCTTCACCTGCAGCCGGTTGTTGCTGCGTCTATCTAAATATACAGTGACACAGGCAGGTAATGCACCACTGTTGTGCCATACAGACAGAACCATGGGGAAAGCTGCACAGAACGTAACCAGCATGCAGCTGCCATCCATTGGGGACTTGTACACCCATCCATCCATTATCTTTACTGCTTTTCCCATTCCAGGTCGCAGGGGGGGATGGAGTCGATCCCAGCAGTCATTTGGGCTGGGTACACCCTGGACTGTACGCCCGTCAATCACTAGGCTGACTTATAGAGACAGACAACCAACCACACTCACAATCACACCTACAGGCAATTTAGAGTCAGCAGCTGACCTAACGAGCGAATTCCTTTGGACTCTTGGAGGAAGCCGGAGTACCTGCATGAGGAGTCTACCTACTTTATTCACTGGGTTTTCAATACATATTTTGTCAGAGAATTATTAAAAAGAATGCTTAAATTCAAGCATTTCCTTTGTGGGATTGGAAACATAAATCTTCCTGGGTCTGAACTTCCTCGACTCTTTCAAAGTGCTCCTTTTAAATGCATAGTAGTATAATGATCTCATCTTGTCTTTAGGCATGAACACTTCTTGTATCTGCTATCTAATTTTTTTTGTCACCACCTAGAGGTTATGACCGTATGAAATTAAATCCACTCTGCAATCTCCTCACCCCTTCTCATCTTGACCGTCCCGGATTGAGCATGTATAATTCCGTCCCTGCGGCTCTTTGCTAAAATTACGTCTCTGCGGAGAGCGAGTAAGCGTCTTTGCAAACGTACACGAAGAAAGGTATGATGGGAGGGGGTAGAATCAGAGGACAGATACCTTTTTAAACATAATCAATATTCCGCTTGTTCCCTCAGTTCCTTGAGAAAATATTTGACATATGTACATAAATCCAAAATAACTCAATCGACCGCTTTTAACCTTGCAGAATCATTTGCCACTTACAATGTATCTGAGGTGGAGTTATGAGATAAAAAAAAAAAAAGATTGGCGAACTCTTAAACAAATAGCTCCAAGACAAACAGAATATAAAAAAAGATGGAAAGTGAAGAGGGCTTAAAAGATAAAGAGCAGAGAGGAGGAAGTATGTGTGATGTGATAAGGAGTGATTGCTCAGCAACACCAGTCCTTACAGGGAGAGAAAATGGCTGCAATGATGATGTTATTTAAAATCACACAGTGACACGGGG
Source organism: Symphodus melops (assembly GCF_947650265.1). NCBI lineage: Eukaryota > Metazoa > Chordata > Actinopteri > Labriformes > Labridae > Symphodus > Symphodus melops. The sequence goes on from NC_136707.1 coordinate 4,453,291, forward strand.
GGTTCAGGGAAACAGAAATCAAGAGGGACACTTTCCCCTCGCACATAACAGGCTCGCTCCCTTTATTCATCCCTCATAAAGTCTTGTATACTCTCCGTGGCCTTTTTTTTTTTTTTTGTTGCATTTTTCTCAAATTTCCAGTGGAGGGGAGAGAGTGTGGGACGCTGGGGAATAACATGCATCAGCCATAGTGAAAGCGCCTGAGGAAATTTGTAATGAAACTCATCTCCACACTGGCAGGATTTGCAGTGACTGCTCAAATCAGATTTTTCCACTTGTTTGACACAGGCCCTATCTCTCTTTCGCTATCTAAACAGTGCAAAATCAGATTCTGTTCCATTTTAATCCCCGCCGCGAAGACGACATGGCGGCAAATTAGAATTTTAACAGGGAGTGAATATTCATCCCTGCCTACATCAGGAGCCATTACAGTGAATCCCCATTTATTCTGCATTAGCGCTCTATATTCTCTCATCACAGCTGCTGATATCCCTCCATCACACGCTAATCTCTTTTTTTTTTTTAAACGCCGCACTGAAAAGAAGACGAGACACAGGAGAACAAAGAGAAAGCTACACGATTCGCATTGCACCATGACAATTTGTTTTGCCATCTCTCTCTCTCTCTCTCTCTGTGTACGTCACATAGAATTCATGTACCTGATCTATTTAGGAGAGTGGGCAACGCTGGAGACTAAGGCACTGAGACACATCCTGCTGGCGAGCACCCGGTTTAAAAAAGCAGACGCACACATGCAGCTTGTAAAGCACACACAATCATCTGCGAGTGAGAGAGTTTTATAGATATTGTGTGTGGCGTAACTAGTTCACTCGTCTCATTGTGTATTCTGTAATCCAGCATCTCAACAACAACAAAAAAACTTGAAGGATTTAAGTTGAATTGTCATATCGTGAATAATCACAACATCATACATATTTGATTCAAGTTTGTTTTTTGGGGTGGATTTTCGGATTCTTGGGGACATCAAATTTGCTTTGCATGATGACGCAGGACACTCTGTCCACTGTCTCTAACCATATTGTGCTTTTTTTTTTTCATAGGATGAGTCTTTATTAAAGCGATTTACATGGGATTAGTCTGCTATTTTGTAATTATTGTGGAAGACTTTTTTTTATTATGAATCCCCTGTGAATCAACCATGTTTCAGCAAACACAGCAATCCTCTGATAATATTAATCCAGCCCCAGTCGGCATCTCAGTCATTCAGAGCGGTTATTCCTTTACAAGGTTTCCACGCTCGCTTTTTTCTGCCTTTTCTTTCCCAGCACTAGAGATGCAAAATTGAAATACCTTACTCATATTAAGGTATGTAACAATATTTGGTATCTTTCTATTGTGCCTCTTTTTATTTCAGTGCTTGTTCACGAACGATTTTAATTAGCTTTACTTCCTTTCAGCTTCAGTATCCACACACCTCTCCACATGCACGGGCACACCGCTCCTCTCCTAATGAACTCAGAGCTTCTCCCGCCCATCCTCCTACAGCTTCTCTTTACCTTACTGAGTCGGATCAGCGTGTGGATGAGGATTGCTGCTGATGTTAATGAACATCTCCAAAGCCACCAGCTCCAGAAAACTACTTAAAAACAACGGCTTAAGGAGAGTCATATATAACAGGAGATGTCACACCTCTCTCAATATATTAACAGGAGAGACATAATGGCGCCGTGACTCTCTCTCTCTCTCTCTGTAGCCCCATTTCCACCAAGCACTTCAGTGTGGTTCGACTCAGCGCGGCACGCATTTTGTGGCATTTCCAAAGAGCAAAGCCGGGAAAGATTCCCAAATTAACCGACCCTACCCTTCTGTTGGGGTGCCAAGTATATCGATCCAACCCTAAAAGGTGGAGCTAAACACTGCAGTCCATTGGTTGGTCACTCTCCGTCTATATTTCTCCTCACTGCCTTCTCTGAAACAAAGCTTGACTGCGTTTCTGTAACAAAGAGCCACATGCCAACGATAAAGTAGATAAATTGCTGGATGTCTTCCACCGTTGGTTTTGTTTACTGTGCCGCGTTTTTCTCCTTTGTTGAACTTATTCGCTGTTAGCTATTAGCAGCTATGATTTGACGCTATTATGTAGCTGGCGCGGCATCCGGCTTAGACACTGCCTAGCAAAGAGGGTCACAGGTTTCTCTGCGCTACAACTCAGCTCGGGCAGTCTGGGCCTTTTGCGCATCAAAAAAATTGAACAGGATGGGAAGTCAGAGACAGAAACATCATTAAAACAGCCAATTTATTTTCCAAATAAAGCACTTATGTCCTTATGTGTGTTGGTTTAAAAGTTTGAAATTGTTTTCTACCACATACATCAGATTATCTCGTGCTACCGCAAGTGAATCTGGAAAGTTCACAGGGCAGAGAGACCTGTGAACTTTCCATCAGCTAGAGCCGCGCCTTGTGCTGAGATCTTCAGGAAGGTCGACAAATACTGCAGCGCAAAACTGAAGTTCACGGACGACCCAGAAGTGACCCGAAACTTGCCTTCGACTCACTCCGTCACAGCTCAGTGTGAAGAAGCAGTTTGCTTGTACTTACCCAAATCTCCAGGAGCCTTTTAAGTCTGTGTTCCTGTCAGTCTGCTTTTATACTTTTTACTCTGCCTGTCTAATTGTCTTCGCCACTCCTCCTATGTTACACCACTCTCCTTGTAGCTGATTTCATAACGTCCCTTGTCTCTTTTTAACACACACACACACACGTACTATCACAACCACACACAGAGTTGTTCTTAACCTAGATAAAACTGCTATGCCGGCCTCATTATATAACACCATTACAGTGTCCAAACTCACAACAGCCTCACAGTTCTGACAACCTCTAGCTTTGTGTTTATGAGTGTTATCTACTTCATTAGAACTGCCAATGTGTCACTTATATTTTACCAATCCTACTGCAGTTTTGATATTGATGCTAGCAGGTTAGCATATTAGTAATTACTGAAGTTGTTAACATTTTGGAAACCAGAGGATGTACTTAAACGATTGGTTACCATTCTAACCAAATACGCAGCATCGACGTCCTTCCAAGCAGATTAAATCACTCAGATCACACTTAAATTAGTGGTGTCTGAAAGGAGGAATCAGGCCCAAAAATTTCTATTATTTTGTAACGTGTACTCCACTGAAGTCTGTTCAATAAATACTTGGGTTTTTACAAATGGCTATAAGCATAGCCTTCGGCCTGAAACACGACTTAGGCTTACCTACAGCAGTTTTACGTGAAATCAAACACAATTTATGGCCCCCATTTACTGGATTTAGACATAGGAGCTCTGGGAACAGGAAGCCTTGGGCGAGACATGTCGGTGACATCGGAACGTGATAAATATTTAACCCAGAGAGCAGCGAGTTTCATCAGATTTTTGTTCAGTGTTTTCCTGAACATTAAAAAAAACTCTGACATATTGTTAGCAATACCTTAAAAAAATCGTTGGGCGTATGTGTGAGAATTTGTGAAAGACGTGATTAAGAGGAAAATAAACGTCAAAAAGTGGTGGTTTATGGGAACTTTCAGCTCAGTTTTATTCCACGGTGTGTTGTTTCACCACCATTTGATGAAGTTTTCTCTCCAAGTCCCTCATATCCACCATCACATCTGAAATAAATCTTTCTAAAACGCTCTGTAGAAGCCTGAAAATCTAAGGCAAGCAAAGAAAACAAGCAGGGGAAAAATGATGGCACCTGTGCACCAGACTGCAATTACAGACGCCCACCCAACAAGCACGTATAGAGAAGATTTGTACTTCTGTTAGCCTGTCAGAAAATTAGTCATACCAAGTTTTAGTTTATTTAGATACCCCTGCTGTCAGGAGTCTGCGAAACAGTGAGAATAAATGTTTTTTAGAAGGAAAACTGGAAGTATCACTGGAGGGTAAGATGTACCCAGATGGCAAATATTTATCAATAACATCACAGAGGTAAGAGAGGAAGGAGGAATGTGCAGAAGCAAGGGAAAAGCAAAATGAAGGATTCACATGAAATGAGGTTGAATTATGTTGTGGCTAAAGAGAAGGTGGTGTGTGTTAGCCAGGTAAGAGCTCTGTATGGCTGTCCCAGATACCCAAATAAGTCTCCTCACATAATTCCACATCTCACTTGCTTAAGTCAGCACGGATGAGACACACAAGCACACAAAAAACCCCACACACACACACTTGTGCACATGATCTCCTCAGGTTTTATCATCTGCCACGCTCATCACTCCTATTTCATCTGGGAGAGATGAACACACACACACACACACGTACAAAGTTAGAGCCCATATGGTTCCCTGAACACTAGTGATGTTCTCTGTGTGCGGCACGGTCTGTGTGTGCGTGTGCAACATTCTGTCGAGGCAGACTGATCCACAGCAGGCTGTCTTTGATTGTGTTATTTAAGCGCTGTGATTCTCGACGAGCAAACATTTCACACACACACACACACACACACACACACACACAAACGCACGCAGCCACACGCAAACAAATGAACGCAGCACCAATTAACGTCTCAGTCTCCCCGTGGTATGCCGCAATCAAGCTAGATATTTTTTAATCAAACATGAACACTCGGCGAGCTGCACACCTGCACTGCACCCATTCATATCCACCACCACACACACAAACACACATCCTTAGTGAACCGAAACCATATGCGCTTCAAGTTTAGCAACAAGTACATATGGTGAGGCGGTGAGTAGCCTGATAGCTAATTAGCCTCTAGCCCCTAGCATGCTCATTCATCCTCATTTGCGAGGCTCATTTTTTTGTGATGGAAACGCTAAGGTTAGAAGAAGTTATGAGGCCATTGACATGACGCCACCTTGTCCCGACTGACTCAGAGAAATACGAAGCTGAAAGAGCAGAGGTTCTGTCGTTACATCTGAGCTACGCCCAGTAGCAACAAAACTTGATGCTTAGTACTCTCTAACAAATAAAAACCCAATCCTCCTGCTGTTCTTTAACTGTTTAACTTTAACAAAAGTGCATACTGAATTGTTTCAATGGAAAATGTCAATAAAAGCATTCTAGTCTGCGTGCTGTTATTTGCCTCGTTTGACACACACAGTGTACCTGTGCTGCTTCCTGTCTTGGCCAGGATGATTTTTTGGATGTCAGTTAATTTTTTCTCCTGATAAATTAAAGATGAACACACAATAGAAAAATGTTGCCACACTCAGAAAACCCATTTATTATTGTTCATCTGCTGACACTACTATCTGCTGTCCATTGCAGCTTGTTGTGTATAGGGATGCATATCTGCAGATTGCTCAGGATGCTTATCACGACATAAGGTCAAACTACACGGCCATCTGTCCTGCTTATGGCTGCTAGCCTTAAGCCGTTCCTTTCTCTTGCCCTAAATCAAGCCACTTAGTGGGCAATCCTCATAAAATGGTCAGGGTGTTAGCTGCCAAACTTTCATTACGACAGCAGCCATTCACCCTGCTTAAATGTCACTGAGCAAGATGCCCCATCTTGCGTATAAAACTCAAGATTTGTGTTATAGGCAGTTTGATCCTGAAATAAATTCCATCATTCACATTTCGTCCATTCAGTGAGAAGAAAGTAATGTGTAATTTTGGAGTATGATGATAAAAGGGAGTACAAATTGACAGAAGATGAAAAGTAACAGCAACATGGAAGGAACAAAAAGCCAGTGTATTTTATTTCTGTCCCATTGCTGTGCACTCAGCTCAGCTTGGCTCAAAAACTACAGCAATTAATTACCTGCAGGCACATTACAGACACCTGCAATGATTTATAGGGCCCTTTATGGAGATGTACAACACTGATAGGTCACATTCCGGATACAAAAGAAGAAACAAATCCCAGGCAGAAGACAGATGAGTTGAAAGGACAAAAACTTTGATTTGATTCAGTGTGCACTCGGTAAAAGCCGCAGCCTGCCTTACGAAAAAAAAAATAATAATCTGCCTGCACGCACGCACATACACACAGATGTTAGCCGACATTGGGCTGTTGTTGCATGTTTTGTTACTTTTGCCCATGGGCTCTTTTCTCCCTCTGTTCTTTTCATCCCCAGCAGAGAGAGAAGGGGGGGAAACCCATTTTTATTATTTTTATGTTGAGCAGAACTTCAGTGTGTCCATTATGCCTGCGTGAGAGATTTTGTCTGCCAGATAAAAGATGTGCTAAAACGCCCATGTGATTTCTAAAGCATGCACTTACTTTGGCTTTTTACAAGTTTGGAGATTTAGCTGAGGCTCTCGCTCGCAGAAACTAGAGCAGGTAGGACTGATTCAGCATGCTCCTCAAGGACAGCTAAAGGAGGACATACGGCTGACTGTGGAAACAGTGGCTGCGGTTCCTTTCAGCCAGGACATCCATTCCCATGGCTAATGCTGCACGGCCAGAAGGATAATAGCTCAATCATGAGAGCCTCCATTATGAGTGAACGAACCATGGAACCCAATGGCAGGACTAAATATCTGGTCTCTCATGAACGCATTCTGAATTCTAATGTGGAACTGATAAATCTGAGTACAAGTAAACAGATATTTCTCTGATATAGTCGCAAAGCATACAAAGTATTTGGTGATTAGACCCAAAGTAGGATTAGTTATACTCCCAAAGGGATATTAGGGCCTAAGGCGATGTAGGATACACCCAGATTTAGTCGAAGCACCGGTGCTGGTGGGAAAGGTATTTTAACCAAGAATTGAAGTGTTGAGAATGTGTCGATGGAGAGTCGCATCAATCCACAGTGAAATGAGAGTTGGCAGAAGCAGGAAGGAGGACAGGTTCATTTGAAGTTGATTGGCTAATAAAGGTTGTTATAAAGAACTTCTTACCCAAACTTCATTTTAGGTCTGCTTTCTTATTTTTACTGTCAACTAACAATTTAAGAAGCACAGTTGGAGTTAATGAAGGAAGTCTAAGAGTGTGCATTCTTTTGTAGACATCATTTAAAATTTAAATGACTGCTATTTTCCATCTGGTTTATGTCTCCACATTCACTTTAGGAAAGGAATCCTGTTCTGGCATTAAAAGCAACACTAGATCTGAGATCTTCACTTTCTAAAAGAAAAGTCAGATAAGTTCCACCTCCACCATTTTTGTTGTCAAAGCAGATATCAAATGTCCCACCCCAAATTGATTTTTTTTTTGGATTGGGGAGGGAGAGGTGACATTGTCAAGCTCTGCGGTCTTCACAAAAGCTGAATTACTTTCAACTGAGAGTGCTGGGAGCAAAGCAACAAATAACTGCTGACGCCGAGGGCATTTTGGAGCTCATGAAGCGGATCACTCAATGCACTGAACTGCATTGGTTTTGTATTGAGAATGGGAGCTGCCTGTGCAAAAGAACAGTGTTATTGCGACACATGCCCTATTTCTTCTCGAAGTGGAAAAAAAGGTTATGTTTTCATTTCATGGCAATTCACACAAAAGGAATCTTCTGCTGGGAAACCTTTTTAAGTAAAACATCAATTTGTTGAATAAACATTTAGAAGTTTAGCCATGGGCTACCCATCTGGACTTATGTAAGTCATAAATGTATGTAACCAGACAATCTTGAATTCAATGTCTTGTCCAGTACCACTGGATTCCAGTTAGAATACTGGAGCTAAGAAACAGTGAAAGAACCTCAGTGATTAAAAGCAGAAAAAGAACTGGAAGAATTCTAGCTCAGGAAGTAAAACATGTAATTGATTTTAAATTTTAACCAGGATAAACTGATTAATAAAAGAATAATGAATAAAGAGTAATAAAAAGAAGTATTCTATGGTGACAGCACAAAGCTTAATTCTTGATTTGTGTCCCACATGAGGCCATTACAGGCCAATGAAATCCCAGGTGAACAACTGTAATATAGCCTGACAAATGAAAAGGTCTGTAACTGTGTTGGAGGTGACAGCAAGAAGGTTAAAGTCAATCTGTAAGGCTTTAAAGCTCTTAGTGATATTAGACCCGAAGGGCTGTAATCACACAGAGCAGAGAAGATCAATACAATTACATCGCAGACACAAAGTTTATGAGACACTACTTGTTTTATAACTATGGAGCGAGGTATATGTATCATATAAAAAGTCTTGATACATGAAATGACTTTCCTTTTTTTCTGTATTTCCATCTTTAAATGAAAAGGGTAGAATTAAGTAATACATTTATTTAAAGTTTCCTACAGGCCACTGAATTTAAATGGGTTGGTTTTTGTCTTAGGTCACTTCCACATATAAAGTCTGATGATGAAGTGTTACATTGTTCCCATTTGGTTCAATGAACTTTCCGACTGCTATTTGTCAAACGCACCACCACTTGTCAACTGTTGTGTAGCGTACGCACCTTCCACTAGTAGGGGCCGTAGATCCAGCGGCATTATAATTCTAAAGGAAACGACAGGACAGCGGCAGCACGGTGCAGTTGATCTAGAGTTGTAAACAAAGTCATATTTGTCAGGTTAAACTGGCATTCCAATCGGAGTGGTAGCCACATTTAGCACAGTCATGTACATGTTAACCTGCAAGAACGACCGAAGGCTGTTGCTGTTAGAAATGCTAATATTAGCCAAATTTATCAAACTTATTTTAAGTTAATAGTTGATCGCACCAGTCCCACATCAGGCTCAGGATACAATTTACTGTCATTGAATTTTCCGGAATATTTCCAGCTCATTCTCACGTCAGCTCACCCTGACTTCAGAGGGACAATTTACCAGGGGGCTGGCAAGTCAAAGTTATGAGGTTTAGAGCATATACGTGAAAGCCCTATTTGTCTCCCATTTTCAAATTATTCAAATGACAATAAACAAATGCAAAGTTTCCTCCTCTCCTTTGCTTCCGCCCTCCTTTTATACCTCTGCCCCTCCTTCACTTCCTTTCTCCCTCCATTAGCCGACATCAACAAACTTTCTCAGTGAATGGCATCACAAATCCATTAACATAAACAATGTCAAACATGTTATCCCCATATCCGTCTTTCATCTCTCTTTAGACAGTCATAAATCAGATTCCATTATGGTCCTGAAATCAAAACAACAGGAAACAAACACAGTGCGAGCAATATTTTCAGAATAATGTGATTACTGTGTCCTTTCAAAACTGATTTGACTGATTTGTTTGGAGATGTTTTTAAGTCTGGAGAGGAGAAAGGTAAAAAAAAATGTGCGTGCAGGCTAAAGCCTTATTTTTTATTCACAGTGAATTAATATGTGTACATGTTATACATTATTTACCAAGCAGATTCTACATATTGTATCTTAAGGAGAAAAAGAGATTTAAAGTATGTTTCAGGGAATCTTACTGTAATTGAAATTAGGTGTACTTTTAACTTTCTTCCTTTCTGCAAATATGATATCGTGGAACATGTTTCTATATTTGTTAAACGTTATAAATAAAAGTTTAGAGTTTAATAAAATACATGTATTTTCAGACCAGTCTTAAAGTGTAATGTATGTGCCAATTCAGGCATAGCATTCTTTTGAAGGACCGAGGACTGGGTACACCATCAAACTGGAATGGGTTGGTCTGCCTCTACAGAGGATTTTCTGTTTGCATCACGAGCAGTTCCCGCCCTTTACCCTTTTTGTTGTTAAGCACAAACTCCGTTACCAATAGTAACCTCAACAGAAGTATCAGAACTAGCTAAAATAACCAACGTTACATAACTTAACCTATTATCATTTTAAACAAGTTGAAGTTTCATGAAGCCTTTTGTTTTCATTTTAAACATTTGTACACTAGCTTTTCTCCACTGAGTTGATTCCAATTACTTGCATTTAAAATGCAGCAGATGGATCCTTCATTGCACGGAAGAAGTAGGACACAATCGTCTGCCTCACTTGAAGAAGTCTTTGAAATGGGACAGCTTTGGATGTTCATCTGTGACGCAGTCATTTTTAAAATGTACCCCTCTCAGCATGCAGCCCGAGAGCTGAGACACAGCCTGTGATTACGTTTTCACTTTTTGTAAATCCAAGACTTACTGGTAAATGTAACATTCCTCTTGTTTTTGCACAGAATGTGAAGTCATCTCTCCCTCAGTAAGGTTGTCATGTAAGAAATCTGGGACGGATTCTGGGTCTTAATTTCTACATCCTGTTCACTTGAAGTTAAAATAAAGGGCTAGATTCAACAACAAATTAGCTGTCCTCTAAAATAAAAAATGTCTTGAATCCAAAATATGGTGCACAAGAAACAAAACAAAAAAGTCAGATTTGTACTTGAAAGACTGCAACCTCTAAAGATCCTAAGAGAATAAATAAGAAAAACAGTTTAAACATTACGATTCAATTTTGCATATTGTCTTATTAGTTGAAATATTGGCAAATCATGTTTGAGCAGGCATTGGGTATTTGCCGACAGTGAAGTCCAAACAATACTTTTGCGGTTGCCCTGATCACCGTCAGTCAATTATCTCTTGCATGTTAATAGCGGCATATGAAGGTTTGAGAGAGAGAGAGTTGTTCCGTTTGAAAACATTACAAAAAATACCAGCATTTGGGGAAAAAAAGGACGTTCAAACACTTCAACTTTAGCTGCCAAATTTTCAAACAGAAGCATATTCATCAATTTATAATAGCATCTTCTTGGTTTTCAGAGTGTATCACCCTTGTGATTTAACATGTGATGTGCCTTTAAAACACACGTGATGAAATAACCAGTAATATCCTATTTCAGAAGAAGTGTGGACAGCATTCACCCTTCAAAGGTTCCCATTAAGGCGAGGCTCTTTTGTGTGAGGAGACCATTGATAGGAACGTATATTGAGCTAAAGCACAGACTTTGATCCTTTTTTCCTCCTTTATAATCAGACCCATTTCTTCCTCCCTGGGCTCCTTTAAAGTAGTTGAGAATAATTAAGAGTTTAGTTGGCAGGGCTGTGTGTGTGTATCTGTGTGTGTGTGTATATGTGTGTTTGAAGAGGTAAGATATGTTTAAAGATTATTGATGGATTTATGAAGAGTCCAAAGTCCAAAAGAGCTTTTGAATCTAACTTAGAGATACACTCGTCAGACACACATAACAACAACACACACACCCACACACAAGCTTAAAGGCCAGGGGGGACCTGACCATGCCAATTGTTTGTCTCCCAGAATCAAATGGGAGCTCATTTTCTGAGGTCCAAAGGGCAGAATGGAAAATGACAAAACAAACGAGTGCTCTTTCCTCCATCTTCACATTCTTTTATGTGGAGCCCGGCAGAAGAGGAATGATCTGCCACGGCCTTTTAGTCGAGCTGGCTGATACAGCCACTCACACAACGCACACAAAGCCACAAACACGCATAGTGGATCCTCCGTACCGCTCTGTTTGGACCACACTGTTGTTGTCTCCGTGTAATCTGATGGGTGACACCCCCCATTTCAATTACTGCCCCTCCCCCGAGACTCTGGCTATCTCCTTTGCTGTCTCTCACACACCTTCCAACCTTCCTCAGAAACCCCATCCAGCAGGTTGTCTATACTCCTCGCAGGGTGGCTTCATACCTGAACTGGACTATCAGCAAAAATGATGATGAGTAAGCTCTAGTTATTTCTCTTTGGTCCCAATAAGCTATCGAGGCCAAATGGAAGGCCAAAGGGCTGAGAGAAAGTAGAGTGGAAGAAGTGGCTAGCAGGATTGCGGTAAGACCTCGGAAATGTAGCCAATCTGACTCTTAACATAACCTGTCACTCACACGCCCTTTAAGCAGCAGTCTCTAGGTCTCCGAGTTGGGAAAAACAGAGCTTCGTAGTTTTATCTAAAAAATGTTGTGTAGCCAAAAGATAACTACACGTAGAAAACATTGCTTGAACCAAGGGTTAAAAGATCACTAAAAATAACCAAAGAAACAATCATTGGCTGTTGGTTAAAAAACAACAACCAACCCTGTAAAAGGTGTCTGGCTCGGTTGGGATAATCCAAATATACGCCTATGATAAAAAAAAAAACCCAAAAACAAATATACACCTATCATGGACGTAGACTCTGTTACATCACCCATCAGCTTCTAAAGAGGTGTTGTTGTTTTTTAGTCCAAAATGGTGATCACCATATTTGAAATGATTACTCCATCTTACTTTCAAATAATCTAGTAACAGGCAAAGAGGGAGACATGAGGTGGGCCTTATGCCTCCTGGCAAACAGCTATAACACACTCATCTGTCAGTAACCTTAGCCAAGACCCTGCAAATGTATGAACTTTTAAACATAAAATGAGAACTGATTGGTTATTTATTATAAAAAACGTCTGCCCCTGTGCACTTCCTGTGTATATAGAAAGAAGCCAGAACAACCAGGCTGTTAACATGTTTATTTCTGCTGTAAAAATAGGCATTTTAATATGGGACCATAGAGATTGCTATACTTTTGTGGCCAGCTTCAAGTGGACGTTTGAGGAACTGCACTGTTTTTTTTTTTTGTTTTTTTTTTTCAACTGTAGAATTGACTTTATTTTTCAACACCTGAAGTTGACATTTGGGAGAAATCTAAAGTATGGTCTGTGAAGGTCCATGGGGTGTTTGTCTCGGTGGTGTGCTTCACTTTCATGTAGGAATACTGTCACAGAGCATCACAGTATTACCATGGTCATATTTTCAGAGCATAAAAAACACTACAATGATCATATTACTGATAATAGTTCTTAGACATTGATGTTGTAAATGCAACTCATCTAAAAGGAAAACACTGAGCATTAAGAAATGCTGAATATAACGAAAGAATCACTGAAAAGAAATCATGATTTTAACAAAAATTCTAAATTGTGAAAATTCAAATATATTTATGTTACAATGAATTTAAAGGTTGAAGGATGCATCTGATAATTATACCGTGTGTACAATATGACTTTCATGTTATTCAGGAAGTAGGCTTTTTACCCCTTAATAATAAAAGCATCTTTCTCACTGAATGTGTACTGATTGTGATTTTTTTTTTTACCACGGACAGAAAAAAACCCAACCAATATCTCCACCTGCAAAAATAAAAGTAGTCGATGGAATATCAGGCATTTCTCATTTCCTGTTAAATCATCCGGCAGCCTAAACTGATAAAAGGGGTTCCTTTCATATGAGGTGAGGCAGACACAGAGCCTGGTGTGTATATTGTAAATGTTGACAGGACAGCAAACCTTGTGAATGGTGAAGTTTTATTCTAGTCGCTCTACAGAGAGAGGGAGAGAGACAGAGAGATAGAAAGAGAGAGAGAGAAAGAAAGAGAGAAACAGTGCCACTGTACAGAAGAGCTCCTGTGAAATTCACACAAAAAATATTGTTTTTACTCTTTATCATTTATAATTCTCCATGATGATGTATTCCAGTATGAATTTACAAGCGATGTATACAGGTGTCGTTTCTAAATATATTCAAAATAGTTCCTTAAAAGTCTTTCAGGAAGTATTAGTTAAAAAAAAAGCTCTATTCTTACAGCAAACCATAAAGAAAGAGGTCTCGTATCTTTGGAGGGATAGCAGACTCAAAGTAGAGGGTTGCTTTTTTTTCCTTTTATCTTCTTTACAGTTGAAGTCCTGACTACACATGAAGGAGAGGGAAGAGAGAAGCAGAGCTGGTGATACAGTAATTCTCACCTGCCATTGGAGGAAGAGCAAGGATGTCCCGCCTTACCGAAACCAAGCCCTGACCCCCTGACCCCGCCAACCCCACCGGGCAAAACCGGGCCTGATAGTGACCTGTTCAGCCAGTGAGGAAGTTGCACTGGGGGTCAAGTCCTCCCCGTCTCCCCAAAAAAACAGCAGCAGCATCTTCATCGAGTTCAACATAGATAATTTTTTTTTCTCTCAAATATGTATATACTCACACCTGGTTACAACGCATTAGTGATCATAACATCATAACAAAAATAATTAACAAAAGAAAAAGAAACAGAAAACATTAAAATTGTTACATCTGGGGTTGCATGCCATCACCTCATTATTTATCATTAAATGTAATTAAAATACATTTTTGTCATTAAAAAGAGCAGGGTTGTCATCACAGGGGTGTGTCTGAGTGTGTGTGTGTGTGTGTGTGTGTGTGTGTATGTTTGTGTGTTTGAACATAAAACAGCATCAGTTTACATGACAGTTCTGTAAAAGTAGAACAAATAGAACAAATCATCATGAGTTCATAAAATGCGAGGGTGCTGTTTGATATAACTTTTTTTTTTTTTTTTTACATGTGCATATTGTTCACCTGTCAGCTCACGCAAGCAGCATGTGAAGATAAATATGATAATAATAAATATGCAGATAAGATGCAAAAAAAGACAAATGTCGCTCTTCAGTCACATCAGGGTGGCAGATTGGGAAGCTAGGAGAGGTTCACTGCAGTATTCCAAGAGTACAAAAGGGCGATATGACCATGGTTGTTAAAGTCGGAGCTTCGATTGAAACACAGTGGCTAATGCAGTAAACTGCCATTAAAAGCAGAGGAGAAGAAAAAAAAGAGAGAGATTCCTGTTTGAATATTCCACCTAAGGGAAGCTTTTCAGGTTTGGATGTTCAATAAGCATCCTCCATTTTTGTCAAGGCTGCTCAGTTTGGAAAGCGACAAAGCTTTACACAAAACTCTTAACTGAGCAAAAAAACATACAAAAACCATCCAAGCCCCCTAACGCCATCCCTTCCTCCTTCCTGCCTCCCCTCCTCCTCTTCCTCTTCTTCTCTCTTTACTTGGGTTGCATGAGCTCGGACAAAGAGCCGAACTGGAAGACCTAGGACTGGTAAACATTAAAAGGAGAAAAGTTTGATTCTGCACTGCAGCCGTTATAAATCATGTTCTTGTATTTTTTTTTTTGTTTTTTTTTTTCCCTTTTTAATTTGAATTTTTCTACAAAAAAAATCTGCGCCACATCATGTCCTGTTGCTACGGTTGAAGCTCCCCCAAAATGCACAGAATCATCCTGAGGTATTTTATTTGATACAATTTGGCTTTGTGAATCCAATCAATCAAGCAAATCAACCAGCCAGTTTAAGATGGATACATGATTTTTCTGTTGACTGTACAATTTGTACAGTATAATGCTACAAAAAACATGATTTTTTTTTTGTTGTTTTTTTTTCGTGTGGGCACGAGTGTACATGGAAGTATGTGCATGTGCAAGTCTTTCCTGCTAAGTGTTATTAAAAAGAACAAACAGACAAATAATCAGACATACTTATGCAAAAACAATCAGATTAGGAAGCAATTGTGATGGTTAAGACTTCAAGCTTACCAAAGTTCTGCCATGCACACACACAACTTATTCCACACTAAGATGGATACATGATTGATGATCACATAACAGCGGAGACACCTCGACTCCATTCCTCTCCATCTTGCCCAGTCCAAACCCATCCCACATCCCCACCCAAACAACACAATGAAGGTAAACAAGGGATCCGTCTCAAGTAGTCCTCAGATCCTCAAGAGCCCTGGTTGATTGTGGGTCAACATTAATTGATGACCAATAATTGTTAACTCATTCCACAGCAAGACTGATCTGGTTAGATACCGCGTAGCACCGCTAGTACTCTTCTAACCAACCACTCAGAGTTCAATTTTACAAAAATTGAAAGAAATAAAGTGTAGTTCTAAAGTTTTCCAACACTCTAGTGATGTGTCATGTTGACCAAGGAAGGGAAGAAGAAAGGAGGAAGGAAAGAAACAAATGTCAGTGTTTTTTTTTATATAGCTAATACCCTGTTTTTCAGTGATAGGAGGTCAAAGGACAAAAATACATCGGTGCCCTGCCCACCCACATCCGATAAGGTGATGGACGCAGTTGTCATTTTATCCTTTTCTCCCTTGTTTATCTCCTCTTTGCTCTCTTCCCTTCCACTGTTTTGTCGCGCTTTCCCAGCAAGATCCACAGCATGACACTGTTTTTTTTACTAAGCACAAAGGTCAAGGAGAAAGGATCGATTGTACAAATATCCATCCACCAAGTCTTGCGAGACACAGTCCCTGTTCAAAAAACATGTAAAATATGTGTCAGCAAGTGTATTTGTGTGTATTTTGTCTTCTCCGACACTGAAAAAAATCAACACATGCAAAATAATCCACTACTCTTCATGTTATTTTTCAGAAAGCTATGCTTTTTCAAAAGCAAATGTGGGAGAGAGGATTTAAAAACTAATGGCTACTGTGCTACCAAATAAGCAAACACTAAAATCCTACATAGGGGGATCCGGATGCCAGAATCCCTAATAAATCTTATAGTTAAATAGAATAAAAAAGCAATACTTTGCTATTATTTTCTATGTGCAGAGCCACAAATGAAATGCCCTTCAACTGCCTCAGGTTACCTGCTTGTCTTTCCTTTTTCTATCTGTTTTTTTGTCCGTCTGTCTTTTCTATCCGTCAGTCTGTAAACAATATTCATTGATAGCACCTACATTACTCTCAGCTTCTCATCATTATCCTGACCCATAGTCTGGACTTACCACATAAAACCAAATCTTAAGAAACCCACTGATTCCTGACAATCAAGACCTACTGGAGGCTCCCCTCTCTGCCATTTAGTCAATCATATTTCCCCTCTTACACTGCCAGGTGTCTCGGAGGCCAGATTTGTCAGGCTAACAAGTAGCAGACCGTTGCACTAGCGCACTGTGACGCCTCTGCCCTCCTGGGATGCCTCCATGTCTGGCTTGGACATCAAACAAGCCCATCTGGTCTCCCTGTCAGGCCTCTTCTTGTGAACCAGCGAGCCAACATTTTGACAGTGGAGGTGGAAAGGAAAAAGAACGAAAGAAAGAAAGAAGAGGAGATTGAAAGAGAGGTCATCTCCCATCCCTCCAATTCCATTCTTATGTATTTTTCTCCGACCCTACGAACCACTTCTTCACTCATCCAATGCCTCTTTCCAATAACACCTACAGGGGTCCTCCATTCATGGGGTTATACAGTACCCTTCACCTTTTTAACCACACAAGGGGTTAATGATTCCCCTCCCCTATACACCAGGATACCTAATGGCAGAGTGTCAGCCTTGCGGCCAACTCATTGGTACATGGCAGAGAATAGACAAAAATGATGATATCATCTGCAAATAGAGTAATAGTAATACCATCATACCCATGGGCACAAGTTCTTTTGAAGTACAATGTCAAAGAGAAGAAGAAAAACGCAGTGTGGCTATGGCATCCATTGGTGGATAACATAGTTGATAAATTATAATACAAACCCAGAGAGGATTAAAGAGGAGAGAACATAATATTTCTTATATCAACTAAACATCTGACTCCAGGCTGGGGATTTTTTTATACACCCGTCTATTGCTGAACTGGGCTGAGTTTAGGACGCCACGTGGGGCTGGGTATGCACTAGTCTTATTGGCTGAGTAAGGCATCACATGCTCTTTATTGTACATGTCATTGGCTATCCGCCCATCCCTTGAGCAGTAAGAAGTGGTGGATTTAACGGAAGAGCGGAGATTGTTCGCATCGTTGCGTGTTTTGATGGGGGCCGCTCCAAGAACAGCTACAGGTGAGGCCACAGCCAGCTGTTTGTAAATATCAGAGGAGCTACGCCCATGAACCAGTCTGCTGCTGGTGTCATCCCTCAGCGAGTGGCTGAGGAAAGGGTTTTCCGAGCCATGGGCTGGGTACAGGGACTTGCTCCTTTTGCTTTCCTCCAGGTTGTGGTTAAACATCATTGATTTAGACCCAGTGCCAAACAGTCTTCCGGAGTAGGGACGCATGCCGAAGAGGTTCGCATAGTGGGAGTCAGATGTGGAGTCCAGAAAGCGATCCTTCTCCTTGAGGCTGACACTGCGTGCTGGTCGCCCCAGGTCTACATCCTTGGGCTTTTCTAGCATAATGTTGTCAAAAGAATGCTGACGACTCAGCCTCAAGCGGTTTCTCTTTTGGACGTGAGGCCCATCCGTCTGTGGCCAGTACAGACCAAACATATCATCTGTTTGCTGCTGCTGTTGGTGGTGCAAGGAAGGGCTGACCAAGGAGTCTGCAAGAAGCTGGTCCTCGCTGATGTCGTAGAGATTGGCCGTGTGGAGGCACGCTTCACAACGATTGTATGGTGAGCGCGTGGCAGCAGGTGCAGCGGGTGCAACGGTAGGGGGGTATGACCCTGCTTGTGGGTAGCTAGCCGTCACTTTTGACAAGCAGGATCGGCAGTGTGTCTGTTTATAGCGATCAATGGACTCGTGTGGGGAAAGGTTTTTGTCTTTCAGGCTGTAGTGTTTCGAGTAAGATGTGTCTGGTAGAAGATCTGAATCGCCGTGATGCAAAGGTGAAGAGTTCAGATGAATAATGGGCTGTTCACACTTTCTATAGTTGTCACTGTGGTCCGAGTAGATCTCGGGATAATCTAAGTCATCGGCGGCAAGGCCACGACTCTCACGGTAATGAATAGGGTCTGAGTGCAGGCTCAACTCTCGGTCTGAGTCAATAGTGTAGATTTTCTCTCCTCCTCCTCCTCTTCCACTTTGGTTGGTTCCACTGCTGACCTGCTTAGTCTTTAAGTAGGACAGTTCCACCTCACTGCAGTCCCTTGGGTATTTTGGATTCACCGCTCTTTTTTTTAAGTTGTCCTTGGGCTTCAAGTGCTTGTTGTTTTCTGGGTCCTTGTAGGAGGCGGCCCTGCTGGAGCAGTCAGAGATGTCTGAGTGGGCTGCGTCCTCAGGCAGGTAGCGCTGACTCTTCATCGACATTCGTGGGTCCGGCATCAGCATGTCCGGCATCGGAGGAGGTCCAGGTGGCACAGAGCGGAGAGTGTCCACCGACTTCTTCCACAGGGTCCGCTGTGGCTTGGCATTGGTTTGGACTGCGTCTGCACTCACTGCTACCTCTACCGTGTTAGGATTGGCATCATTAAGGGTCAGAGGATGCTGTCCTCCCTGAAAGATGTAGTTGTTAAGGTGGTCTTTGTGGCGACTAGCAAGATAAGACTGCAAGTCCCCAGTGTCCCCATAGATCATATCTTTGGGAGCATAGCTTCTGTTGTCAGCATAGATGAAGTTGCCCTTCTCTGCCATCATGTCCATAATCATTGGGCCAGCTGAGTGCATGAACTCGCGTTTCGGGGAGTTCATGTGGGAGCCACTCAGGTTGGACATGTTAGTCATCTGTTTGGCTGACTTAATGAGCTTAAGCATTTTGTCCTGAGGGCTAAAGTCCAGATCTGTCTTTTTCTTCATGTCAATATGGACTCCATGGATGCAACTCCAGATTCCCTGCATGGAGGCATATGGATGAACATGTGGAATGAAGGGAGAAAATGACAGGGGGAGAGGAGAGGCCGAGGGAAGAGACAAAATGGAATGAGGGAATGCGAATCAAATGTAAGGAGGGATTGGGAGAAAAGTGGAGAGAAAAAAGTAGAATTATGATTACTTAGATACCATGACCAAAAATATGTGTGCTCTCTGCATTATTATAAACCTGTATTTAATTGGTAGTAACTCAGCATATCAAAGAAGATTGAGCGAGGGTGATCCTTTATCACCTTTAACACAACTTGAAAGTGTAGTTATGTACATGGGACTGTTTTTTGTTTCTTTTATACAGAACAATATAAACTGCACCCCCTTTGAAACAACCATGTGAGATTCATTTTATCCTGGTGAAGGAAAAACTACATGAAAAATGTAAGGAGTTATTTTTTTAGAAAAGAGATAGAACGTAACTGTCTGAAAAAAAAATCATCTACTACTATCGCACAGTTATATTATTAAAAGACCTGGAGAAAACAACCTAAAACTATGTGAAACCGTAGACAGTATCTTTCATCTCTCTCTTATCATTGGCGACGCCAAGTGGAGTCCTATGTGCATACAATTCATTCGTCTATGAAAATAAAGCTGTCACAATGGCAGATCCTGCGATTGATTCTTTTTTTTCTTTTCTTTTCTGTAGTTGCACTCAACAATGTGGCGGAACGTGACTAGTAATGGTAACGGTCGAGGGTTATTACATTCAACTTTGTAGCAAAAGCTTGTGCCGAGTGCAATGCTAGCACTGAGCATGCTAATACCACTAGCATTCGTGGCATGGCAGAAGGCAGTGAACAGCTAGTCCGAAAACCATCTAAGATTCCAAACATCCCCATCATTGATTGGTTTCTAAGCCTGGATGATTGATATCTTTCCACAGTATGTCTTCACTCAGTTTCTCTAGATGACATCGGCTTTGTAGGGCTGATGAGCTGAAAAGGGCAACATGTCGCAGTCATGATTCTGGCTCAATACCTACTTTTACTTTGTTTTCCTCCGGAATAGCTTAAATGGTGTATAATACTACAATAGATTGGTCCCAATGTTAGGCTGGTGTTTGCTTCTGAGGTCGGTTGTCTGGTACTTGTGTTTAATCAGAGTTTAGAAAGGTATAGGTTGTTTTAGCGGGCAACCTTTCCAACAGCAGCTCTTCCTCTTGTTGCTTCTTGTTCGCTCAGTCCCTTATCACGTGTGTGGAAACCTATCCTGCCAGTGCCATTGTGTCTGGTGGCGATATGCACAAAGCCTTGAGGGATTGAGGGATTTGAGGGATTCTTTGAGAAGAATCAACACTAAATGGGAACAACTACCCTTCATACTACTATCAGCAGTCAATAGAAAGCCTTAAAATAATATATGGAGCTATCTTTTCATGTTTTCAAGAACAGCCCTTACAATGATAGACAAATGCAAACTCTACCCTAACTGAGACCCTCAGTTAGCTCTTAAAATACTTATAAACTAACCCTGTAATTGAATTGTAAGTGCTTTTTCAGCATATAGTGTGTAAAGCGTATCAGCACAAATCAGAGCGTCTTTGGCCTAAAACCACTCCTTAAAATGGCTCTGAAATACCTCCTTCTTTTCAAGAACCTCGCTTTGTCGTCTGAAAGTTTTCTTCCCCCTTCTGTTAACTTTGAAAACAGAGTCACACTGTGCTTTAAAAAAAAAAAAAGAAAAAAAAAAGAAGAGACACTGCAGTGCTTTTAGGCATGCACGTCCGTGTGTTCTGTTCTTACACGCAACAAGGGCGAATGCTGACCTTTTAAAAGAATGTGAGGGACTAGATTGATTTAGCGTGGGTTTGCCTTGATTTCATCCCAAAACATGCTGCAATTAGGATCTATTTTTATCGATATTCAGAGCTGCCTTGTGATCCCCCCTCCCATCCCGTCTCATCCTACATTGTGCAGCCCTCCCTCCTTCCCCCTTGTTTCATGCAGTGTCTTACATCAGTGGTTGCTCCGTTCTCTGCAGGAGTGTGCGCATGTGTGCATGCTTTGCTCTGCTCTAAGCCCCGTCTTTTTGACCCCATTAATACAGCATTAGCCCCAAGTTCAGTGGCAGGGCTTTATTGCACCTTATAGCCCTAAACGTGACCACTGTTAACCCAGTCAGACCACCCAGGGTTCAGAGTCACATGACCACACATTTGCACGTGCGTGCAAACACTCGATGGCCTTTTTGTTTTAGTTGACAACTGGGCCAAATTCAAATTTGTTTCAAGATATGTGTTTAAAATGTAATACACGATGTTGCACTTTTAATGTTCACCCAAAACACAATGTAGTCGAAAAAAACAGCTTCAACATGCTGGCACATGCAAACACAAACCTCTACAAAGACTGGTCCTTACCCGACTGATGGAGAAGAGAAGACCGGGCGTGCCGGTGCAGACCCCAGTGAAGCAGTATCTGAGCCTCCAGTAGAAGAGGTGCTCGGACACGAATGTGATGAGGGAGAGCCCCATAGCAGTAGCCAGCATGTAGAAGACCCCAGCCATGTTGTCGACGTCCAGCTGACTGGACATGACCTCGTTTTTCTCGTTGTGACAAATTCCTGTCAGCCACTGGGCCTCCAGTTCTTCCATCTCACCTGAAAAGAAAAAAAGACACAAAGAGCGGCTAAGAACTTTACTGAATGGCTGATTGGAGTTTGAGCATTCAGAGAATCGTTTCAGTAGAGATATTACTTTAATACGGTAGTCCCATGTTACATTATGAGGAATTCATTTAACTAATGGCTTGCTACTAAAGATCCTAAGAAAGTTCAGCAAATCCTGTGGAATGTGAACTAATTGCATGCAACTATTGTTTGATATGGTCCGTGTGCTTCTTGTCAATACATTGATATAAAGGGTGGAGTCATCTGCAAAGAGAGATATTATCAAGTACTACTTTAAAGTGCAGGTGTAGTGAATCTATTTTGGGGAAATGTATAATGGCTAGGCCCTATTTTATTGAATCTATTTGAGTGAATTATGGGTGAATTTAGATTTTAAACATCTTTGCCAAAGCATAAAAAGGTTGAATTCTCGTATATTTTCCCTTTAACGGTTTGGTTTTGGTGGCATCGCCAAGCACTTGTCTTCCATTCACCTCCATGTTGCCTGATAGGACAAACAGATTGTTTCTTTAGTGTTAATGAAAGAAAGGCAGAAAGCAACAAAGACCTTATCTTTTCTCATTCCTCACTCTGTGCTCTCTTTTCTCGGCCGCATCCTCTCCCCTCTCAGGCTTAGTCAGTGACATTTGGCGTGTGGCTAATCCAATCTTTGTCACTCAGGGTTGGATAACTAAGGCTGCCACTGAGGAAAGACAAATGTCTTTCTGCTGGTCAGCTGGATGTCTTAAGGGTCCAGACTCATTTAGATGTCAATGATCCTTCTGGACAATAAGGAGAATCTGTCTTCTCTCACATTATTTAAACTTTTTTTTAATTTTTATTTTTAAATATGGCATATGGGATGTGAATTGGCAGCAATAAATGAAAATCTTAGTTCTCAACAATCACTTTTGATCATTTTTAAATCAAGTGCATTCAAGGGGAAAGCTGTGGGGAGCTGTGACTCCCTACACAGTCGCTCTAGCTTCAGGGGAAAGTACTGCTGAAATTCAAATTTTGTTCTCTTTTCAGCAGTCAGACGGGCTCAAGCAATAGTCTGGTGACCAGTCAGTCGGAACACAGGAATACAAGTATCTACAAGTTTTATCCACATTTTCGAGGCATTTAAAATTGGTTTACTTTGAAGCTTATACGTTTACTTTCAGATGTGTGAGTGCAGAAACGGAACTTTTTGGGAACTTTGTGTTCTCCATTACTATTACTGTGCACCACAAACACTCCAACCATCCCAGGTCGGGACTTTATGATAGCGGTCTATTGAGTGCTTATCTGCACTCTGAAATAGCGCTCCCTCATAAATGGTTGAGCAGAAGTACTTACTGACCCTGACTGAATGATGTGACGGATTAAAACCATCCTGCATCGTCAAAATGTGTGAATTTGCACCACTGCTTCTGCTACGAGACGCATACATATGATCAGAAACTAGCATACACAACTAGAGGATCACACATCTGGGAACATCTTTACATTCCCCCCAAAAAAGAAAAAAAAAACTGTTGTTTTGTTTGTCCATTTTTTCATCACCTTCCTCCAATTTCCCCTGAACCTATCTTCTCTCTGTCCGTGCAAAGCTGCATGCTCTCTCCACCCACAGTGTGCCTGTCTGATCAAGTAACATCTGCCAAGACACCTAGCCGCCGTCATATATCACGGGCCAGCCCTCCTCTCACTCCCCATCTCTCTCTTTTTACCTGACACGCACGCTCTCCCGCTCGTCCTCTCATCTCTTGTTTCCATGCCGCGTCCTTTCTTCGACCTCTCTTTGGCCACTCACATTCTGTTTGTCTCTCTTTTTTCTGTGTCTCTCATCACCTTCTCCATCCATCTGTTCCCCCCTTTTTCCCCCCCTCCTCTGTCACACTTTCTTTCTCGTCTCTCTCTTTTTCCTCTCCTGTGCTCTGCTCACCTTTCTCCTCCGCTGTGACACAACTATCTTTTATAGAAGGTTTAACAGCAGTGCAATGATTGGCATGGTGCAAAAGCGTAACAGGGCATCTTTGGAATAAGTGACACCGCCATAAACCTTCAAGCTCCACATTATTGAATGGGATTATTGAATGCAACAGAAAACAAAGCAACACACTCTGGGACTATTTTTTTGTTGTTGTGCAGAACAAAAATCTGCAGCCCGAGTATGAGATGGAGAGATGGAGTGTGGCGTGCATGCTCTGCAGCCCTGATAAGATTTGGTTCGAGAGGATTATTGTGACACCAGCGCTCATTTAATCAACTTCAAGGCACTTAATGTAAGTGGCTGTGAACACTTGCATCAGCAAAACGCTCTCGATGTAAAATGTAAATGAACCTGTCACCAAAAAACCTCGCGCCTTCTTGCCATGCCTCTGTTTTGCTCTGGGAAAATAGTTT